>NC_091993.1:2189715-2517215 GCF_044704955.1 Pristiophorus japonicus
TTATATATATATATGTGTATGTATGTCTATATATATATATATGTGTGTGTATGTCTATATATATATATGTGTATGTCTATATATTATATATATGTATGTCTATATATTATATATATATACATATATATGTATGTCTATATATTATATGTATATGTGTGTGTATGTCTATATATATATGTGTGTGTGTATGTCTATATATTATATATATATATGTCTATATATATTATATATATGTATGTCTATATATTATATATATATACATATATATGTATGTCTATATATTATATATATATGTGTGTGTATGTCTATATTATATATATATATGTCTATATATATTATATATATGTATGTCTATATATTATATATATATGTATGTATGTCTATATATTATATATATATATATGTATGTCTATATATTAGATATATATATGAATGTCTGTATTTATATATATATATGTATGTATGTCTGTATTTATATATATATATATATGTATGTCTATTTATATATATATATGTATGTATGTCTATATATTATATATATGTGTGTCTATATATTATATATATATGTACGTCAATATATAATATATATATATATGTACGTCAATATATAATATATATATATATGTATGTCTATATTATATATATATGTATGTCTCCAAATTATATATATATATGTACGTCTATATATTATATATACATGTACGTCAATATATAATATATATATATGTATGTCTATATTATATATATATATGTGTATGTCTCCAAATTATATATATATATGTATGTCTATATTATATATATATATATGTCTACATTTTATATATATATATATATATATATATCTGTGTCTATATATATATGTATGTATGTGTATATATTATATATATATGTAATTATGTCTATATGTGTATGTATGTCTACATATTATATATGTGTATGTCTATATATTATATATATATATATCTATATATATGTATGTCTATATTTTATATATATTTATGTATGTCTATATTATCTATATATGTATGTCTATATATTTTATATATATATATGTATGTATGTCTATATATTATATATATATGTGTATGTCTATATATTATATATATATATGAATGTCTGTATTTATATATATATGTATGTATGTCTATATTTATATATATGTATGTATGTCTATATTTATATATATATATATATATCTGTGTCTATATATATATATATATGTACGTCAATATATAAAATATATATGTATGTCTATATTATATATATATATATGTATGTCTCCAAATTATATATATATATATGTATGTCTATATATTATATATATATGTCTACATTTTATATATATATATATATATATCTGTGTCTATATATTATATATATCTGTGTCTATATATTATATATATGTATGTCTATATATTATATATATATGTATGTATGTCTATATATATATATATATGTATGTCTATATATTATATATGTGTATGTCTATATATTATATATATATTTATGTATGTCTATATATATATATATGTATGTCTATACATTTTATATATATATATATATGTATGTATGTCTATATATTATATATATGTATGTCTATATATTATATATATATATATTGGATATATAAATACATGTTTACAAATCCCTCCACGGCCTCGCCGCTCCCTATCTCTGTGATCTCCTCCAGCCTCACAACCCCCCCAAGATATCTGTGTTTCTCAAATTCTGCCCTCTTGAGCATCCCTGATTGTAACAGCTCCACCATTGGTGGCCGTGCCTTCTGTTGCCTAGGCCCTGAGCTCTGGAACTCTCTGCAGAAACCTCTCTGCCTCTCTCCCTATCTTTACTCCTTTAAGATGCTCCTTAAAACCTACCACTTTTTAAAAAAGGAGGGAGAGAGAAAACGGGGTTAGCCTGACATCAGTAGTGGGGAAAATGTTGGAATCAATTATTAAAGATGAAATAGCAGCGCATTTGGAAAGCAGTGACAGGATCGGTCCAAGTCAGCATGGATTTATGAAAGGGAAATCATGCTTGAAAAATCTTCTAGAATTTTTTGAGGATATAACTAGTAGAGTGGACAAGGGAGAACCAGTGCATATGGTGTATTTGGACTTTCAAAAGGCTTTTGACAAGGTCCCACACAAGAGATTGGTGTGCAAAATCAAAGCGCATGGTATTGGGGGTAATGTACTGACGTGGATAGAGAACTGGGAGGCAGACAGGAAGCAGAGAGTCGGGATAAACTGGTCCTTTTCAGAATGGCAGGCGGTGTATGTCTATATATATATATATGTCTGTATATTATATATATATATATGTATGTCTGTATATTATATATATATATGTATGTCAATATATTATATATATATGTATGTCTATATTTATATATATATATATATATATGTATGTATGTCTATATATTATATATATGTATGTCTATATATTATATATATATGTGTGTATGTCTATATATTATATATATATATGTGTGTGTATGTCTATATATTATATATATATATGTCTATATATATTATATGTATGTCTATATATTATATATATATGTATGTCTATATATTATATATATATATGAATGTCTGTATTTATATATATATATGTATGTATGTCTATATTTATATATATATGTATGTATGTCTATATATTATATATATATATGTATGTATGTCTATATATTATATATATATATATGTGTATGTCTATATATTATATATATATATATGAATGTCTGTATTTATATATATATGTATGTATGTCTGTATTTATATATATGTATGTCTATATATTATATATATATGTACGTCAATATATAAAATATATATATGTATGTCTATATTATATATATATATGTATGTATCCAAATTATATATATATATATATATATGTGTATGTCTATATATTATATATATATATATGTCTACATTTTATATATATATATATATATATCTGTGTCTATATATTATATATATATATAGACATGTATGTCTATATATATAATATATATATATGTATGTCTATATATTATATATATATGTACGTCAATATATAAAATATATATATGTATGTATGTCTATATTATATATATATATATGTATGTCTCCAAATTATATATATATATATGTATGTCTATATATTATATATATATATGTCTACATTTTTTATATATATATATCTGTGTCTATATATTATATATATATATGTATGTCTATATATTATATATATATATGCATGTATGTCTATATATATGTGTATGTATGTCTATATATATATGTCTATATATTATATATGTGTATGTCTATATATTATATATATATATATATGTATGTCTATATTTTATATATATATGTATGTCTATATTTTATATATATTTATGTATGTCTATATTATATATATATGTATGTCTATATATTTTTTATATATATATGCATGTATGTCTATATATTATATATATATATATATTGGATATATAAATACATGTTTACAAATCCCTCCACGGCCTCGCCGCTCCCTATCTCTGTGATCTCCTCCAGCCTCACAACCCCCCCAAGATATCTGTGTTTCTCAAATTCTGCCCTCTTGAGCATCCCTGATTGTAACAGCTCAACCATTGGTGGCCGTGCCTTCTGTTGCCTAGGCCCTGAGCTCTGGAACTCTCTGCAGAAACCTCTCTGCCTCTCTCCCTCTCTTTCCTCCTTTAAGATGCTCCTTAAAACCTACCACTTTTTAAAAAAGGAGGGAGAGAGAAAACGGGGTTAGCCTGACATCAGTAGTGGGGAAAATGTTGGAATCAATTATAAAACATGAAATAGCAGCGCATTTGGAAAGCAGTGACAGGATCGGTCCAAGTCAGCATGGATTTATGAAAGGGAAATCATGCTTGACAAATCTTCTAGAATTTTTTGAGGATATAACTAGTAGAGTGGACAAGGGAGAACCAGTGGATGTGGTGTATTTGGACTTTCAAAAGGCTTTTGACAAGGTCCCACACAAGAGATTAGTGTGCAAAATCAAAGCGCATGGTATTGGGGATAATGTACTGACGTGGATAGAGAACTGGGAGGCAGACAGGAAGCAGAGAGTCGGGATAAACTGGTCCTTTTCAGAATGGCAGACAGTGACCAGTGGGGTGCCGCAGGGCTCAGTGCTGGGACCCCAGCTATTTACAATATACATCAATGATTTAGATGAAGGAATTGAATGTAATATCTCCAAGTTTGCAGATGACACTAAGCTGGGTGGCGGTGTGAGCTGTGAGGAGGATGCTAAGAGGCTGCAGGGTGACTTGGATAGGTTAGGTGAGTGGGCAAATGCATGACACAAGCACTATAATGTGGATAAGTGTAAGGTTATCCACTTTGGTGGCAAAAACACGAAGGCAGAATATTATCTGAATGGCGGCAGATTCGGAAAAGGGGAGGTGCAATGAGACCTGGGTGTCATGGTACATCAGTCATTGAAGGTTGGCATGCAGGTACAACAGGTGGTGAAGAAGGCAAATGGTATGTTGACCGTCATAGGTAAGGGATTTGAGTATAGGAGCAGGGAGGTCTTAGTGCAGTTGTACAGGGCCTTAATGAGGCCTCACCTGGAATATTATGTTCAGTTTTGGTCTCCTAATCTGAGGAAGCACGTTCTTGCTATTGAGGGAATGCAGCGAAGGTTCACCAGACTGATTCCTGGGATGTCAGGACTGACATATGAAGAGAGACTGGATCGACTGGGCCTGTATTCACTGGAGTTTAGAAGGATGAGAGAGAATCCCATAGAACCACATATAATTCTGACGGGACTGGACAGGTTAGATGCAGGAAGAATGTTCCCGATGTTCCCGATATATGTGTGCGTATGAAGCCAGGTACTGCACCTTGAGGAATGCTTTAAAATATTCAAGTGAATAAAGGGTCTAGTCTTCTATATTATAAAATTGATAAGTTAGAAAAAATAAATAAATTGCGAGATGTTAGGGAAGGAATATGCAGAGAAACCAGCAGAGATTTTAGTTTTGACTTTTTTTAAGCTTAGAGTTACACAGTGGACTGAACTGAGCTTTATACTTAGAACGGTAATAATGGCCTGGATTTTGCGGTGGGTAATGACGGTGAAACTGTCAGCATTTGCCGTCAACACCCCTCGGAAATTGATCGTAATTTCGCATGTGCATCTAAATTCTGAAATCCTAAAGTTGCGGTTAGTCATTCGCTGCTCCGATATCGGCTGCACTGTATACTGCCTCCCCCCCGCATCTCCCCCTCCCCCCCCCGCCCCCCGCCATACAGCTGGCAATTAGTATAATCAGTAAAATCAGTGGATCTGATGAAACTTTGAGCTTTTCTGTGCTAAAATCGCTGTTAAATACCCCATTAGGTGTTCAGCTTTGTTGGAATAGGTTTAACTGGGGTTTTAACAACCTATTGACTGCTGAACAACTGTTCTTACCCTGAAAAACTAATTGTAATGTTTGTGGAATGTTAAATTTCTCCATTATGATAAAAATTACTTTGTTCATTATATTTCAGCTTCTACCTTATCGTCATGTGAAAGTCCCAATCTTTATTTCGCTCTCTGTGACAGTTTTACAAAGTGCAGATAATCAGTGCTTTTTATTTCCTGGTTTGCTGTCTGGAAGAATTCTTCAATGTGATTGGTTGCTTAGACAGCTTGATGACATCACGGCTGCATCGCACTAGGAATCCCCTGTTGACAGCGCTGCAATCAATCACATGTCGAGAAACCGAACGTTTTCTCCACAGAGATCGCAAAATCTCTGTGGGCGGCTTTCATCGAGGTCAGTGGCGATCGCTATTGCATTGCCACTGATGGCAAATTATGAGCCAATCTGGGTTAGAAATGCTGGAAGTATAGATTCCAAAGCAAATGTCAAAGGATTAATGATGTTCCAGCAATATTTGCCAAATCAATATTAATTTTGAGTACTAATTAAATATATTTTTGTTGAAAATGATCTCTGGAAAAGACAACAACTCAAAGTCAGAGAAGGCAATTAAAGCGTTAACTTGACATTGAGACTAAATAGGTAAAGTGTATGTGAAGGATATCGCGTGTCTTACTGTGGATTTTAAATTGAAAGGGGTTAAATTAGGCAAGACAAGGGGAAAAAACTAATTGAGCTGCAGTGTGCCGTGATGGGCGAAGCTATGGATTTCTAACAAAGAATTTGTTTGCTTAGGATAGGAAATTTGAGGCAATATTCAAGGAGACTTTCTGAAGACTATACCACATAGTATGAGATGAGGGACTCCCGATGACCTTAGTAGGATCACATTCTAAATTGTGCCAGTTTTTTCAAGAGTGTTTTATTGCTGGTTATTTAACCAAACAATGTTTTTTAGTACCAACCGGTTCCAAAACAAAATCCAATGTCAAATTTCCATTTTATTTTATGACATTGAATTCCTGATTTGGAGCCGAGCACTTAATCAACTTGCATTTTCCTTCAGATTAATTATGCATGGGTCAAGATTCAATTGTATTTGTGACCGTTCTATTAAAAAACCCATTTATTTTTCATTGTAAATTTTAGGCTGAGTTTGTTTAGTGTGTTCATCTTCTCTAAGTTTCTAATCTTTTCTTGACATTTTGTGGAGCATCGGGATTTTGATGGGTCCTATCATTGAAATATCTCCTGTTGAAACCAAGGGCAGGTTGCAGACTAATCGTTAAATAGTTTTGGATGCATGGTCAAGGCAAAATTAAAAGCAGGAGAAGTTAAACCGAGGCCCCGTCTGCTCTTTCAGGTGGATGTGAAAGATCCCATGATACTATTTAAAGAAGAGCAGGGGCGTTCTCCGAGTGTCCTGGCCAACATTATCCCTCAATCAACACCTCAACACACATGATCTGGTCATTGCTGTCTGTGGGAGCTTGCTGTGCTCAACTTGGCTGCCGCATTTCCTACATTACAATAGTGACTACACTTCAGGAGTAGTTCATGGATTGTGAAGGACTTTGGGGTGTACTGAGGTCATGAGAAGCGCTTATATAAATGTCTTTCTTTTTATTGTAAGTGGGGTGACTATAAATTTGTAATTTTGTCACGTGGAATGTAATCTATTATTGCCTCATCTTTGAGAGAAGAGCCTGGAGTGACAATAGCAACCTGCAGTTTGAGCATTATATTATATTCAGCTGGCAGCAATAGGCATTTGTAAATCAAACTTTCAAATGCCTTACGCTCGTTGTCCTTTTGCACTTCAACTAGTACAATCACAGCTTTTGGATGCAGTTGCTCACTAACAGAATTACATATTATTTACAGCACAGAAACAGGCCATTCGACCCAACAGGTCTATGCTCCACACGAGTCTCCTCCCACCTTACTTCATCTCACCCCATCAACATATCCTTCCCTTCCTTTCTCCCGCATGTACTTATCCAGCTTCCCGCCAATGCTTTTATGCTCTTTGCCTCAGCTACTCCTTGTGGTAACAAGTTCCATGTTCTAACGTCCTCTGAGTAAGTAAGTTTCTCCTGAATTCCTTATTGGATTTATTAGTGACTATCTTGTAACTATGACACCTAGTTTTCGACTCTTCTACAACTGGAAGCATCTTCTCTACATCTACCTTTTCAAACCCCTTTATAATTTGAAAGACCTGTATCAGGTCACCCCCTCAGCTTTCAGTCTTTGCTGATAGTTATAACCTTCTGATCTCATCCTTGTCAATCGTTGTGCCTCTATAGTGCCTCTATATCCTTAATTACTTTATTTTAGTACTCAAAATATGCCCCACTGTTTTGTTTTGTAACCAATGGATCCCTTATCCTGTCATGTAGGAAAGAGTGATCCATTCTGCGTTCTGGAACTGGGGAACGACAGGCTACATACTCATACCGTCTACAAGAACCTCAATCCTGAATGGAACACAGTCTTCACACTGTGAGTTACAGCTAAAATTACACAGAAGTTGTACTACTAGGGAATTAAGGGTTACGGGGAGCGGGCGGGTAAGTGGAGCTGAGTCCACGGCCAGATCAGCCATGATCATATTGAATGGCAGAGCAGGCTCGAGGGGCTAGATGGCCTACTCCTGTTCCTAATTCTTATGTTCTTATGTACTTGTATGAGTGCGCCCTGATGATGGAAAAGAGAGGATGGGGATGTGTTTTCGTTAAATATAAGACTGTGGTTATTAACAGGCCTTAACATCACTGCATGATAAACCCGTTAAATATCTAATCATTTCTGGCATTGACCAGTTGATCCAGTTATTCTGCAGACAGCGTAAACTTTTTGAACTGATCTTCTCATTTCATGACAAGTAATTATCCATCACTGCTTTCATTAAAAAAAAACATTCAGTGCGAATTCAACCACAGCCTGAAGTTCTGTGTCATTTTCAGAGCATCAGTCTGACCAGAAGTGGCGGTGAAAGGACAAGACATGTTGTGCATGATGTTGCGGTATGTACATCTTTTCTAATTGTCTCCGTCTGTCCTTTTTGCAGTAATATTAGGGACATCCACGATGTGCTGGAGGTGACGGTCTTTGACGAGGATGGAGACAAGCCGCCGGATTTTCTTGGCAAAGTTGCAATACCTTTGCTTTCCGTAAGCTCGAAATGTTCCGTTACCGTTGTCAGTTTTATTTACAGGTGCTGTGATTACTGATATTTGTGATTGTCACGTTGCTTCTCCAGCATTGAGCCCATAATCATCTGTGTGATGTCAAGAAGCCCCTCACGTAAGGCAAGTGGGCAAGACTCGCATTGCCCTCGAATTATCCTCAGACTCTTGTCTAAGAGCTGCTGACAGGCAGCAGGGTTTCTGAAGGCTACAACTTTACTGGTTTCTTATGAGTAAATTATGGCCCTTCTGCTGGTGTTTTGTATAAGCCCACAGTGACTAAGGTCACAGTTGGAGCATTTAGTTTGTTCCGCCCATCAGCCACTGAACCTCACGATTTAAGCATGCACTGGTTTAAGCATGAACAACCTCACTCACATTTTCACTGTATGAGCTGAACCTGCCGGACAAACCGTGCCACACCTGGACCATAGCCTATTGTACAGATATTTTAAAGCTGCGTCAAGCATCTGGGGCCTGTTGTGTTGTGGGCTACTAGTATTTAGTCTTGAGCTGTGTTTCCTGTGGAGTGCGTTATTACCAGGGCTGGGGTAGAAAAGAGCAAGCTGGCCTTTATTTCAAGTTGATCAGATCCAAACTGGTCTGCGCTCATGAACCTTGACACGTATTGCAATATCTCATCGGGGGAGTGGTGGAGAAAGAGGACTGTGCCAACCCCTGTTCCTACTTGGCCCATGTAAATACAATGCCCCCCCTTTCATCCCACTAATTCCAGAGGTCCAATGCAGGAATTTCAGGGCCTAGATGTTTTGTGGTAGAATGTAAAAAAAGGGGTCAGTCAAAGCTCATTATGAACTGCCAGAGAACAGTTAAACCTTGCTATTACAATGACCTGGAAAGGCTAAGTACCTTCAAAACTTATGACAAAGTCTTTGGAACCAGCAATTTATCAGAGAACCATCTTCAGTTCTCTTGCCTTATTTAAAATCCTCGTTCTCTACCACTCACCCATGTCCCATGACAATTTCCTCATTGAGTTATCTTCACTGCTTTTCTCCCTCATCCTCTGCACCGAGCGACTTCTCATCCTCGCTGATTTCAATCATCATGCTCAGTTCACTGCCCTCCTATGCTCCCTTAATCTCACCATCCATATAACCTCCTTCCTACATATTCACGGCCACCCCCTTGGCCTTGCTACTCCTATAGTGTCAATCACAGAGCAGGTCTTCTCTGATCACTTCGCTCTTCACCCACATCCCCCTTCTTCCTCAAATCCTACTCCCTTCTGTGTCCACCCCTGGGAAAAACTCTCCCAATTCACTTACAGCTACACTTTCAAAATCGAAACTGTCTAGCTTTTGGCCCTCCATTCACCACGATATTTCTGTAGCTACCGATCTGCTCAACCACACCCTCATCTCCACCTTTGATGCACTGGTCCCCATTGAAACCATTACTCGCTTTCACCCTGCTCATTCCTCCTGGGGCCCTCACCTCCACTCCCTTAAGTCCAAGGGACACACACTTGAACCAATATGCAGGAAAACTGGTTTAGCCGTTCATGACCCGATCTAGCTGGACCACATAAAGCATTATTGTCCTGCTCTGCTCTGCCAATATTGCTCACTATTCCAGGATCATCCTGGAATGCAAAGATAACCCCGGCTTCTATGCTCCACTGCTAACCATCTTCTTAACCCCTCTCCCCTGCCTCCTCCAGCCTCACTCCAACAACTAGTGTGAGGAGCTCCTGAACTTTGTCATGAAGATTGAGACCATCCGTTCAGTTGCCTCTGTCACTTCCCCTCCTTCCCCATGCCCACTGGGCCAAACTTCCTCTAAGGTTCCCCCCTGCCCGACCCCTGGACTTGTATCTTTCTCCAGGTACTCTCCTGTCTCCCCTCGTTTCCTCTCCGAGCTCATCTAATCCATGAGACCCACTTCCTGCTCCCTTGACGCTACTCCCACTGAACTGCTGACTACCTAACTTCCCTTCCTGGCTCCCATGTTAGCCGACATTGTTAATGGTTCTCTCTTCTCTGCTACTGTCCCCCCTCCTTCAAATCTGTCGTCTTCATCCCTCTCAAAGAAAAACAACCCTTGACCCTCCGTCCTTGCAAACTACCGCCCCATCTCCAACCTCCCTTTCCTCTCCAAAGTCCTAGAACATGTTATCGCCTCCCAAATCCGTCCCCATCTTTCCCAGAACTCTGTGTTCGAATCCCCCCAATCAGGTTTCCGCCCCATCACGGTACCGAAACGGCTCTCATCAAAGTCACATATGACATCCTATGCGACTGTGACTGTGGTAAACTATCCCGCCTCATCCTCCTTGACCTGTCTGCAGCCTTTGACATGGTTGATCACTCCATCCTCCCCCAACGCCTCTCCACCATCGTCCAGCTGGGATTGCATTCGCCTGGTTCCATTCTTATCTATCCAGTCGTAGCCCGAGAATTGCCTCCAATGGCTTCTCTTTCCGCCCCCGCACAGTTACCTCTGGTATCCCCCCAGGATCTATCCTTGGCCCCCTCCTATTTCTCATCTACATGCTGCCCCTCGACCGCACCATATGAAAGCACAACATCTCGTTCCACATGTACACTGATGACAGCCATCTTTACCTCACCATCACCTCCCTTGACCCCTCCGCTGTGTCTAAATTGTCAGACTGATTGTCCAACATCCAGTACTGGATGGACAGAAGTTTCCTCTAACTCAATTATGGGAAGACCAAAACCATTTTCTTTGGTCCCCAGCAGAAACTCTGTTCCCTGGCCACCGACTCCATCCCTCTCCCTGGCAACGGTCCAAGGCTGAACCACACTGTTCCCACAATCTTGGTGTCGTATTTGACCCCGAGTTGAGCTTCCGACCATGTCCATCATTAAGACCGTCTATTTCCACCTCTGTAACATTGCCTGACTCCGCCCTGCCTCAGCTCTGTGCTGTTGTTATCTCTAGACTTAACTATTCCAACGCACTCCTGGCCGGCCTCCCATCTTCCACACTCCATAAACTTAAGGTCATCTGAAACTCTGCTGCCTGTGTCCTAACTCACACCAAGTCCCGCTCACCCATCACCCCTGTGCTCGCTGACCTACATTGGCTCCCAATTGAGCAATACCTCAATTTAAAAATTCTCAGCCTTGTTTTCAAATCCCTCCATGGCCTCGCCCCTCCCTATCTCTGTAATTTCCTCCAGACCTACAATCCTTTGAGATCTCTACACTCCTCCTCTTGTGCAACCCCGATTTTAATCGCTCCACCGTTGGCGGCCGTGCCTTCAGCTGTCGAGGTGCTAAACCTCTCCGCCTCTCTGCATCTCTCTTCTTTAAGATACACCTTAAAACCTACCTCTTTGGCCAAGCTTATGAACATCTGCCGTAATATCTCCTTATGTGGCTCACTGACAAATTTTGTTTGATATCGCTCCTGTGAAATGCCTTGTGATGTTTTACTATGTTAAAGGTGCTATATAAATGCAAGTTGTTATCATGATTTAAGCTTCCATTTGATTATAATAAGACTTGGGATTTATTACCATGAGAGATTTCTAACAAGGTTACATTTGCAAGGTAATAGTCAACACAATGTAACTGTAAAATTAGAAAAAGAAAATTCATCCCCTTCGATGAAATACACACTAAACATGTCTAAGGAGTGAGCATCCTTCATTCAGCCACTGACAACGAAGTTCCCTTTCTGCAGGACAACAAACAGACAGTGTCTGGGAAAGAAGCCTCTGTTAGTAGAACAAAGGTGGATGGCCTGGCTGGATCCTCACGTGAAAAGTCGTGGTGTTTTACCAGTGCCTCTGACACGGACATAAATAGCAAATATCAGAGCAAGTAGATTGTGATTCTTGCTACTCTGTCGGGATGCTCAGCTCCCCATTGTTTTAATAGACTCAGAGAAAATGTGAGCTTTCATTGTTAGCCAACCTATTGAAGTAGGCTTCATGATCTACACCAGCCATTGAGGTACATGGCTATGTTTCAGATCTCGGCACATTAATGGATACAAGGGCAGGGCCCGTTTACAATAGTTATCTTGTAAATGCAGCCTGCTCCTGGGTCAGGGCCTGACCTGATACTGAAACAAAGTAGTGTGAGACTCCAATCAGTTTTAGCCTTCACACCTTTTTTTATACTCCCAATTTGAGCATTGACGCAAAGCAGTTTTACCTTTCCACCAACGCAAAGCGTCGGGTTTGATTGCACCGGCACTCGGCCAGTTTAGTCACTTTCATTTCTATAAGCTAGCGTTAAAGAGACCTGTATGAGGTTTCATTATTAAGTGCAGCTTCCACAGGCCATTCTGCTTTGTGACTTTAGGTTAAGAATGGTCTACAGACCGGATATGTTCTGAAGAACAGAAAGCTGGGACACCAAGAGAAAGGAATTCTTTACTTACAGATGGACATAATCTATAACCCGGTGAGTGAGAATGAAATATTGTAACACCCTGTCCAACAGAGCTGTGAGGATAATCATCTTTCACTAATTCACTTTATCGACGATCTGGTCACAGTTTCATAATGACTATAATGATGGAGATACATCTCTGAAGCATGTGTTTACCATTTGCATCCTATTGTATGGACCAGTCTAGAATTATGGGGATAAACCTATAAACTCTGCTAGGATGGTGCAGTCTCTGTGTCTCAGTACCATCACTAGCAACCCACTATTACTTGTAGCTTTTAAAAATAAAAATAATTACAGAAGTGACATGCTACATGGCTAATAATGCCATGATCTAATTGAATGACGGAATAGGCTCGAAGAGCTTAATGGCCTACTCCTGTTCCAATGCTGACAGTTCTGTATAAGCAACTTCAAGTATTTTAGTCAGTGCATCCAGAACTATTAAAATGTGCAGAACTTGCAGTAAAATCACCAGTTTTGATTTACAAAAAATCATTTTTGGGATCTGGGTGTCACTGGCTAGGCCGGCATTTATTGCCCGTTCCTAATTGAGAAGGTGATGGTGAACTGCCGCAGTCCGTGTGGTGAAGGTGCTCCCACAGTGCTGTTCGGGAGGGAGTTCCAGGATTTTGACCCAGCGACGATGAAGGAACGGCGATATATTTCCAAGTCAGGATGGTATGTGACTTGGAGGGGGACTTGGGGGTGGTGGTGTTCCCATGCGCCTGCTGCCCTTGTCCTTGACGACACCCCACAAAAAGCTGTAACCATTTAAATCACTTTTCTGAAACATTTTCCTTGATCATTGAAAATTGTGTTTTACCAGTGCATTATAGACCAATTCTGTGTCTGTCCTCCCAGGGGATTTGCAGGATCTTGCGGAGACATCGTTGGTGGTATTTCTCCAGCGATTTGAGGTGTCTACTCTATATGGTCCATATCTCTGAGCCATACAGGAGGGCGGGTATTACTACAGCCCTGTAGACCATAAGCTTGGTGCCAGAATCGCTGGAGAAATACCACTAACAATGTCTCCGTGAGATCTTGCAAATTCCCTGGGAGGATAGACGTACCAAAGCCAGTGTTCCCGATCAGGCCAACATCCCCAGCATCGAAGCACTGACCACACTCGACCAGCTCCGTTGGACGGGCCACATTGTCCACGTGCCTGACACAAGACTCCCAAAGCAAGCGCTCTACTTGGAACTCCTACACGGCAAGCGAGCCCCAGGTGGGCAGAGGAAACGTTTCAAGGACACCCTCAAAGCCTTCCTTGATAAAGTGCAACTGATGGTTAAAGATGTCTCACTCCAAATCCAAATTTAAATTTTATGCATTCGTTCATAGCAAATTATGTAAATTTTCTCATCTTTTATTGCACGAGCAACTATATCTTGGGGCGGAAATTGCCCCTTCACTTAAGGCCTGTTACCGCTGGAAATCGGCAGGCCACACTGCGGAGAGCAAAGGCCGCCAATTTTTCGTGTAATGGCCGCCATTTTGAAAGTTCTGCTCCTACGGTATCCCGGCGGTGATCCGCCCCCCCCACAACCGCTCCGCTGCTGCCGATCCGTCCTAAATGCGTCATCAGAGCGCGCATCGCTGATGTTCTCCAACCCCCCCCCCCCCCCCGCAAAAAAAATCTTGCTCCCGCTGCGTGGCGCCAAAAGCTGCTTTTTTTCTGCTGGTGCAGTGAGGCTGTGGTCCTTGTAAAATGGCGGTGCGGCCGGCGCCCATTGAAGGGGAGGACCTGCTGCCGCCATTTGTTTTTTGGTCACTTGACTGCCATGTTGGGCCGGCATTTATGCCCCCGGGTTCGGCCAGGCCACCAACGGGCAGCCAGGCGCCCCCTCGCTGGCCCGGCCGAAACCCTCCCTGGTGGCCCAGTGGACCAAGGTTTTAACATGGCGAAGGCTCTCCCCTTAAGTGAAGGAGAAAGTCATGGTGACGCACACGCGTCGTGACATCATCACCGCTCCGCTGACCATTGACAGTGGTGGTGACTCCGCCCACCTTCACCTTCGCCCCTCGCGTTGTCGATCTTCTGCAAACCGCCCCACTTCTGCCCCAATTATGACCAAATTCTGGTCCACCTGAAAAAAATGACAGAGCTAAATTTCGTGAAAGAGGCGACCTCATCCAGCACGGCGGAAAAACACTTAAAAAAAAAAAAAAATGGCAGGCGCGACAGATTTCCGGTGGGCCTGGATTTCTACCCCAATAAAACGAGTTTGCTGTCAGTCTGCCAGAAAATAAATCCATTTCCTCAAAGTGAAACAATGAAATATTGGCTGATAAAGATTTGGCGATGTATTTGTGTTTTTGCCCAAATTTCCTGAAGTGATGCCAAGGTTGGAATTTCCTGGATCGCACTGATAGTACATCGAAATTTACACCTTTTTTTAAAATCCTGATTTCATCAGTGGCAATTTACACCAGAATTTCCTGAGAATCTTATCAGCATACGCCAGATGGTAAAAACTGGTGCAAAATGAGCATAAATTAGTGTAAACGATCAAGGCCAAAATAAACCACAGCACATTTTTTAAAAATTGTTCCTGGGATGTGGGCGTTGCTGGCAAAGCCGGCATTTATTACCCATCCCTAAAGACCCCTTGAGAAGGTGGGGGTGAGCTGCTTTCTTGAACCGCTGCAGTCCGTGTGGTGAAGGTGCTCCCACAGTGCTGTTAGGGAGGGAGTTCCAGGATTGTGACCCTGCGACGATGAAGGAACGGCCGATATATTTCCAAGTCAGGATGGTGTGTGACTGGGAGGGGAACGTGGAGGTGGTGGTGTTCCCATGCGCCTGCTGCCCTTGTCCTTCTAGGTGGTAGAGGTCGTGGGTTTGGGAGATGCTGTGGAAGAAGCCTTGGCGAGTTGCTGCAGTGCATCTTATAAATGGTACACACTGCGCCATCTTTCTTTTTTAATTCCTTCCTTTTATATTATTGATGTTATGAAAATTAAAATTTGAAGCCGTCAAACCATCATTTATGTACATGAAGGACGGTGTGTTTAAGATAATGTGGAAGCTTTTCTCTTTTTAATGGAACTCTTTCCGATTCCACAAAACAATCATTCAAAGATATAGAATATTGTGATATATTCACTGAGCACAGCACACACAGCTTCCAACATGACAGGCAGCTCTCTCAGAAGCCTCCGGAAATCTGCCTGGTTCTGCTTAATTATTAACTGTGCAATTGCAGTACACAATACGTTCACATCCACAGTGTGGAGCTACAAACATTGCAAGCTTACAGACATTACACTTCTCCCTCCTTAATGAAGAAGCCATCATAACAAACATCATACATAACTTTCATGTTTATACATAACACAGGATATAAACTTAATTTTTTGCATATTTACAAATTTAACTTGACCGCTTGTTTTCTGTTTCGAAGAGGATACCTTCGCTCTCGAACAGAACCTTCCAAACATGGTGTCGAATCTAAACTCATTCGAGGCTCATCCTGAGGAATGTTTTCCTCCACGGAATTGCCTTGATTTTCATTTGAACTTACTCTAACTTCAGGCTCTTTGTTTTCCTGACTCGGACTCAGACTTTCATTCTGATTCTCTCCGGGATTTGTTTCCAGTACATTGGATTTAGGATTTGCTACTGGTGTATCAAAACTGTCTGATGAGTCAGAAATAATTGAATCCTTCCCACCTTCAACTCCTTCCATGTCTGTAGGTAAAATATGATCAATATGAACAAACCTAACCTGTCCATTATCAAACATCTTTACCAAATATGTGCGAGGACCACATATCTTCACCACTCTTCCTGGTAACCACTTTAACCATTTATGGTGATGGTTCTTTACTCTCACCTTCTGATTTAATTTCACACTTCTCTCTTTTACTCTACCTCTATCATGATTCTCTTTCTGTCTTAATTGTGTCTCTTCTACGGACTGTGCCAAATTTGGCTTTAACAACGAGAATCTGGTTCGTGGCTATCATTTGAGAAACAACTCTGCTGGTGGTCTACCAGTAGTTGTATGAGGAGTATTTTCGATATGTAATCAAAAAATTAGTCAATTTGTGATCCAATGACAACTGTCGTTTCCTTTGATTTGGATCTAACATTTGTTTTATGAGGGCACGTTTTACAATTTGTACAGTGTGCTCTGCTGCACCATTCGAAGCAGGATGGTATGTTTCACACCATTTTTGCTCGTGAATTGTGCAAATTCTTCTGAACGAAATTGTGGTCCATTATCCGAAACAATTTCTTCAGGGAGGCCAATTGAAGAAAATAATTTTCGTAAAATGTCCAGTGTTTTACTTGTTGTTATTTTCCACATTGGAAACACCTCAACCCACTTCAAATGGCTATCAATCACAATGAACAATTGTTGTCCTTCTAACTCAGCAAAATCAATATGTAGCCTTTGCCACACCCTGGGAGGCAATTTCCATGGCTGTAATGGTACTGGTGGTGGTTGCTTGCTTACCGATTGACATGTCGTACACTGACTCACGATGTACTCTATATCTTTATCAAGACCTGGCCACCATAAATAACTGCATGCAAAACTCTTGGTCAAGCACATTCCCAGGTGCTGGTCATGGAGGTCTCCTAATAATTTGGACCTGAATTTATTTGGTATAACCACTCTTGCACCCACATGATACAACCTTTATCGACTGATAATTCATTCCTACGAATGAAGAATGGATGTGTATCTTTGTCTATTACCTGGTTTGGCCATCCATTTGCAATATACTCATACACCTTTGACATCACTGGGTCACGTTTGGTTGCTCTACCAATCTCTTCAGCTGTGACTGGCAGTTCATCAATGTATGAAAAATAAAATATTTCTTCCCTATTGGGTGTAACTTGTGATGGGCAAGGCAATCTAGACATTGCATCAGTATTACTGTGATCAGCTGAACATCTGTATTCAATATCACATGTATATGCTGACAAAATCAAAGCCCATCTCTGCATTCGGGCTGCAGCTAATGTTGAAACTGGGGACTTTGGATGGAGGATTGCTGTTAGGGGCTTATGGTCCGTAACGATGGTAAACTTACGACCTTACAACTATTTGTGAAATTTCTTGACCCCAAAAATGAATGCCAAAGTTCCCTTTCAATTTGCGCATAATTACTCTCACTGGCACTGAGAGTGCGTGAAGCAAAAGCAATTGGTCTCTCCTCCCCACTCTTTAATACATGAAAGATCACTGCCCCAACTCAATACAGAGAGGCATCGCATGCTAGCTTAATCTCCTTAGATATGTCATAGTGAACATTGGTACCAACGATATAGGTAAAAAAAAGGGATGAGGTCCTACGAGACGAATTTAAGGAGCTAGGAGCTAAATTAAAACGTAGGACCTCAAAAGTAGTAATCTCGGGATTGCTACCAGTGCCACGTGCTAGTCAGAGTAGGAATCGCAGAATAGCTCAGATGAATACGTGGCTTGAGCAGTGGTGCAGCAGGGAGGGATTCAAATTCCTGGGGCATTGAAACCGGTTCTGGGGGAGGTGGGACCAGTACAAACCGGTCAGTCTGCATCTAGGCAGGACCGGAACCAATGTCCTAGGGGGAGTGTTTGCTAGTGCTGATGGGGAAGAGTTAAACTAATATGGCAGGGGGATGGGAACCAATGCAGGGAGACAGGGGGAAACAAAAAGGAGACAAAAGCAAAAGACAAAAAGGAGATGAGTAAGAGTAGAGGGCAGAGAAACCCAAGGCAAAAAACAAAAAGGGCCACTGAATATAAAGGGGCTGCAGGAGGGGTCAAAACTAAAAATCATGGTTTAAAAACTAGGATTAAAACACTCTACCTAAACGCACGCAGCATTCGAAATAAAGTAAATGAGTTGACGGCACAAATCATTACAAATGGGTATGATTTGGTGGCCATTACAGAAAAGTGGTTGCAGGGTGGCCAAGACTGGGAATTAAACATACAGGGGTATCTGATGATTCAGAAAGATAGACAAGAAGGGAAAGGAGGTGGGGTAGCTCTGTTAATAAAGGATGATATCAGGGCAGTTGTGAGAGACGATATTGGCTCTAATGAACAAAATGTTGAATCATTGTGGGTGGAGATTAGAGATAGTAAGGGGAAAAAGTCACTGGTGGGCGTAGTTTATAGGCCCCCAAATAATAACTTCACGGTGGGGCGGGCAATAATCAAGGGAATAATGGAGGCATGTGAAAAAGGAACGGCAGTAATCATGGGGGATTTTAACCTACATATCGATTGGTCAAATCAAATCGCACGGGAGGAATTCATAGAATGCATATGGGATTGTTTCTTAGAACAGTATGTTACAGAACCTACAAGGGAGCAAGCTATCTTAGATCTGGTCCTGTGTAATGAGACAGGAATAATAAACAATCTCTGAGTAAAAGATCCTCTCGGAATGAGTGATCACAGTATGGTTGAATTTGTAATACAGATTGAGGGTGAGAAAGTAGTGTCTCAAACGAGCGTACTATGCTTAGACAAAGGGGACTACAATGGGATGAGGGCAGAGTTGGCTAAAGTAGACTGGAAACACAGACTAAACAGTGGCACAATTGAGGAACAGTGGAGGACTTTTAAGGAGCTCTTTCATAGTGCTCAACAAAAATATATTCCAGTGAAAAAGAAGGGCGGTAAGAGAAGGGATAACCAGCCGTGGATAACCAAGGAAATAAAGGAGAGTATCAAATTAAAAACCAATGCCTATAAGGTGGCCAAGGTTAGTGGGAAACTCGAAGATTGGGAACATTTTAAACAACAGCAAAGAATGACTAAGAAAGCAATAAAGAAAGGAAAGATAGATTACGAAGGTAAACTTGCGCAAAACATAAAAACAGATAGTAAAAGCTTTCACAGATATATAAAACGGAAAAGAGTGACTAAAGTAAATGTTGGTCCCTTAGAAGATGAGAAGGGGGATTTAATAATGGGAAATGTGGAAATGGCTGAGACCTTAAACAATTATTTTGCTTTGGTCTTCACAGTGGAAGACATAAAAACCATGCCAAAAATTGGTGGTCACAGGAATGTGGGAAGGGAGGACCTTGAGACAATCACTATCACTAGGGGGGTAGTGCTGGACAGGCTGATGGGACTCAAGGTAGACAAGTCCCCTGGTCCTGATGAAATGCATCCCAGGGTATTAAAAGAGATGGCGGAAGTTATAGCAGATGCATTCGTTATAATCTACCAAAATTCTCTGGACTCTGGGGAGGTACCAGCGGATTGGAAAGCAGCTAATGTAATGCCTCTGTTTAAAAAAGGGGGCAGACAAAAGGTAGGTAACTATAGGCCGGTTAGTTTAACATCTGTAGTGGGGAAAATGCTTGAAACTATCATTAAGGAAGAAATAGCGGGACATCTGGATAGGAATAGTGCAATCAAGTAGACGCAACATGGATTCATGAAGGGGAAATCCTGTTTAACTAATTTACTGGAATTCTTTGAGGATATAACGAGCATGGTGGATAGAGGTGTACCAATGGATGTGGTATATTTAGATTTCCAAAAGGCATTCGATAAGGTGCCACACAAAAGGTTACTGCAGAAGATAAAGGTACGCGGAGTCAGAGGAAATGTATTAGCATGGATAGAGAATTGGCTGGCTAACAGAAAGCAGAGAATCGGGATAAATGGGTCCTTTTCGGGTTGGAAATTGGTGGTTAGTGGTGTGCCACAGGGATCGGTGCTGGGACCACAACTGTTTACAATATACATAGATGACCTGGAAGAGGGGACAGAGTGTAGTGTAACAAAATTTGCAGATGACACAAAGATTAGTGGGAAAGCGGGTTGTGTAGAGGACACAAAGAGGCTGCAAAGAGATTTAGATAGGTTAAGCGAATGGGCTAAGGTTTGGCAGATGGAATACAATGTCGGAAAATGTGAGGTCATCCACCTTGGGAAAAAAAACAAAAAAAGGGAATATTATTTGAATGGGGAGAAATTACAACATGCTGCGGTGCAGAGGGACCTGGGGGTCCTTGTGCATGAATCCCAAAAAGTTAGTTTGCAGGTGCAGCAGGTAATTAGGAAGGCGAATGGAATGTTGGCCTTCATTGCGAGAGGGATGGAGTACAAAAGCAGGGAGGTCCTGCTGCAACTGTACAGGGTATTGGTGAGGCCGCACCTGGAGTACTGCGTGCAGTTTTGGTCACCTTACTTAAGAAAGGATATACTAGCCTTGGAGGGGGTACAGAGACGATTCACTAGGCTGATTCCGGAGATGAGGGGGTTACCTTATGATGATAGATTGAGTAGACTGGGTCTTTACTCGTTGGCGTTCAGAAGGATGAGGGGTGATCTTATAGAAACATTTAAAATAATGAAAGGGATAGACAAGATCGAGGCAGAGAGGTTGTTTCCACTGGTCGGGGAGACTAGAACTAGGGGGCACAGCCTCAAAATACGGGGGAGCCAATTTAAAACCGAGTTGAGAAGTAATTTCTTCTCCCAGACGGTTGTGAATCTGTGGAATTCTCTGCCCAAGGAAGCAGTTGAGGCTAGCTCATTGAATGTATTCAAGTCACAGATAGATAGATTTTTAACCAATAAGGGAATTAAGGGTTACGGGGAGCGGGCGGGTAAGTGGAGCTGAGTCCACGGCCAGATCAGCCATGATCTTGTTGAATGGCGGAGCAGGCTCGAGGGGCTAGATGGCCTGCTCCTGTTCCTAATTCTTATGTTTATGGTATGGAGAGAAAGCAGGAAAGGGGTACTGAAGTGATTGATCAGCCATGATCTTATTGAATGGTGGTGCAGGCTCGAAGGGCCGAATGGCCTACTCCTGCACCTATTTTCTATGTTTCTATGTTTCTAACTAACATGGTGCTCTCTACCAATTTGCTTTTACACTCCTTGAATGCTGTATCGCATTCTTCTGACCACTTCCAATGGACCTGTTTTTTCAAAAGTTCATTCAGTGGATGTAATACTGTAGCCAAATTTGGTAGGAACTTCCCATAATTGTTCAAAAGACCCAAGAATGAGCGAAGTTCAGTGACATTCCTGGGAGTGGGTGCATTTCTAATTGCATCCAATTTTTCCATGGTTGGATGTAAACCATCTTTGTCTAGTCTGTACCCTAAATACTCCACTGAGGTTTTAAATAACTCACACTTACGAGCAGACACTCGTACTCTGTGCTTCTCTAGCCGTTTGAGGACTTAATTCAATGTGTTATTATGAATTTGCCTATTTGGTGCTGAAATTAGTATGTCATCCAAATAACATACTACCCCTTCAATACCTTGCAAAATCTGGTTCAGCACCCCTTGGAATATGGCAGGGGCGGAAGACACTCCAAACGGTAGCCTATTAAATTGATATAGGCCTAGATGAGTATTTATAGTCAAACATGACTTGGACTTCTCATCAAGTTCAAGCTGTAAGTAGTCATTTGTAAGATCCAGTTTTGAGAAGATCTGACCACCTGTCAGTACTGTGAACAGATCTTCTATATTCGGCAATGTATTGGGGACATTACCCTCTAGAACCTGGTTTACGGTTACTTTATAATCACCACACAATCTTACCTTACCATCGGACTTAGGTACAACAACAATGGGTGTAGCCCAATTACATCGATCTATCTTACAAATAATGTTCTCAGTCTCTAGTCTTTTGAGTTCTTGCTCAACTTTCTCCTTAGAAACATAGAAACATAGAAAATAGGTGCAGGAGCAGGCCATTCAGCCCTTCTAGCCTGCACCGCCATTCAATGAGTTCATGGCTGAACATGAAACTTCAGTACCCACTTCCTGCTTTCACGCCATACCCCTTGATCCCCCTCGTAGTAAGGACTTCATCTAACTCCCTTTTGAATATATTTAGTGAATTGGCCTCAACTACTTCCTGTGGTAGAGAATTCCACAGGTTCACCACTCTCTGGGTGAAGAAGTTTCTCCTTATCTCGGTCCTAAATGGCTTACCCCTTATCCTTAGACTGTGACCCCTGGTTCTGGACTTCCCCAACATTGGGAACATTCTTCCTGCATCCAACCTGTCCAAACCCGTCAGAATTTTAAACGTTTCTATGAGGTCCCCGCTCACTCTTCTGAACTCCAGTGAATACAAGCCCAGTTGATCCAGTCTTTCTTGATAGGTCAGTCCCACCATCCCGGGAATCAGTCTGGTGAATCTTCGCTGCACTCCCTCAATAGCAAGAATGTCCTTCCTCAAGTTAGGAGACCAAAACTGTACACAATACTCCAGGTGTGGCCTCACCAAGGCCCTGTACAACTGTCGCAACACCTCCCTGCCCCTGTACTCAAATCCCCTCGCTATGAAGGCCAACATGCCATTTGCTTTCTTAACCGCCTGCTGTACCTGCATGCCAACCTTCAATGACTGATGTACCATGACACCCAGGTCTCGTTGCACCTTCCCTTTTCCTAATCTGTCACCATTCAGATAATAGTCTGTCTCTCTGTTTTTACCACCAAAGTGGATAACCTCACATTTATCCACATTATACTTCATCTGCCACGCATTTGCCCACTCACCTAACCTATCCAAGTCACTCTGTAGCCTCATAGCATCCTCCTCGCAGCTCACACTGCCACCCAACTTAGTGTCATCCGCAAATTTGGAGATACTACATTTAATCCCCTCGTCTAAATCATTAATGTACAATGTAAACAGCTGGGGCCCCAGCACAGAACCCTGCGGTACCCCACTAGTCACTGCCTGCCATTCCGAAAAGTACCCATTTACTCCTACTCTTTGCTTCCTGTCTGACAACCAGTTCTCAATCCACGTCAGCACACTACCCCCAATCCCATGTGCTTCAACTTTGCACATTAATCTCCTGTGTGGGACCTTGTCGAAAGCCTTCTGAAAGTCCAAATATACCACATCAACTGGTACTCCTTTGTCCACTTTATTGGAAACATCCTCAAAAAATTCCAGAAGATTTGTCAAGCATGATCTCCCTTTCACAAATCCATGCTGACTTGGACCTATCATGTCACCATTTTCCAAATGCGCTGCTATGACATCCTTAATAATTGATTCCATCATTTTACCCACTACTGAGGTCAGGCTGACCGGTCTATAATTCCCTGCTTTCTCTCTCCCTCCTTTTTTAAAAAGTGGGGTTACATTGGCTACCCTCCACTCGATAGGAACTGATCCAGAGTCAATGGAATGTTGGAAAATGACTGTCAATGCATCCGCTATTTCCAAGGCCACCTCCTTAAGTACTCTGGGATGCAGTCCATCAGGCCCTGGAGATTTATCGGCCTTCAATCCCATCAATTTCCCCAACACAATTTCCCGACTAATAAAGATTTCCCTCAGTTCCTCCTCCTTAATAGACCCTCTGACCACTTTTATATCCGGAAGGTTGTTTGTGTCCTCCTTAGTGAATACTGAACCAAAGTACTTGTTCAATTGGTCTGCCATTTCTTTGTTCCCCGTTATGACTTCCCCTGATTCTGACTGCAGGGGACCTACGTTTGTCTTTACTAACCTTTTTCTCTTTACATACCTATAGAAACTTTTGCAATCCGCCTTAATGTTCCCTGCAAGCTTCTTCTCGTACTCCATTTTCCCTGCCCTAATCAAACCCTTTGTCCTCCTCTGCTGAGTTCTAAATTTCTCCCAGTCCCCAGGTTCGCTGCTATTTCTGGCCAATTTGTATGCCATTTCCTTGGCTTTAATACTATCCCTGATGTCCCGAGATAGCCACGGTTGAGCCACCTTCCCTTTTTTATTTTTACGCCAGACAGGAATGTACAATTGTTGTAATTCATCCATGCAGTCTCTAAATGTCTGCCATTGCCCATCCACAGTCAACCCCTTAAGTATCATTAGCCAATCTATCTTAGCCAATTCATGCCTCATACCTTCAAAGTTACCCTTCTTTAAGTTCTGGACCATGGTCTCTGAATTAACTGTTTCATTCTCCATCCTAATGCAGAATTCCACCATATTATGGTCACTCTTCCCCAAGGGGCCTCGCACAATGAGATTGCTAATTAATCCTCTCTCATTACACAACACCCAGTCTAAGATGGCCTCCCCCCTAGTTGGTTCCTCGACATATTGGTCTAGAAAACCATCCCTTATGCACTCCAGGAAATCCTCCTCCACCGTATTGCTTCCAGTTTGGCTAGCCCTTGAGTGCATATGGTACGGAACGTGGCTTGTAGTAAACCGATCTAGCGTCCTTCTGTACCCTGACATTCGCCTTGAAGCCTTGGATCGGACTGCCCGTTTCGCAGAACACCTTTGGATACTTCTTGATAACATCATCCGTTGATGAAAATCTCGCTTCCACACAGAAAATCTTACTCCAATCCAGTTTCAGTGAGCTCAACCAATTTCTTCCCAGTAAGGCAGGCTTGTCTCCTTTCACTACTATTAGAGGCAAGTTCTGAAATTGATCTTTATATTTCACTGGTACGGTGAGTGGTGAACCTGTGGAATTCTCTACCACAGAAAGTAGTTGAGGCCAATTCACTAAATATATTCAAAAGGGAGTTAGATGAAGTCCTTACTACTCGGGGGATCAAGGGTTATGGCGAGAAAGCAGGAAGGGGTACTGAAGTTTCATGTTCAGCCATGAACTCATTGAATGGCGGTGCAGGCTAGAAGGGCTGAATGGCCTGCTCCTGCACCTATTTTCTATGTTTCTATGTGACCGACCACAGGAATTTTCTCTCCCGAGTAGCCTCGCAGCTCTATCTTGGATTTGTCCAGTTGAAAATCCCGCAATTTGTCGAGGTACAGTGACTCCGGTACTACACTCACGGATGCACCCGTGTCGATTTCCATTGGTATCTTGAATCCCGCAACATCTATGTGGATTTTGATGCTTTCTGAATCGCTGTCCGTTAACCTCGTGCTCCTGATGACGTGTAACTCTAACATCTCCGCGTCCTGTTGTTGTTCTTCCATGCTATGTAGTCTCTTGGGATTTCTGCTCATAGCTTTGAGCGCTGGACTCATAGCTTTAAAAGCTGGTTTACCTTTCAGTCGGCTTGCCTTCGCAAGATGCCCAGTCTTCCTGCAGAAGAAACACTCTGCCTTTACGTATGGACAACTTTGAGCAATGTGTTGTCCCAGGCACCTATAGCACGACTTCGATGCTCTGTTAGAATTTCCAGTTTCTGAGACTTTGGGCCCCCACCATCTTTTACTTTGAACCTGCAGGTGATTTACCTCGGTTGACTGACGACTGTAATTATTATTTAATTCTCTGGAATATTGTTCGGCCATGCCCATCGACCTCGCTGTCTGACAAGCAATCTCAAAAGTCAAGTCATCCGTCATCAATAACTTCCTTCTGATCGCATCATTTTTCACCCCACAAACAAAACGATCCCGTAATGCTCGGTTTTGAAAGTTTCCAAAATTACAGTGCATCGATAGCTTTTTTAATGCAACGATGTAATCACTCATACTTTCATCAACTTTTGATTCCGAATCCCGAAACGATAGCTTTCAGCAATTTCTAATGGTTTGGGGTTATAGTGCTGCTCCAGCTTCGTTAAAATCTCTTTCAGCGTTGTATCCTTTGGCTCGTCAGGCACAAGCAAATTTACAAGAGTGTCATATAATGTCGGACCTGCCTCCGATAAGAAAATCGCTTTCTTATGTTCCAACACAGCCCGGTTCTGGACTGCATTGTCTGGAACTTCGATTATGTTATTTGCAGTGAAATACATTTCTAGCCGATCCACATACGCTTTAAAACGTTCTCGGTCGTGTCTATATTCCCCCAAATATCCAAATACACCTGCCATTTTAATCTCTAGCTGTTCACACCTTGTTGTATTTTACCTCGGATTTTGTAGCTTTTTTCCAAAGACAGAAACTTCCAAAGTCTCTCTGTCGGCTGGCTGAATCCTTCACCACAAAATTTAAGCTTTAAATCATCCGAAAAATCCCATCTCAATCGCCAAATGTGATATCTTCACAGAGCACAGCACACACAGCTCCTAACATGGCAGGCAGCTCTGTCGGAAGCCTCTGGAAATCTGCCTGGTTTTGTTTATTATTAACTGTGCAATTGCAGTACACAATACGTCCACATCCACAGTGTGGAGCTACAAACATTACAAGCTTACAGACATTGCAAATATACAATGGTGGGTCTCAGTCATATCTAAAACAAATCGCAATAAAAGACCAGAAATATTGGCTTGGGATCCTGCTGCACTTGAATTTACACCTCTTCAGATCTCGCGTAGATGCAGGAAATTTGCATTCTCTGGTCGTGCATGGGGAGCGGAGCTTTGTTAATGAGCCAAGTGGGCTTTCGGCAGACGAGGAAAATTGAGGGTAGCGATGTTTTGTGCAATTTTCTGTCGAGGTGGTGGAGGGGATTGGGGGCTCGTGCACTGTAGTTATAGAATCAGAGAATTTTACAGCATGGAAGGAGGCCATTTTGGCCCGTGGTGTCCGTGCCGGCCGACCAAGAGCTACCCAGCCTAATCCCACTTTCCAGCTCTCGGTCCGTAGCCCTGTAGTTTACGGCACTTCACGTGCACATCCAAGTAGTTTTTAAAAGTGGTGAGGCTTTCTGCCTCGACCACCCTTTCAGGCATGTGAAACTTTCCAGAAATTCTGGGTTGCAGTGCATTGTCAGAAAAATGTGATATTGCTTTGCATTTAATGATGATATTGCTTCTTTGCAACCACAATAAAGGGGAAAGACAGCATCTGTGGAGAGAGAAACAAAATTGATGATTCTGGTCAACGACGTCATTGTCCTGAAATGTTAACTTTGTTTCTCTCAGGTAAAAGATCATCAACCTGAAAAATTAACTCTGTTTCTCTCTCCACAGATGCTGCCTGACCTGCTGAGTGTTTCTGGCATTTCTGTTTTTATTTCAGATTTCCAGCATCCAGAGTGTTTTGTTTTTGTAAAGGGGAAAGTGTTGGGTATTGGAATGGTAGCACTCTGGACAGACGGAAGTGAGATCCAAGACTTGGTTAGATGCTTTCACTCACTCTTGGCTCCTTTGCGCTTCTTAGAACACTGGATGCTTATGTTCATAAATCTGCTCCTGTCCCACTGGGACTAGAGACTTGCTGGATGTGAGGAGAACCTTCAGTTCCACGTAGCGATCAATTGAGAAACGTTCCGCATGTCGGAAGAGCAGGGACTAATACCGGTGTCCTAGTTGGCCAGTGCTTCCACAACCGCTCTCAGGTAGTTTACAGATTGTTTTTCATGAGGATCCAAATCCTAATATATCAGATGCTCCAAAAGGTTCTGCCAAATAACCTGTGTAATGTATGCACCTGTGAGGATGATCACACGCTTGTAGAGTTGGGGGCATGGCCAAGGGGGCCATCAGCCGGTCCAGGTAGCGGGCGGTCGAGGGGGTCGTTCAGCCCGACTGCCTGCCTCTCTTCCGCGGTTACATCCGAGCCAGGGTATCCCTGGAGATGGAGCACACGGTGTCCACCAGTACGCTCGCGGCCTTCCGCGAGAGGTAGGCGCCGGAGGGACTGGAGTGCATCATCACCCCCGGCAACCAACTGTTAATTTGATGTGAGTTACTGTAAAAGTTTAATTTGAAATTTGTTGGTTCTGGTGCCCCTGCAAAAAGGGGGCGCTTGATTTATGTTCAACTAAAATAGTTGTAGAGTTGGGAGTGTAAAGTTTTGTTTGTTAATTTGTGTGTTCTAATGTCCCTTTAATAAGGGGGCACTCAGCTTTAAGATCTATTCAAAATAGTTGTACAGTTGTGAGTGTCTTAGCCAGTCAAGTGATGCTCACAAGACTCAATAAAACCCCAGCCAATTGGGTTTGGGGGATCCACGGTGAGGCAGGTGGCTGTGAGCCTGGTGGACAAACGGTTAATGCCATCATCATCAGAGGCAGTGCCTCGAAATCGAGGAAGTCTTGCTTCCACTCTAAAAGTGAGTTCTTGGGTGACTGAACAGTCCAATACGGGAATTACAGTCTCTGTCACAGGTGGGACAGACAATCGTTGAAGCAAAGGGTGGGTAGAGAGTCTGTGTAGTGTGATTGCTAAACCTTTTGCCAATAAAGCAATTGATTCTTAACAGCAATGTGTTGCTATGAATTCTTAAGCTAATAACCCATGAAGCAAATACGTTACAACCTGCACGAGGTGTAGAGCACGTCCAAGAGAGGGGATAGAGTCGTATAGAAGACGGAGAGGATAACTAACTGGTTAAATGGGGTCTAACCGGCAATAATTCCTCAAAAGCACAAGAGGTTCCACAGCAAGAAAGTGGGTGAAGTATGACTTGGAAGCTTTGACTCTTCAGCACCATTGCGTTGTCTGTTGAGCGAGCAGTTGCCAGTGCTCTGGGGACTTGCTTGCTTCTGTCTCTGATCTCTTACAGTGGTTGCTTTGTTGTATGACAGGGACACATTTGACCCAGTACAATAATATGAAGGGATGGGTGGATGTTTGAAATTCCTCCTGTCCATTTATTTTAGTGAGGAGGTCAGAGTCGGTACAAAGCAGGACTTCCCGCTTGGTACGCGAGCTGGCTATTTTGGTAAAGTTACTGAGGGAAAGGTTGTCACCCCACAGTGCTTTGGCTAACCAATGAACAGAGGGGTAAACTCACTGATACTGTGCTCTGAGATGGGAGTCATGTTCAAAGTGCGTGTGGGTTGGAGAGTCAGTGCTGCAGTGTTGTAGCCCTAGCTCGAACCCATCCTATCTTCAAGTGTGGCTTCCATTGGCAGTGCAGGATTGGTGAATTTATGCTAGAATTACTTGTTTTCTTACTAATGGTATAAAGTTATCTGAAAATGGTCCATTTTTTTTTACATTATCTCAGATTAAAGCGAGTCGCAGAACTTTTAAACCAAAAGAACCAAAGGCCGTAGAAGACAACCCCAAATTTTCAAAAAAGGTGCGTCAACATTTTATGTTAACAGCTGTAATTTGTAAATCTGTGGCTTCTCGATCAGTCATTTGAACTCAGTTGAGTTCTTGTGTTTATATTGCTTTGAGGGTTCCTATTATTGCAACACCAAATGATAAACCAGTACAGTTACAGAGGTGGGTATTGAGTAAGTGGCAGGTGTAGCCAAGTTGCGGACATTTTCACCTTCCGGATTTTGCTATACCGAGAGCACTGAGGAAGTCCTTGCACATCTGTACATGTCCCGGCCAGAATTCTCCGCTGGGTATCTCCGCAGGCCTCATCCCTGCTCCACTTAGGATCACAGACTGATACAATACAGCAGGACACCATTAGGCCCATCGAGTTGTGGCGACTCTTTGGTAGAGCGATCGAATTAGTCCTCCTTTCCCAGCTTTCTCCACAGCCTTGCAATTTTTTCCCCTTCAAGTAGTTATCCAATTCCCTTTTGAAGTTTGATATTGAATCGGTTTCCACCACACTTTCAAGTTGTGCATTCCAGATCACCGTAACTCGCTGCATAATTTTTTTTTCCCCCTCATATCACATCTGGTTCTGTTGCAAGTTAGTTTAAATGTGTATCCTCTGGTTAACGGTCCTTCTTCCAATGGAAAGTGTTTCTCCCGATTTACTCTATCTAAACCCTCAATGATTTTGAACACCTTTAGTAAATCTCTTAACTTGCTCTGCTCTAAGAACAGCAACCCCAGCTTCTCCAGCCCTCCAACTGAAGTTCCTCATCCCTAGTGCCATTCTACTTACTCTCTTCTGCACCCTCTCGAAGCCATTGATATCCTCCCTAAAGTGTGGTGCCTACAATTGGACACAATATTCCAGCTGGGGCCTGTTTTATAAAGGTATAGAATAACTCTCTTACTTTTGTAGTTTTATTCACGAGTTTGATTCCGGAGATGAAGGGGTTATCTTACGAAGAAAGGTTGAGCAGGTTGGGCCTATACTCTGGAGTTTAGAAGAATAAGAGGTGATCTTATTGAAACATATAAGATTCTGAGAGGGCTTGCCAGAGTAGATGCAGAGAGGATGTTTCCCCTCGTGGGGGAATCTGGAACTAGGGGGCATAGTTTCAGAATAAAGGGTTGCCCGTTTAAAAAGGAGATGAGGAGGAATTTCTTCTCTGAGGGTCATGAATCTTTGGAATTCTCTGCCCCCGAGAGCTGTGGTGGCTGGGTCATTGAGTATATTTAAGGTGGAGATAGACAGATTTTTGAATGATAGGGGAGTCAAGTGTTATGGGGAGCAGGCAGGAAAATGGAATTGAGGCCAAGATCAGATCAGCCATGATCTTATTGAATGGCGGAGCAGGCTCGAGGGGCCAAATGGCCTACTCCTGCTCCTATTTCTTATGATCTTATGTCTCCATTTATAAAACCAAGGATCCTGTATGCTTTTTTAACAATTCTTAACGTCTTGCCAGATTCATAGATTTGTATACATGCTCCCCTTTACACCAACTTCAAAGGTCGTACTGTAAGTTCTTGGTACGAACACATAGTAAGCTATTATTTCTCCCATTATCTGCATACTTGAGAAAGTTGGTGTCTCTTGTAGGTCTTTTAATGTCTTTCGCTTTATTCAAGGAACTCGATTACTGTTATTTTTCCACATAGGAAATGTGGTAGCCAATCCACGCACAACAAGGTCCCACAAACAGCAATGTGATAAGGCCCAGATAATGTACTTTAGTGCCATTGTTTGAAGGATAAATATTGGCCGGGACACCAGGAAGAACTTCCTCTGCTCTTCTCCGAAATAATGCCGCAGGATCTTTTACGTCCACCTGAGAGGGCAGAGGGGACTTCGGTTTAACGTCGCATCTGAATGACCAAAGAGGAGGGGAAGCAGGGGACGAGGAAATGAGCTCTGTTCCTGACTAAATATCCAGTTGTGCCTGTGATGGAACCAAATCCCTTCATACTGAGTTACTAGTGCTTGTGAAAGAAGACAGATTGGACCACTGCTGTCAGACTGTGCAACAACCATTGATCCAGTGCACTCATTCTGTTTGTTTGATGTTCACAGGCATTAACAAGGAACGTTAGGCGTGTTCGAAATATCACACGGGACATATGGAATAAAGTCCAGTACGTTCACAGCTGCTTTGAGTGGGAATCTACCCAGAGAAGTTTTATAGCCTTTCTGGTAAGTGGCATTATTTACAATCTTTAGTTTGCATTCACAAGGAGGCCAGTGTTCTGTTTGGTAATAACTTCAAATACAGGTACTGCAGCAGTATTAGAATTTTGCCATTATGCCAGAGCTGCGATACCTTAATATAGTAATCCTCTTTGGTAACAGTCTGATACATACGATCTCTGTTATATCATGCACATAACAGTCTGTGATACACACGATCTCTGTTATATCATGCACATATGTATGATAACTGATTCATGAAGAAAATGCACAAGGTTTCCTCTCACTCGTTAGTGATCCCAGTTTTCAGATGGCTTTTGAATGAAATATTATAAATGAGGATTCCTTGGTACCCTTGGGAACCAACATACGTTATCCTGAAGATCTCCATTTCCTTGAAGTTTCAGTCACTGGCTGTCCCAGGTGAAAACGGAGTTGTTGTCTTATGAAAAAAGGTTGAGCAGGTTGGGCCTATACTCTGGAGCTTAGAAGAATGAGAGGTGATCTTATTGAAACATAATAAGATTCTGAGGAGGCTTGACCGGGTAGATGCAGAGAGGATGTTTCTCCTCGTAGGGGAAGCTAGAACTAGGGGGCATAGTTTCAGAATAAAGGGGTCGTACATTTAAAACGGAGATGAGGAGGAATTTCTTCTCTGAGGGTCGTGAGTCTTTGGAATTCTCTACCCCAAAGAGCTGTGGAGGCTGGTTCACTGAGTATATTTAAGGTGGAGATAGACAGATTTTTGAGCAATAAGCGAGTCAAGGGTTACGGGGAGCGGGCAGGGAAATGGAGTTGAGGCCAAGATCAGATCAGCCATGATCTTATTGAATGGCGGAGCAGGCTCGAGGGGCCACATGGACTACTCCTGCCCCTATTTCTTATGTTCTGATGGTAGCACCCTGAAAGTGACCGGGAAAAGCTTACTGCCCCGTTCCTGGTCCTGTCCAGGCTGACGCCAGCCTGAATGGGGCCTACTGCTGGGCAGCCAGACTGACCACCTGGTCCTTTTGGTGGTGGCTCTTATTGATTTGCAAATCGAGGTCTCATGGCATACAATGACCCCTCCGATCGCCGTTTTTGAGAGGCAGTTAGACGGCGTACACTCCGCCCAGTGGCGCAGCCAAATAGGACCAAAACTGGTCAGAGCAAAATCATTTCCGTGGGACCAGAATAAGCAGGAATGCTCCTCCAGGCCGCACGAGAATAAAGTGGGCCCCTGCCCACCTGGGACCTCTGCCCGCTCCCCCCCTCCCCGCATGGCTGACTCGGCCTTCGGGCTGCTGACACTGCAGCGGCCTGCCCGCTTTGATGGCTCACAGGCTGCTGGCGGCCCAGTAATGAGGCTTGGACTGTGAAATGGACGATGCTTCCTGTTGGCCCTGCCGGGCAGACAGCTGGCACGCTCCACCGTTGGGTCTTTGGCCTCGTAAATCTGTCATGACATCTGAAAAGAAAGAAAGACTTGGATTTATATAACGTCTTTCACGATCACTGGACGACTCAAAACGCTTTACAGCCAATGAAGTACTTTTTGGAGTGTAGTCACTGTTGTAATGTGGGAAACACGGCAGCCAATTTGCGCACAGCAAGCTCCCACAAACAGCAACGTGATAATGACCAGATAATCTGTTTTTGTTATGTTGATTGAGGGATAAATATTGGCCCAGGACACCAGGGATAACTCCCCTGCTCTTCTTCGAAATAGTGCCATGGGATCTTTTACGTCCACTTGAGAGAGCAGATGGGACCTCGGTTTAACGTCTCATACAAAAGACAAACTGTGCAGGTTAACCCTCTGAATTGCTGCCATATTTTGTCTTGATTATCACGTTTTTACATCATGTTTGGATATTATCAGAGTGATCTGTTTATAATGAAAGAAGAAAGCATTTATATCGTGCTTTACAGCTAATTATGTACTTTTGGAGTGTAGTCACTGTTGTAATGTGGGAAACGCAGCAACCAATTTGCGCACAGCAAGCTCCCACAAACAGCAATTTGATAACGGCCATTTTTTAAAATGTTGGTTGAAGGATAAATATTGGTCATGCAGGGGGAGAACTCCCCTGCTTTTCTTCGAAATAGTGCCATAGGTTTTTTTTACCTCCACCTGAAAGAGAAGACGGGGCCCTGGTTTAATGTCGCATCAGAAAGACGGCACCTCTGACAGTGCAGCACTCCCTCAGCCCTGCACTGGAGTGCTAGCCTAGATTTTTATGCTCAAGTGTCTGTAGTGGGACTTGAGCACACAGCCTTCTGTCTCAGAGGCCATAGTGCTACCCACTGAGTCGAGTTGGGCTTGACTTTCGAAGCTAGGATAGTGACAGGCAGACTGTAGTAAGGCAGCATTAATTGTAATATTTTGGACGATTGCCAATGATGTATATCTGTGCAATTATTAAACTCAACACCTCTGCAAAATTACGGGTTATATAGTTTTGGAAAGCCACTGGTTGCGTAGCTTGGGTGGAACTATTGTGGGTTTCAAAGTGTCCCAGTTGTCTGCATTCATTGGCCCTGTGTTCAAGTGCATTGTTCTGGGCAATTTTGACTATTGTAAGTGTTCAATTATAGATTTTTCAGGAAACGTGCCAAACACTTGTCAGCCTGAATGTTAATGATATTCATCCGATGAGAGTTTCTAAAGCAGTTGGTTGTAACATTAATAATTGAAAAAGGAACGTTCTTCAGAGAAAGTCAAAATAAACAATCTCCATATAATTAGCTCGGATATCAACTTCCCATTTTCCCTTTGAGTAAAACTTCAGAAGACGAGTTTTCATGAATCTTTATTTTGTAATGACTTAATAATGTTGTTAGTCCTAAGTTAAAAGTTACTTCTGGTTGCCTTCAGACCCCTTCCTATTTCTCAACTAATCCCCAACTACTCCCCAAGCTGGTAACCTGCTCCCTGTTAGGAACTGTACAGGAGGAGGCCATTCAGCCCCTCGAGTCTGTTCCGCCATTTAGTTAGAGCATGGCTGATCTGTATTTTAACTCCGTCTACCTGCCTTGATTTCATAACCCTCAATACCCTTGCCAATAAAAATCTAATCAATCTCCGTTTTGAAATTTACAATTGACCCCCGGCCTCAACAGCTTTTTGAGGGAGAGAGTTCCAGATTTCCCAGACCCTCTGTGTGAAGAAGTGCTTCCTGACATCACCCCTGAACGGCCTCGCTCGAATGTTATGGTTTTGTCCCCTTGTTGTCAAGAACATAAGAAATAGGAGCAGCAGAAGGCCATACGGCCCTTCGAGCCTGCTCCACCATTCAATCAGATCATTGGCTGATCATCGACCTCAACTCCATGTTCGTGCCTGATCCCCATATCCCTTGATTCCCCTCGAGTCCAAAAATCTGTCTATCTCCACCTTGAATATACTCCGAGACTCAGCATTCACAGCCCTCTGGGGCAGAGAATTCCAAAGATTCACCACCCTCTGAGTAAAAAAATTCCTCCTCATTTCAGTCCTAAATGGCTGACCCGTTATCCTGAGTCGATGCCTTTTTTTTGACTGTGAAGTTTTACGACATTAAAGGCGCTATATAAATACAAGTTGTTGTTGTCGTAGACTCTCCAGCCAGGGGAAACAACCTCTCAGCATCTACTCGACCAATTCCACCTCAGAATGCTACATGTTTCAATGCGATCGTCTCTCATTCTTCTAAACTCCAGATAATATAGGCCCAATGTACTCATTCTCTCCTTATAGGACAACCCTCTCATCCCAGGAGTCAATCAATCAATCAAAGTTATTAAACCCGTTGTATGGATGCTGGCCAAAGTTGGCATGGGTTGACTTACCCTCTGATGTCTCTGCCCATTTCATGCCTTTGCTGCCCATTTCTTGCCAATAACCAAGCTAAGAGCAGGGAATCGCAGGGTGAGGAATTACACTGGGGACCTGGCAGCGTGATACTCTGTGACGTGTCGGGCTATTTTACCACCATGTATCAATGGGCTGCCTGAACCAGCCTCATTATTAAAGACCAATTATTCCAGTAAATTAGAAACCGATGACTCTGTTAGTCCTCTGACATTGGCCCTCATTTTGTATGCATAGCAAACTCTTGGCCAGGAACTTGGAGCCCCAGAAATGGAGGGGATGTCGATTATCCAAAACCTCACCGACCCTTAAAACAATTTAAAGGGATGCGGCCACTCTCGGGTCCTAAATTTTTGCCAGCCTTTCCAAAGGCTGTCTGGGCATCAGAATATTGGTAAAGGCCAAAACAAGTGTGGAGACAGAACAGAGTCTGTGGGCATAAACACTGCACCTGTCTGATAACTGAAAGTGTGAGGGCGCAAGAGGTGGGTATGAGGAGGGTTGGCGTGTTAGGCGAACAGTATGACGTGCTGAAATACCGCATGCCAGGGGTTTAATGTATTTGCTTCATGGGTTCTTTGCTTAAGAATTCATAGCAACACATTGCTATTAAGAACTAGTTGGTTGATTAACAAAGGTTCAACAATCACTCTACACATTACCAGCTTATCCACCAGGCTCACAACTGCATACCTCATCGTGGATGACCTAGACCCAACTGACTGGGGTTTTATTGAGTCTTGTGAACATCACGTGACTGGCTAAGCCACCCCCAACTCAACAGCTCTACAACTATTTTAATTAACAGATAAAGCCGAGTGCCCCCTTATTAAAGAGGCACGAGAACTCACAAATTAACAATAAAACTTTGAAGGAACCTTAACAGACCAAATTAAAATTTGGTTGCCGGGGTGATGATGCACTCCAGTCCCTCCGGTGCTCACCTCTCGCGGAAGGCCGCGAGCGTACCGGTGGACACCGCGTGCTCCATCTCCAGGGACACCCTGGCTCGGATGTAACTCCTCGACTGCCTGCTGCCTGGACAAAACAGCTCCACCAACTTGTGAGCATAGTCACAGGAGTATACATTACAAGGGGCATCTCTGTATACAGTCCCTGGGACCAGTGCTGTCGCAGTACGATGACCCAACAGTACCACATACCCGGAAGCTGGCACAAATAGGCAAGTTGCGCAATGATGCCAGAATCTGTGGGCCTCATACCAAACCTTTGCATAACCTTCCAGCTCTTTCATTGTTTACCGTACACGGCCAAACTTCCAACTGGCGCACAGGATGGCCGTGTCTGCCGCTGTACGCGCTCCTTTAACTTGCAACAGCTCAAGACCACATGGCCGAAATTGCCCCCCAATGAAAAAGTAAACGCACTTTCCGACCTTGACGTTTTCTCTCCGCCCCAATCCATGGGGCTGATCTTGCGCCGATATTCAGGTCTTTGTTGAGGGGCGGGAGTGCCCTTGCAGCAGGGCAGCCGATGCAACGAGACATCACGCGCTGATGCGTCACAACATCCTTTCCCTTCAGTTAAAGGGGCAGGTCGCTGCCAGCTCTGCATGGGGTTTAGTTAGGCCCCACTGAGCCACCAGGGAGGGTTTTGGCCGGGCCAGCGGCCCAGTACCCAAGAAGGGGTGCCGGGTTGCCTGTTGGCCGAACCATTGTCGAAAATGGAGGCGCCGGCAGTGCACCTACCCTTTTAAGGGCGGACACGCTTCCCAGCCACGTGCAGCTCCCCTTTCCAACTCCCCCCCCCCCCCCCCCACGGAAAATTGACCCGCAGGGGGAAGCTGTTGGGGGCACCGACCGGCGGCCGTTCCACTCCTGCGGGGTAATTTCCCGCGGGGAGGTCGGAAGGGGTCACCGCCAGTCGGTGTGCATTCGGCGCGTGCCCGATGGGCGACAGCACAGGCGGCCCGGAAACCCGTTACTGCCGCTCCCGGCCCGGGGGCAATTTCGGAGTGGTCGGTCCATCCACCTGCTCCCGGCTAGTAGAGGCGGTAATGGAGTTTAAGGAAGGGAGCCCCTATTTCACTGCTGGCATGTCAGAATAGCACCAAGCTGGAGTAGAGGTGAGAACTTTAAAGTGCTTGATTCCTTTAGGAGCCCATCCTGAACATTTAAGAGCATCAAAGAGTCAGGAGAATAAGAACCGAGGAACCTCCCTTGTGCTTAAGGTTATTACCATCCTGGTCTCTTGTTAGGTCTTTTCCCTCTTCTCGCTCGTTGGCACAGTCATACAAAGCACAGGTCGACAGGTCACCATTTGTTTTGCTGGTTTCCCGGTGTAACTACAGCAGATTTTGGCAAGAAATTCTTCAGGGGTCACTCAGCTTGACCCCACTGTTTCCGGAGTTTTCTCCGAAAGCAACAGGAAGCGTAGACTGCATCGAGCTAATATGAGGGTGGTTCCACCTCTCTTGGTGTCTTGTAGAATTATCTTGTAGAATTAAAAATAAACTATATATTTTTTTAAAATGTGAATTGAACTGAATTCTGACTCCAAGAGGAACCAAGCTTGTGTTAATCTGGCTGCTGTTTGGAGACTCTGGATGTAGAGAGGCCTAGCCCTTCGTGCAATGACAGCCATATCTGTGTGGTCACATGCCGTGGTTATCCACAGTACTGTGCAACAAATGGTTAGTCTGTGGCTGGATTCACAGCAATAAAAGTAAAAAGAAAGATTTGCATTTATATAGCGCCTTTCACAACCTCCAGACATCCCAAAGCACTTTACAGCCAATGAAGTACTTTTGGAGAGTAGTCACTGTTGTAATGTGGGAAACATGGCAGCAAAATTGCACACAGCAAACTCCCACACACAGCAATGTGATAATGACCAGCTAATCTGTTGGTTTTATGTTGCTTGAGGGATGAATATTGGTCAGGAAACCAGGGATAATTCCCCTATTCTTCTTTGAAATAGTGCCATGGGATATTTTATGTCCACCTGAGAGAGAGAGCAGACGGGGCCTTGGTTTAACATCTCATCTGAAAGACAGCACCTCCAACAATGCAGCACTCTACTGCAGTGTCAGTTTGGATTTATGTGCTCAAGTTTCTGGAGTGGGATTATGAACCTGGGACCTTCTGACCCCAAGGCGAGTGTGCTACCCACTGAGCCACAGCTGACACACAATGTAGGTGTGATATCCATTCCCAGTTTTACTCCCTCCCCTGCTTCACGCCCTGACCAAGCCAAACAGCCACTCCTAATGGGAAATGAAAATTGGGAGAGATGTAAAATGGACTGCCGCCTTGCTATCCTGTTTTAAAGTATCGTGCAAAGTCGAGATCTACCCCAGTGAGATTGATTTACCCGTCTCCTTGAAAGCGTTCTGCAAAAAGTGAAAGCCATAAAGGCACATCAAGAGTGACCTTAACGGTGCCCAGAATTGCTGGGCTCGGGCTGTAAACTCTGCCCTGAATCTCCGAAGACACGCCTACCCCCACTCAATAAACCGAGATTTCAGATGCACCTTAATCAGCTTAATTCTACCCGGAATTACTGCCCCTCCCTCAGCAGGCCATCCAAGCAAGATGTGCCCTTCCCAAGCCGAGCAATATTGGGCCCATGGCATGAATTCAGTCGGGCTGAGTGATTGGTCAACTGAAAATTTCAAAAACTGAGATTGAATTATTTTTGCTGGGTAAGGGTACGAGGGGCTACGGGAAGAAGGCGGGTAAATGGAGTGCAACCCATCATCACCATCATCATCATAGGCAGTCCCTCGGAATCGAGGAAGACTTGCTTCCACTCCTGAAGTGAGTTCTTTGGCGGCTGAACAGTCCAATACGAGAGCCACAGACCCTGTCACAGGTGGGACGGATAGTCGTTGAGGGAAGGGGTGAGTGGGACTGGTTTGCTGCAAGCTCTTTCCACTGTCTGTGCTTGGTTTCTGCATACTCTTGCCAATGAGACTCGAGGAGCTCAGCGTAACTCGGAGTGCAACCACGATCTAATTGAACGGCAGACCAGGCTCGAGCAGCTGAATGGCCTCCTCCAGTTTCCATGCTCCTTCCTTACCAAAATAAACCATACACATTTTAGTTGGATAGGTATTTAAGCAGCTTTTATTTGGTAATGTTGGTCTTCTTTGGCTTAACTCTAAGAAGGAGATACATAACACTGCGGGGGCTCAAGCAGAACATGGCCTCATTTAATGTTGCTGTAGTTTGGCTCAGTGCTATTGGGCCGACAGATTAGGAGCTGCCTGCCCACTAATTTACAGTCACGTCAACTTGGTGTGTATCTTTACCATCTGAAGATAATTCTTTCCCAATAACTATTTCATCCACTTTGTTAGTGCATCTACTTTTTCCCCGTCTGCATCATAGATCATAAAAGAACATAAGAAATAGGAGCAGGAGTGGGCCCCTTGGCCCCTCGAGCCTGCTCCGGCATTTAATAAGATCGTGGCTGATCTGATCTTGGACTCGGCTCCACTTCCCTGCCCGCTCCCCATAACCCTTTACTCCCTTATCGCTCAAAAATCTGTCTATCTCTGCCTTAAATATATTCAATGACCCAGCCTCCACAGCTCTCTGGGGCAGAGAATTCCAAAGATTCACGACCCTCTGAGAGAAGAAATTCCTCCTCATCTCAGTTTTAAATGGGCGGCCCCTTATTCTGAAACTATGCCCCCGAGTTCTAGATTCCCCCCACGAGGGGAAACATCCCCTCTGCATCTACCCTGTCGAGCCCCCTCAGAATTTTATACGTTTCAATAAGATCACCTCTCATTCTTCTAAACTCCAATGAGGAAGCGTACTAACCTTGGCATGAATTGAGCGCAATAGCATTAAATTATCATGTCAGAAACCGTGTGTGAATTGGGGCTTCTGTGAGGAACTAGCCTTGCATCCAGATTTCCACATAACCTGGCCTTGTCTCCTCAATGGCCAAGGTTTGATTGTCACTTTATGCCGAAGCTGTCATTTTTATTAGTCGGGCACACAAATCTTTTTTTTTTTGAGACACACGTCAGGTTCTATGTTTTCCATTGTTTGCCTGGGTCTCTCAGAACGCTGGCTCTTTTCACTGCAGTTGAATGTGGGTGTGCTTGATGTGGGTAGGATGTAATTATACTCACGGCAGGTGACAGTTACAAGAAGGCTTTAGCGATAATGTAACTGGGTGATGGAAAACTTCGAACAAAAACGCACCTTGTGGTCTTAAAAAAAAAAAATGTTTTTTCTTCAATTCATGGTGAGGTGTAATGTGATTTTAATGTCGTTTTCTGCCTTGACCTGCTCTGCATTTTTTAATAGAAATGGATTGTGCGAATCTCGTCGCACTTTCTTTGCAGCATCTCATCTTTTGTGCATACAGGCAAAATAATAAAACGACATTTTCCGCGGCAGGGACTTTGTGTGTCACTCTGGTATAAAGCAGTGTTTGGTGGCAGTTCTCCCACAATCTTGCTCCACAGCCTCACAGTGGAGGCGAGTACTTTACACTTGCTGACCCGAAGGATTATTCACTATGAATTAACCCAGTTGGAGGGAAAATGTTCATTATCTGTTTCAGCTTGGTTTGGTTCAGTTTAGCATATTGATTTATGGTGCACCATGGTAACTAGGATTATTGTGCCCATACTGAAGTATAATATGAAATATCTCATAATGTTGTTTTTTTATACCTTAGGTTATAGTATTTATCAGTGAAAAATATTCTATTAAATACTCAAAATCCCTTTAAGACATGTTATATTGTCATTTTCAAAATTTTTACATTTTCTCTCCTCTCCTGCCTCTCTCCTCTGTTCTCTTCCCCAACCCCTCCCTTTCTATTTCACTCCTCCCTCTCACTCTCCTGCCCTCCCCCTCTCCTATCTCTCCCCCCTCTTCTCTCTCTCCCCCCTCCTCCCTCTCACTCTCCTCTCTCTGCCCCTCTCCTCTCTCTGCCCCTCTCCTCTCTCTGCCCCCCTCCTCCTTCTCTCTCCCCCTCCTCCCTCTCTCTTCCCCCCTCCTCCCTCTCTCTTCCCCCCTCCTCCCTCTCTCTCCCCCCTCTCCTCTCTCTCCCCCCTCTCCTCTCTCTCCCCCCCTCCTCCCTCTCACTCTCCTTCCCTTCCCCTCTCCTCTCTCTCTCCCCTCCTCCCTCTCACTCTCCTTCCCTCCCCCTCTCCTCTCTCTCTCCCCCCTCTCACTCTCCTTCCCTCTCTCCACCCCTCTCCTCCCCCTCTCCTCTCTCTCCCTCCTCCTCCACCTCCCTCTCCCTTTCCCAGCTCCCTCTATTCCCTCTGCTCTCTATTGGTTCAATTTATGGGTGGGAGTGGAGAGAGGAGAGAGAAGAGAAGAAGACAAGAAGTGAGAGGAGAGAAAGTAAAAAAAAAAGACAATATAACACATCTTTAATAGATTTTCAGAATGTAATATATTTTTCAGTGATGCGGCTGCCTTGCGGGGTTTAAACGGTTGTTGCTGTGTTGGCTGACTGTCAAGTCACAGATGAGCAAGAACTTCTTCCAGCTAAACACTGCCCAAACGGAAGCCACCTTTCTTGGTTCTCATCAGAAACTTTGCACCATATTGCATCCTTTTCCATGACTGCTTGCTTAGACTGAACGTAACCATGCATAACCTCAGTGACTTGATCAACCCTGAGCTGTGCTTCAAAGCACACATCCTCTCAGTCACCAAGATCGCCTATTCCCAACTCCAATTATTATCTGCCTTCATCCCAATCTCACCTCTACCACTGAAACTTTCATCTGCACCTCTGTCATCTCCAGGCTTGATTTCTCTAATGCTCTCCCTACGGGTCTCCCAAGCTTTGCTCCACAAAATTGTTCCTGCATATTGACCTGTTCCAAGTCCCTCTCGCCTATTGTGCCTGTCGTCATTGCCCCTCTGTGAATTGATTCCAAAATCCTTGTCCTGTGCAATCCTCCCAGGGCTTATCTGCACCCTATCTCTGCAACCTCCTGAAACCTTATATCGCAACTCACCAACCCCACCCTATCTCTGCAACCTCCTCCAAGCCTGTATGCCTACTCACAAGCCCCACCCTACCTCTCCAATCTTCTGAAACCCTACACACACAGAGACACCGCAAACCCCCCCGCACGCGCGCACACATCCCCACACGTACACCCCCTCCACACACGCACCCCCCCCACATACACCCCCCCACACGCGCACCCCCCCGCACGCGCACTCCCGCACGCGCAACCCCTCCCACACGCACACTCATCCACACGTACACCCCCCGCCCCCTCACACATATAATCCCCACCCCCACACGTATACCTCCCAAATGCAGTTAACTTTCAAGTCTTTTTAGGTACTTTCTTGATTGTGAGTGAGTTGAAACGAACCCGTGTGGCGAGCAAGTGGGAAACCCAAAGTGAGATTTGGTTCCTACATACCGTTTAAAGAGGATTTGTATAAACCACACAGACATAATGGCCAGTTTGCAACCACAGCCCATTTAAGGATTGCCGGCATCGTTTTATCTCTTTACATCAAGCGTAGCACTTTCGATTATAAAAAAATTACAGCACCTCACTTAAAATAAATGTGGTGAAGGATCCTTTCTGCTAATTTACAGAAGATTAGCCTTCGACCGCATGTTTTAGGTGAAATTATGTTACAACTTGGCAGCATTAAGTGTGCAGAATGCACAGATTTCATGGAAAGAATTACCTGTGGTATTTATATATAAATTCAATCATAAATGAATAGTTTGGTTACATGAATCTAAATATGGATTGCAGGGAAACATATAATGTAAACATAGCGTCAGCTCCCCTGCGTTTTACAGCTTCATAATTCCTCCGCTGACAGGCAGTTTATAAAACCGAAATGAGACTTGGGAGCAGTTTGCCAAACCCAGAAAACCACAGGCCCTCTCCGATGTCCCCACTTCCTCACTTTGTATGTGCACACTTACCCTCACCACATGTGTCAGGCCAGATGTTGCCTGCTACACTTGACACACTCAATGGCATGAAATGCAATATCTACCTTTTCGCTGGTTTGCAAAGACTATTGCATGGAAATAGTACACGGCTTTTTATGCCTGATACGGTTTTAAGATGCTACTTTTTTTGTCACGGAAGGTCTGCAAAATAGGAATATTTGAGCGTTATTTATAAAATAATCTGCAAATTGGCCACTGCGTTTCCAACATTGCAGCACTTCGAAAGTATTTCATTGGCTGTAAAGCGCTTTGGGACATCCTGAGGATGTGAATGGCGCTATATAAATCCAAGTTCTTTCTTTCTTTAATCCAGTCCACAGACTTAACCACTACAGGTTTGGATTAAGACCCCACGGCCCATTTCCAACTTGGTTTCCCATGCCCCAGGGTTCAGGGGGTGATGTTGGATTTGAATATTGTACAACATCCATGGAGGCAGCAAAATCATTAAAAGTTGCCAAGTATCAGTCTTCCTGCTAAAGAGTAGCGTTAATTATTTATGGTTTTGCTGGTTAATGAGAGGGATGGTGGTGTGATCAGACAGAAAGAGTTTCTGGGGTTGGGTTTTCGGCTTTGATGATTCAGAGCGGTAATGGCGGCTGGGCGGTAAAGTTTGCGCCCGGGAATAGTTAGTGCCTCAGTTGGCAAAATTGGGCAGCTGTGCCCTGAGTCTGGGGTGCAGCACAGCCTAGAGAGCACTCCGAGAAAACAAACCTGAATAAACCCCACACAGAAACGTTCCCAATACATAGCCCACGCCACCACAACATAAATCGCAAAAAGATTTAAGAAGAAACAACCGCACTTATCTTAGGACTGTGTTACTTACCCCTCCGCAGTCGGTATCATTGGACCGCCTGATTTCTTGTGTGCTTGAGTACTGAAAAGCAGAGAAAAATTTGGAAATAGTTTGAATGAAGAGCTCAATAGTCTTAAATTATTTAGCGTAACCAGTATTTTGATTCACTTTCTCTACCTCTCTCTCACTCTTTTTTTCATTCGCTCACACACACATACACCTTTTGTGTATCAGCTAATCAATCATGGTATTGGGCCCATAATACTGAGAGATAGAAAGCAGACACTAGCTAGTCGGATGAGGAGTGGGAGAGTTTTATGGCATTAATCTCCTGAGATTACACCTTTTCTGAAACTCTCGGGTTTTATGTAATTCGATGTTTTATCTTGTTCTCAAGTGAAAGTATTACTCAAACAATGCATGTAACCAATTTCTAACTTAGCTCACATACAAGGAATTGTATTTGTCCTTCCTGAACAACAGCACAAGTTGAAAGTAATACCTACCCAGCATTTACAAGATAGAATTTAATATTACTCCTGTTATCTAAACTTAATTCTTCTAAACCAAGGTAATTCTTGGGCAGGACAGACAAGGTGCTGAGTCTCCACTGACCTGCCTCCCCTCTTGCGTCACAAGGGACCGTTTTGAAAGCTGTGTTCCGAGAGGCTTTGAAGGGACTCCATAGGCATATAAATAGTAAACGGGTAGTAAGAGGAGGGGTGTGGACGATTAGGGACCAAAAAGGAGACGGATGCAAGGAGGCAGAGAAAATGGTTGCGGTACTAAATGAGAACTTGGCATCTGTCTTTACCAAAAAAGATGCTGCCAAAGTCATGGTGAAGGAGGTAGTTGAGATACTGAATGGGGTCAAAATTGATAAAGAGGAGGTATTAGAAAGGCTGGCTGTACTTAAAGTAGATAAGTCACCAGGGCCGGATGGGATGTATCCTGGGATGCTCAGGGAAGTAAATGTGGAAATTGCGGTGGTAATTGCCGTAATCTTCCAATCCTCCTGAGATACAGGGGTGGTGCCAGAATTGCAAATGTTAAACCCTTGTTCAAAAAAGGCTGTAAGGATAAACCCAGCAACTACAGGCCAGTCAGTGTAACCTCGGTATTAGGGAAGCTTTTAGAAATGACAATCTGAGACAAAATTAACAGTCATTTGGGCAAGTGTGGACTAATTAAGGAAAGCCAACACGGATTTATTAAAAGGCACATTGATTGAGTTTTTTAACGAGATAACCGAGAGGGTTGATGAGGGCAATGCAGTTGATGTGGTGTGCATGGACTTCCAAAAGGCATTTGATAAAGTGCCACATAATAGGCTTGCAGCAAAGTTAAAGCCCATGGAATGAAAGGAACATGGCAGCACGGATACTCAATTGGCTAAGTGACAGGAAATAGAGTGTAGTGGTGAATGGAGGAAGGTATACAGTGGTGTTCCCCAGGGGCCAGTATCAAGATCACTGCTTCTCTTGATGTATATTAATGACTTGAACTTAGGTATACAGGTGACAATTTCAGAATTTGCAGACAACACAAAACTTGGAAGTATAGTGAACAATGAGGAGGATAGTGATAGATTTCAAGAGCCAGGCTGATGGAATGGGCACACATGTGGTTAATGAAATTTAATGCGGAAAACTGCGAAGTGATACATTTTGGTAGGAAGAATGAGGAGAGGCAATGTAAACTAATGGGTATAATCCTAAAGGGGGTTCATGAACAGAGAGACCTGAGGGAATCATTGAAGGTGGCAGGGCAGGTTGAGAAACTGGTTAAAAATGTATACGGGACCCTGGGCTACATAAATAGAGGCATAGAGTACAAAAGCAAGGAAGTTATAATGAACCTTTATAAAACACTGGTCCGACCTCCACTGGAGTATTGTTTCCAATTCTGGACACCGTACTTTAGGAAGGATGTGAAGGCCTTAGCGAGGGTATAGAAAATATTTACGAGAATGGTTCCAGGGATGAGGGACTTCAGTTATGTTGATAGACTGGAGAAGCTGGGGTTGTTCTCCTTGGAGCAGAGAAGGTTGAGACTAGATTTGATGGAGGTGTACAAAATCATGAGGGGTCTGGACAGAGTAGAGAGAGAGAAACTGTTCCCATTGGTGGAAGGGTCGAGAACCAGAGGACACAGATTTAAGGCGATTGGCAAAAGAACCAAAGGCCACACGAGGAAAAATGTTTTTACGCAGCGAGTGGTTAGGATCTGGAATGCACGGCCTGAGAGGGTGGTGGAGGCAGATTCAATAGTAACTTTCAAAAGGGAATTGGATAAGTACCTGAAGGAAAATAATTTCAGGACTACGGGGAAAGGGCGGGGGAGTGGGATTAGCTGAGGTGCTCTAGCAGAGAGCCGGCATGGGCTCGACGGGCCGAATGGCCTCCTCCTGTGCTGTAACCATTCTATGTTGTAGCTCTAATTCCCAGTAGCAAGAGCTAGCCAGAGTTCCAGTACGAGCAAATAAAGGTTGGCAAGCCCAAATATTAACACTATGAATGCTGGCGATGAGTCCAGGTCATGTGCTTGAATCAAATCACAGAGTGTGGACCCAGAATTGTGCTCGGGCCCTGGGCACATCTCCAGCGTAACTGCTGGGTGTTGAGGTGGACTGAAAACAGGGCAGAACACGATTCTGCTGGGATTCTGCTCCTTGGACAGAAGTTAAGGAAACACTGGACAGATGGACCTTGTGCCCATCCCACCAGAGATCAAGGGGGCTTGCCTGGGGATGACCATGGGATTCGCTGGGAAATTCTGTCCGCTTCACCTGCTGGAGGAACTCATGTCTGCTGAAAGCAGGTGTGTGTTCTGCAGATATGCCTTCCAAAGATCCCAAAACACCTGAGGGAAAAGGTCATTGATTTTGGAGAGGATGGGTTACCTTGCAGAGAAGATCCAGTCGATCCTTTGGCAACTGAAGACTTGTGCACAAGCATTCCTGGCGGGCATTTCTCAGGCCTTTCTGGCACCACTCCAACATTCCCTTATTGGAGCAACATGCCCAACAACGACCCTGTCCCCACAACCTGAGACAACAACAACTTGTATTTATATAGCACCTTTAACGTAGTAAAACGTCCCAAGGCGTTTCACAGCCGTGTTATAAGACAAAACAAATAAATTTGACACCGAGCCCACATAAGAAGAAATTACGGCAGATGACCAAAAGCTTGGTCAGAGAGGTAGGTTTTAAGGAGCGTCTTAAAGGAGAAAAGAGAGGTAGAGAGGCGGAGAGGTTTAGGGAGGGAGTTCTAGAGCTTAGGGCCCAGGCAACAGAAGGCACGGCCTCCGATGGTTGAGCGATTATAATCAGGGATGCTCAGGAGGGCAGAATTTCAGGAGCGCTGACATCTCGAGGGGTTGTAGGACTGGAGGAGATTACAGAGATAGGGAGGGGCGAGGCCATGGAGGGATTTGTAAACAAGGGTGAGAATTTTGAAATGGAGGCGATGCTTAACCGGGAGACGGGGTCAATATCTCTGCGGAGATGGCAGCATTCGATCCCACTGCCCCAGAAGACGGAGTGGGAGTTTGGAATTACAAACCCACACGACACGACACAAACAACTCAATAAAATCACTGGCAAACTACTGCACGCAGTCCAGCAGATGGTGTCTGACCCAAGTACAACTGAAACACAACTTCTTCGCCCTTACATAACCAGAAACATTTTATTTCATGTTCAATTTAAAATGCAATAAAACTGATTGTTTTTCGAGGTTAGCACTGTTCACTAATCAGAATTAGTTTCGGTCTCGCGGTTCCAAATTTCAGAACCCAACATGAACCCCAGCCATCACCAATCCCGACATCGACAGCCCTGGCCAACAATGTCAGATTGTGGGATGTCTCAGATATGTGCTGCTACGGCACAGAATGTACCGGGGAGAAAGGCGGCTCTTTTTGAAGGAGGTTTTAGCAGCAGTATCGGTTGTTCAGTGAGGAGCAGTCGAGTGACTCAATACATTCTAGTGGTGTGACTAACTCGGCCGCAGCCTTGAGCTGCAGAGGGCGAGAACCTTTTAGCGTTCTACTTTCAGTGCAGCGACACTGGGAAGTGGTACCATGGGGCTTTCTGTCTATAGCACAAGTGCGTCACGGGGCATAAAGAGCAAATGATTACTGACGAGATGGCCGCCTGTTGATGCAGCATGTATACAGCAAAGAGTAACAGGGTGTGGGTTCCTCACCGCCATTTCCCACAGAATCTCTCAGCTGGGCATTCCTGGGGGGCGCTGTGAAGTAGGAGGAAGAAGGAAATGTCTTTGCATGATTGCTCATTGACCTTCAAGAAGCCAGATTGTTAGCAGAGGGCTGGGAACTGAGTGCAGTGGATCAGCTGATGAACAGGTAACCTTGACGATGGGATCTTTTCATTCCTACAGATATCACGTGTGTATCATGAACAGCCACTTGTGCCAAGATCAGCTGTGGGAAACTCTTTAGAAAGACAAAAAAAAAAGTCGTGGATTTATATAACGCCTTTCACGACCACCGAACGCCTCAAAGTGCTTTACAGCCAATGAAGTACTTTTAGAGTGTAGTCACTGTTGTAATGTGGGAAATGTGGCAGCAAGCTCCCACAAACAGCAATGTGATAATGACCAGATAATCTGTTTTAACACAAAAGCAAAATACGGCGGATGCTGGAATCTGAAATAAAATCAGAAAATGCTGGAAGGCAGCATCTGTGGAGAGAGAAACAGAGTTAACCTTTCAGGCCGATGACCCTTCATCAGAACTGGCAAAGTTTTCCATTTCTGATGAAGGGTGACAGACCCAAAACATTAACTCTGTTTCTCTCCACAGACGCTGCTTGACCTGCTGAGATAATCTGTTTTGTTGTGCTGAGTGAGGGCTAAATGTTGGCTAGGACACTGAGGATAACTCCCCTACTCTTCTTCTTCGAAATAGTGCCGCGGGATCTTTTACCTCCACCTGAGAGAGCGGATGGGACCTCGGTTTAACGTCTCATCCGAAAGATGGCACCTCCAACAGTGCAGCACTCCCTCAGCACTGCACTGGAACACCAGCCAAGATTCATGTGCTCAAGTCTCTGGAGTGGGACCCAAACCCACAACCTTCTGACTCCGAGGCGAGTGTGCTGCCCACTGAGCCACAGCTGACACTGATGCAAGACAAATATGTTCCAGCTCTGGCATTTGCGACCGGTATATTTTATAAAATTTTACCTGCCATCGTCACATGTACTCAGTTTAGAGTTTTTACAAATTGAGACTTAACCATACCCTCGTGGCGAAGTACTGGAATGCACTGCCTGAAACCTGGTTCAATAGTAACTTTTAAAAGGGAATCGGATAAGCACTTGAAAAGGAATAGTTTGCAGGGCTATGGGGAAAGAGCAGGGCGAGACGGACTAATTGAAGAGCTCTTTCAAAGAGCCAGCACAGGTACAGTGGGCCGAATGGCCTTTTGTGCGGTATGATTCTATGAAGTACAGCTGTGAGTGAATTGTATTGTTACCTTGCAGTCACTTGTATATCGTTCTGTACAAGCCATACACCAGACACGGGAGTGGGTTCGGTTGGCCAGAACAGAATATTCGCTGCCTTTTGATGAGGCAAATTTCCGCTTTGGAGGACCAGCCCAATCAAGAACACCCAGAGCTTGAATTTGGCTTCGGGCGACCAGAATTTCATCAAAGCAGAATTCTTCAGGGATTGGCAGAGTTGGATTTGCAATCTCCTCCACGAGAGGCACTTTTGATTTACGATTGTGCTCCTGTAGGTGGCAGTGTAGCCACACGAATCAACCTGCAATTTAATCCTTTCGCGGGTCAGCATGGGGCTGGTGCTCGGTGCAGCTTCTGGCAGCTTGGGAGGGATAGAGTGTGGTGGAGACTTCATGACAACTTGATATAGTCGGCTAACTAATAGATGATAAATTGGTTAAATAAATGAACGCTTTGCCGTTTTTCCAACAATGCCTGGTCGGCTGAGAGGCTATTTACCTTCACAGGTGCATTCGTACGCAAGTCAGACCCACAGGTCTGCTCTTTGTATTGAGCAGAAATTTTGATGTAATTTTCAGTCAAACGGGCCCTGGTTTTACTCGGGGTCGACAAATTGTGTGGGGCGGGGTGGGGGGGTGAGGCTGCTTTTTAGGTTCGCTTGTGATTGAACAGAGCAGACAGATAAACAAGTTTAGAAAGACACTGTTAAAACACAGTGTAGATGTGCTGAGGCGTACGGCAATGAGCACAGTTTATAACTAAAACATTTTGTAACGATCTAATTCACACAACATTCAAACAATGTCCTTCCTGAATGAGTTTTATTGAAGAAATAACCAAAGGTATTTTACCTCCTGGGTGATCTAGCAGGACATACAGATTCTTGATATATGACAGTGCAAAGAATATGGCAAGATTCCTCATCATAGAGAATTGTTGGGATCAGGAATGCTCTACTCTTTCAAAGAGCCGGCACAGGCATGATGGGCCGAATGGCCTCCATTGTGCATTCTTTCCGTCAACACCGCTGGCAGGTAGACTCTACCAGGTCTGTGAATTCTAAGTGAGTAGCACTCTTGCCTCTGAGTCAGAAGGTCGTGGGTTCAAGTCCCACTCCAGGAACTTGAGCACAAAAATCTCGGCTGACACTCCAGTGCGGTGCTGAGGGAGCGCCGCACTGTCGGAGGTGCCGTCTTTCAGATGAGGCATTAAACCGAGACCCCGTTTGCCCCCTTAGTGCCCTGGCCAATATTTATCCCTCAATCAACATAACAAAAACAGATTACCTGGTCATTACCACATTGCTGTTTGTGGGAGCTTGCTGTGCGCAAATTGGCTGCCCTGTTTCCCACATTACAACAGTGACTCCACTCCAAAAAAGCGCTCCTGAGACGCCCTGAGCTCGTGAAAGGCGCTATATAAATGCAAGTTTTTTTTTTCTAAGCCAGGCTGGATTTCGAAGTAGCAGAACCCCAGTACGATTGCCGCGCTTCATGTGCCGAGGTCAGGGCAATCGGCCTGCCTTGTGCTACTGCAAGCTCCGCTCCCCGTCACCTGTGTATGGAGTGGTTTGAGCACTGTGATCTCTCGCGGGTCCCTGAACTGTTAGGTCAGCAGCTGGAGGGTGCATGGGGCTTGCCAACCCTCCAGGATTGCTTTGCAATCTCCAGGAATTAAAGATTCATCTCATAGACGATGCAGCGAGCAACTCAGGAGGAAAAAAACATTGGCGCATTTTATTTCCCCCTCCCATTTTCTTTGACACTTTTCTCGATCAATTTATATAAATATTGGAGCTGGGGGAAAAAAGGCGTTTTGAGTGGGTGGGGCGGTCAGAGGTTGGAGGTCATATGATGAAAGCTCCAGGAATACGCCCAGTTAGAGTTGGCAACTGTTGGTCAGTGGCTGCTACGAGAGAGAGAGACGTGGCAAAAAAAAACCCAAGTTGAAGATACAAAAAAATATATATTTTAAAAATTGATAGTGCAATGAGATAATGACCAGATAATCCGTTTGTGATGTTGGTTGAGGGATGAAAATTGGACAGGACATCAGGGAGAACTCTCCGACTTCTCTTCGAAAAGTGCCGTGGGATCTTTTGCTGACAGTGGAGGTAAAAGTTTAACGTCTCATCCGAAAGGCGGCACCTCTGACAGTGCAGCACTCCCCCAGCACTGCACTGGAGCATCAGCCTGGATTTTGCGCTCCAGTCCCTAGAGTGATGCATAAGTGACATGCCTGGTGAATTGTAAATAACTTACTAGAAGTGAGGGACTTGAGATCACATTATGGGACACTGGCTCACAAACGTTTAACACGATCCTATGAAATTCCTCGTTCCACTATTTTAGTCGTTAACCCATTTAATTATGGTTGACCCTTCCGCAGAGAGATCATTTCAATACTCTCTCTCATGACGTAATCACGACGCCCTTGTGCCTTTTTGTTTGGAAAGGCTTGACACTATTTGAAACAACCAAACACTATCAAAACAAATAAAACTTCTCATAGAAGTAACTTAATTGAGCAAATAAAATAAGGGATGGTTTTCTAGACCAATATGTCGAGGAACCAACTAGGGGGGAGGTCATCTTAGACTGGGTGTTGTGTAATGAGAGAGGATTAATTAGCAATCTCGTTGTGCGAGGCCCCTTGGGTAAGAGTGACCATAATATGGTGGAATTCTATATTAGGATGGAGAATGGATCAGTTAATTCAGAGACCATGGTCCAGAACTTAAAGAAGGGTAACTTTGAAGGTATGAGGCGTGAATTGGCTAGGATAGATTGGCGAATGATACTAAAGGGGTTGACTGTGGATGGGCAATGGCAGACATTTAGAGACTGCATGGAGGAACTACAACTTTTGTACATCCCTGTCTGGCGTAAAAATAAAAAAGGGAAGGTGGCTCAACCGTGGCTATCAAGGGAAATCAGGGATAGTATTAAAGCCAAGGAAGTGGCATACAAATTGGCCAGAAATAGCAGTGAACCAGGGGACTGGGAGAAATTTAGAACTCAGCAGAGGAGGACAAAGGGTTTGATTAGGGCAGGGAAAATAGAGTACGCGAGGAAGCTTGCAGGGAACATTAAGACGGACTGCAAAAGTTTCTATAGATATGTAAAGAGAAAAAGGTTAGTAAAGACAAAGGTAGGTCCCCTGCAGTCAGAATCAGGGGAAGTCATAATGGGGAACAAAGAAATGGCGGACCAATTGAACAAATACTTTGGTTCGGTATTCACTAAGGAGGACACAAACAACCTTCCGGATATAAAAGGGGTCAGAGGGTCGAGTAAGAAGGAGGAACTGAGGGAAATCCTTTTTAGTCGGGAAATTGTGTTGGGGAAATTGATGGGATTGAAGGCCGATAAATCCCCAGGGCCTGATGGACTGCATTCCAGAGTACTTAAGGAGGTGGCCTTGGAAATAGCGAATGCATTGACAGTCATTTTCCAACATTCCATAGACTCTGGATCAGTTCCAATGGAGTGGAGGGTAGCCAATGTAACCCCACTTTTTAAAAAAGGAGGGAGAGAGAAAACAGGGAATTATAGACTGGTCAGCCTGACATCGGTAGTGGGTAAAATGATGGCATCAATTATTAAGGATGTCATAGCAGTGCATTTGGAAAGAGGTGACATGATAGGTCCAAGTCAGCATGGATTTGTGAAAGGGAAATCATGCTTGACAAATCTTCTGGAATTTTTTGAGGATGTTTCCAGTAGAGTGGACAAGGGAGAACCAGTTGATGTGGTGTATTTGGACTTTCAGAAGGCTTTCGACAAGGTCCCACACAAGAGATTAATGTGCAAAGTTAAAGCACATGGGATTGGGGGTAGTGTGCTGACATGGATTGAGAACTGGTTGTCAGACAGGAAGCAAAGAGTAGGAGTAAATGGGTACTTTTCAGAATGGCAGGCAGTGACTAGTGGGGTACCGCAAGGTTCTGTGCTGGGGCCCCAGCTGTTTACATTGTACATTAATGATTTAGACGAGGGGATTAAATGTAGTATCTCCAAATTTGCGGATGACACTAAGTTGGGTGGCAGTGTGAGCTACGAGGAGGATGCTATGAGGCTGCAGAGTGACTTGGACAGGTTAGGTGAGTGGGCAAATGCATGGCAGATGAAGTATAATATGGATAAATGTGAGGTTATCCACTTTGGTGGTAAAAACAGAGAGACAGACTATTATCTGAATGGTGACAGATTAGGAAAAGGGGAGGTGCAACGAGACCTGGGTGTCATGGTACATCAGTCATTGAAGGTTGGCATGCAGGTACAGCAGGCGATTAAGAAAGCAAATGGCATGTTGGCCTTCATAGCGAGGGGATTTGAGTACAGGGGCAGGGAGGTGTTGCTACAGTTGTACAGGGCATTGGTGAGGCCACACCTGGAGTATTGTGTACAGTTTTGGTCTCCTAACCTGAGGAAGGACATTCTTGCTATTGAGGGAGTGCAGCAAAGGTTCACCAGACTGATTCCCGGGATGGCGGGACTGACATATCAAGAAAGACTGGATCAACTGGGCTTCAAGTGGTCAAGTGGAGTTCAGAAGAATGAGAGGGGATCTCATAGAAATGTTTAAAATTCTGATGGGTTTAGACAGGTTAGATGCAGGAAGAATGTTCCCAATGTTGGGGAAGTCCAGAACCAGGGGTCACAGCCTAAGGGTAAGGGGTAAGCCATTTAGGACCGAGATGAGGAGGAATTTCTTCACCCAGAGAGTGGTGAACCTGTGGAATTCTCTACCACAGAAAGTTGTTGAGGCCAATTCACGAAATATATTCAAAAAGGAGTTAGATGAGGTCCTTTCTACTAGGGGGATCAAGGGGTATGGCGAGAAAGCAGGAATGGGGTACTGAAGTTGCATGTTCAGCCATGAACTCATTGAATGGCGGTGTAGGCTCGAAGGGCCGAATGGCCTGCTCCTGCACCTATTTTCTATGTTTCTATGTTTCTGTGTTCCGTGAGTGAGATCTGATGTGAGTTGCTGCAAGCCTTTCTCAGCAAATGTTTATACAGCAGGAGAGCATTTTTGCACAGATACGTTTCGCGTTTACAACAGGCCTTTCTAACAATCTTTGCAATCAATTTGAAGAAAAATGTGCCATAAAGGGCACCCACCATGCAAGGACTTTGGGAGCCCACTGTGCTCTTTCATTTCTCACTCAGAGTTTGCAGTTAAGGCTACCAGTTCTGGATCAGAGGCAGCATGTGAAGGAAGAGAGCGAAAGAGCATGTTGGATATGGGCTCCCTGTTACAGTGAGCCAGGTATCACCATCAGGCCTTGCACTAAGGTTTCTGGCATATTAGAAGTTGCTCGAAAGAGATCTACTTATTATAGTTACAAGGGGGCATAGATTAATTATAAGGGGTCGCCCATTTAGAACAGAGATGAGGAGGAATTTCTTCTCTGAGGGTCGTAATTCTGTGGAATTCTCTGCCTCAGAGAGCTGTGGAGGCTGGGTCATTGAACATATTTAAGATGGAGATAGACAGATTTTTGAGCGAAAAGGGAATCGAGGGTTATGGGGAGCGGGCAGGGAGCCCAAGATCAGATCAGCCATGATCTTAATGAATGGAGGAGCAGGCTCGAGGGGCTGAATGACCTACTCCTGTTCCTATTTCTTATGTGCTTATGTTTAAGTGTATTGAAACCTAGCGCTTTTAAAATGATAATGCAATTACTGAGATAACATAAACAACTGCCTACCAACCTGACCCTCCCCCAAGCTCTCCATTCCTCCAACTCTGGCCCCTAGTGCATCTCCACTCCCTCTCCTCCCTCGCCCCCCCCCCCCCCGTCACCACCCCTCCCCCTCCTAACCCCCACCCCTCCCCCCACCCCTCCCTCCACCTCCCCCTACCCCTCCCTCCACCCCTCCCACCATCCCTCCCCCCCCCCGTCACCACCCTCCCTCCACCTCCCCCCACCCCTCCAACCCCCCGTCATCACCCTCCCCCCACCCCTCGCCCCCGTCACCAACCTCCCCCCACCCCTCCCCCCACCCCTCCCTCCACCTACCCTCACCCCTCCCCCCACCCCTCCCCTCCGTCACCACCCTCCCTCCACCTCTCCTCACCCCTCCCCCTGTCACCACCCTCCCCCCACCCCTCGCCCCCGTCACTACCCCTCCCCCACCCCTCCCCCCCGTCACCACCCCTCCCCCCGTCGCCACCCTCCCTCCACCTCCCCCCACCCTCCCTCCACCCCTCCCCCCGTCACCACCCTCCCCCCACCCCTCCCCCCGTCACCACCCTCCCTCCACCCCTCCCCCCGTCACCACCCTCCCCCCACCCCTCCCCCCACCCCTCCCCCCGTCACCACCATGCTTACAGCTGCCTCGGCCCGATGCTTGCAAATTATCCGCCCAACAGCCCCTCTGCCTCTCCACCTCCATCATCCTTTAAGACCCCCGGTGTCAAATCTTGTTTGATAACACTCTTGCGAAGCGTCTTGGGGCGCTTTGCTACGTCAAAGCCGCTATACAAATGCAAAATACCGCGGATGCAGGAAATCTGAAATAAAAACAGAGTGCTGCAAATACTCAGCGGGTCAGGCAGCATCTGTGGAGCGAGAAACAGAGTTAACGTTTCAGGTCGATGAACTTTTGCCAGAACTGGCAAAAGTTGGTGATGTAACAGATTGTTAGCAAGTGCAGGGGCAGGGAAAGGGGGGAGGGGGGAAAGAATACAAGGGAAGGTCAGTGATAGGGTGGAAGGCGGGAGAGATTAGAGAGACAAAAGGGATGATGGTGCGAGGCGAAAGGAGATGGTAATGGGACAAGACCTTCCCCTGTGTTCCTTCCTCCCCGCCCCTCCCCCCTTTCCCTGCCTCTACACTTGCTTAAAACCTGCTACATCTCCAGCTTTTTCCAGTTCTGGCAAAAGGTCATCGACCTGAAAGGTTAATACCGTTTCGCTCTTGAACTGCTGAGTATTTCCAGCATTTTTTGCTTTTATACTATCTCAGAACATAAGAAATAGGAGCAGGAGTAGGCCACCTGGCCCCTCGATCCTCCTCCACCATTCAATAAGATCATGGCTGATCTGATCTTGGGCTCAGTTCCACTTCCCTGCCTGCTCCCCATAACTTGACTTCCTTATCATTCAAAAATCTGTCTATCTCCGCCTTAAATATATTCAATGACCCAGCCTCCACAGCTCTCTGGGGCAGAGAATTCCAAAGATTCACAACCCTCTGAGAGAAAAAATTCCTCCTCATTTCCGTTTTAAATGGGCGGCCATTTAGTCTGAAACTATGCCCCCTAGTTCTAGATTCCCCCATGAGGGGGAGCATCCTCTCAGCCCTGTCAAGCCCCCTCAGAATCTTAAATGTTTCAATAAGATCACCTCTCATTCTTCGAATTCCTGAGTAGAGGCCCAACCTGCTCAACCTTTTCTCATATGACAACTCCTTCATCTCAGGAATCAACCTTGTGTACATTCTCTGAACTGCCTCCAATGCAAATATATCCCTCCTTAAATACGGAGACCAAAGCTGTACGCAGTGCTCCAGGTGTGGTCTCACCGATACCCTGTACAGTTGTAGCAGGACTTCCCTGCTTTTATACTCTACCCCACTTGCAATAAAGGCCAATATTCCATTTGCCTTCCTAATTACTTGCTGTACCTGAATGCTAACTTTTTGTGCTTCATGTACAAGGACCCCCAGGTCCCTCTGTACCTCAGCATTTTGTCATCTCCCATTTAAATAATAATTTGCTTTTTTATTTTTCCAACCAAAGTTGATAACCCCACATTTTCCTACATTATACTCCATCTGCAAAATTTTTGCCCACTCACTTAGCCTGTCTATATCCCTTTGCAGGTTCTTTGCATCCTCCTCACAACTTGCTTTCTCACCCATCTTTGTATCATCAGCAAATTTGGCGACATTACACTCATCCAAGTCATTAATATAGATTGTAAATAGTTGAGGCCCCAGCACTAGTTACAGTTTGCCAACCGGAAAATTACCATTTATTCCGACTCTCTGTTTTCTGTCAATTAGCCAATCCTCTATCCATGCTAATATATTACCCGCAAACCTGAGTACTTTTATCTTGTGCAGTAACCTTTTACGTGGCACCTTATCGAATGCCTTCTGGAAATCTAAATACACCACATCCACTGGTTCCCCCTTATCCACCCTGTTCATTACATCCGCAAAGAACTCTAAACTATAAATATAAGTTGTTATTGTTGTTAAAACTTAAAACTCACCACCACCATTTCTAATAACTCCTTCTTTGGCTCGGAGGCCATTTTTTTCATTTTCTAATTATACCTCTAAAACGCCTTGGGGTGTTTTCCTACTCGAAAGTTAACAATCACCACTTGCAGTTATATATTGCAACTTAAAACTCACCAACTTATTGTCAGGCTGTAACACAATCTCAGAGTTGGGAGGGCTGATCCTACTCCTTCTGTAGCAGATTTGGGGCGGGGAGGAGTGGAAACTGTGATGGGGAGAGTGGAGAACCATTCAGTCGGCTCCCCGTCAGGCACTGTCACTTTGGGGGGTTGCTGCTGGGCGTGATGGTGGCTATTGCATGTAAGTGCGCAAATATGGGCGAGCGCAGTGAGGACAGGAAATGGTCACATGATGTATTTCCTGTCATCATGACCATAGCAACGATAGTCAAGGAATGACAGTCATCATCATCATCGGCAGTTCCTCGGAATCGCGGAAGACTTGCTTCCACTCTTAAAATGAGTCCTTATGTGGCTGAACAGTCCAATACGAGAACCACAGTCCCTGTCTCAGGTGGGACAGATAGTCGTTGAGGGAAGGGGTGGGTGGGACTGGTTTGCCGCACGCTCTTTCCGCTGCCTGCGCTTGGTTTCTGCATGCTCTCGGCAACGAGACTCGAGGTGCTCAGCGCCCTCCCAGATGCACTTCCTCCACTTAGGGCGGTCTTTGGCCAGGGACTCCCAGGTGTCAGTGGGGATGTTGCACTTTTTCAGGGAGGCTTTGAGGATGTCCCTGTAACGTTTCCTCTGCCCACCTTTGGCCCGTTTGCCAAGAAGGAGTTCCGAGTAGAGCACTTGCTTTGGGAATCTTGTGTCTGGCATGTGAACGATGTGGCCTGCCCAGCGGAGCTGATCGCGTGTGGTCAGTGCTTCAATGCTGAGGATGTTGGCCTGGTCGAGGATGCTGATGTTGGTGCGTCTGTCCTCCCAGGGGATTTGTAGGATCTTGTGGAGGTATCGTTGGTGGTATTTCTCCAGCGTCTTGAGGTGTCTACTGTACATGGTCCACATCTCTGAGCCATACAGGAGGGCAGGTATTACTACAGTCCTGTAGACCATGAGCTTGGTGACAGTTTTGAGAACCTGGTCTTTTCCTCAGGCGGCCTAAGGCTGCGCTGGCGCACTGGAGGCGGTGTTGAATCTCGTCGTCAATGTCTGCTCTTGTTGAAAGGGGGCTCCCGAGGTATGGGAAATGGTCCACGTGGATCTTGATGACTGGGGGGCAGTGCTGTGCAGGCTGGTGGAGGACTTTTGTCTTACGGATGTTTAGCGTAAGGCCCATACTTTTGTACGCCTCAGTAAATACATCGACTATTTGACGGAATGACAGTAACATACTGGTTACAGCGGACAGAGGGACTTTAAAGTTTCAATCCCTCCCCTCCCTTCAAGGGAGTGTTGATTGGTCGTGAGGTTAGCCTCCTGTGGCAAAGCGTTTAAAAATTTAAGGGAAACAGATGGCGTGTTCAGCTGTTACAGAGGCTGTTAGCCCCCCCACTCCCCCCCCGCCCCCCCACTCCACTGCTGCAGTTATTCTCCGCTACTTGCCATCCTGAAATGGGATATCACCATTGAGAACACCCCCACCCCCCCCCCCCACAAATCCAAAATGATTTAAATCTGGCTGACCCTAGAAAATCCACCGAGGTCAGACTAAACGGGGCGAGGGGGCACAATGCGTGCCCCCATTCCCCTCTCCCGCGGGTACAGCGGGATTTGAGGGACTTGCCTTCGGCCCTCCCGCGATCCCCGAAACAACAGACATCGGGACCCCAACAACGGTGCTAAATCTACGAATGTGTTTCACAGCCTCACAATCCTCGGGGTCAAATAAAGGAACTCCTGCTCTCCATCCCTCACCTCTGACATTTAATCCTAGCCTCTTCCGAAGGCCCTTTTCTCCTCCTCGTAAAACCTTGGAAATTATACCATGGCCCACGGGAGAGTGGAGAGATCAGGTGGTCTTGGGTCTCTCCCGGTGAGAGGTTTGATCTTAACCCTCGGAGGGACGCAAGAGCAACATGGGCGACATTACCTTTCGCTTTGCACCCTGTGGAGAAGTGCCTGATCTCCACTGGAGGGATGTGTGTGTGTGTGTGTGTGTGTGTGTGTGTGCGTGTGCGTGTATGTGTGTGTGTGTGTGTGTGTGAGACGGGAAGTGTCAGATTGGCTCATTACAATTCAGTATTATTTGGTTTTTATTTTTGCTGAGTACAGGTGTATTTAGGTGCATCTTGTAACTCTTGTGCTCATAAAGGTGAGGGATGTTGGTGCTGGGAAATGTAACCCTTCCTATTTCAGGCACCTAATATCAGGACTAGGCACTCCCAGGTCAAATATAGCACATGCAGATGCAGAGTAAAATTCCCTCTACTGTGCCTGACAATGTGTCTCAACGCCCCCCCTCGGAAGATTGCCCCCTTTATTGCACCATTGTGACTTTCTTCCAGCTGTTCTGTGCCCTTCCTGACTGAGATGGCCAATTAGTGCCACATAAGGACAGATTAGCACCCACGAGGAACTGGATTCAGACTGCCCAAATTCAGCTCACATAGCAAGACCCCTTGTGGCCAAGACATGTGCTTCATTCCCGTTGGTCTGGGATGGAGTTGAACCCGGTTCCGAGAGGTGAAAGGTCAACGTCGAATCCACTGTCCCACCCTCTTCGTAAATTTTGGCCCGGAATTCGGGCTGGGTAGTAACAGCAAACCAACAACCCGCTTTGAAACTGACCGCAACTTCAGGATGTAGCGCCCTAACACGGAAATCCTGACGTTGTGGTCAGTTATTCACTGCTCTGACACAGGCTGAGCTGTGGCCCCTCCCATACCCCCCCATAGCCGGCAATCAGTGAAACTGATGAAAACCTGCCTGGGTAATACCGCTGTTAAATACCCCATTAAAAGTTAGACCCTTTTGGTTTAGGTGTAATTGGGGTTTTAACACCATATTGACTGCTAAAATAAATTTATGGCCCTGAAAAACTCATCTTAATTTTGTGGAATGTCAAATTTCTCCATTTTAATAAAAATGTAAATTTTTTAAACGTGAATTATAATTTTTTTTAAAGTTGCTTCATCATTATTTCAGGTTTACCTTCTCCCCATGTGAAAGCCCCGATCTTTGCTTTGCTCTCTCTAACATTTAAAAAAAATCAGAATCAAATAAGCTCACCCACTCCCTGTTTAATCCTGAGAGAATTCTGCAGTGTGATTGGCTGCTTAGACACCTGGTTGCTGTCACTGCAACTCGCGCGAGGGATTCCCCATTAACTTCCACTGATTCTAGTTGAACGTCGGAAAATTTGAACTTCTCACCACAAGGCTCGCGAGTTCTTTGTGGGGAGCTTACTTCGGGGCCAGCGGTGAGCGCTTTTGTTTCATCGCTGACTGCAAATTACGGGCCAACAGTAAAACACCTGTAATGCACACTTCTTGGCGACAAACCACGTGATTCCTCTGTACTGTCATTTCTATGAACATTTTAAAAATGTATTTACATAATCAGAGGTTTTGCACTCGCAAATGTGGAAAAAGAAAAGAAAGACCTGCATTTATATAGCGCCTTTCACAAACACCAGACGTCTCAAAGTGCTTTACACCCAATGAAGTACTTTTGGAGTGCAGTCACTGTTGTAATGTGGGAAAAGCGGCAGCCAATTTGCGCACAGCAAGCTCCCACATACAGCAATGTGATAATGACCAGATAAACTGTTTTTGTGATGTTAATTGAGGGATAAATATTGGCCAGGACACCAGGAATAACTCCCCTGCTCTTCTTCGAAATAGTGCCGTGGGATCGTTTATGTCCATCTGAGAGAGTAGACGGGGCCTTGGTTTAACGTCTCATCCAAAAGACGGCACCTCCGACAGTGCGGCACTCCCTCAGCACTGCACTGGAGTGTCAGCCTAGACTTTTGTGGTTAAGCCCCTGGAGTGGGACTTGAACCCACGACCTTCTGCCCCAGAGGCGAGGGTGCTACCCACTGAGCAATGTCTGGAATGCTACGATACAGAAGTCAGTTCCCAGTTGCAAGTTAGAAGCCTCCAGTATATTTTGCTGAAGTATATTTTACGTCTGAAACAAAGTGTGTTCTCTGGAGTGTGGCAGCTCGGCGCTGCATCCGTGCGTGTACTCGATGTGCCATTTTTAATATATTGTCGGATGACCTCTGGCGGTGTTGCTCACGGTGAGTCATGAGTTTCAAGAGGAGCGGTTGGACGGAAGTGGGGGAGGGGTGCACATCTCCGAAGGATTTTGAAAGAAGTGTGCGAGAGATTCCCCAGTCAGGTGCCTTTTGAAAATAAATAAGGAGTGTTTAACTGCCCATAAATCGGTAATGCCGACGGGAGGCTGGCAGGACCCCTCCCTGGATAGGCCGGATCTGTGGCCCTTCTGGGAGTTTCCGACAGGCCTGCTCAGGGTTGGGACCTCCAGCTGGCTTTAAAAAGGCAAATGCCGTCAGGTGGGGCAGAGCCAGGGGTAGGGACTGCCGGATGTCACCACTGGTTCAGTTGACACCTGGTGTATCTCTCAAGGCCGGCACGCCGAGTGAGTTGAGGTAAATCATCCCCTGTGTTGGTAATAGTGGGCCCATCAGTGCGGTCTGGGCCTGGGGTTACCTGGCTGGCGGGGGGCAGGTGTGTTAGTTGTGGACAACATTCGCCGATGGTGGTCATGCACCGGTTTTTCCGGTCACCGTGGGGGGGTGGGGGCAGGTGGGGAGAGGTGCCAGTTGAGGTGCTTGCACGCGAACGCCCCACATGAATTAGTTGCCCTCCTCTGACCCCACGAACTCTGGCACGGTTAACACTGGAGGTCAGCAGTGGGCACGATGCTGTCCACAACTATCCCAAGGAGTTTCGGGTATTGCTTTGGTCCCTGACATTACACTGTGGGATCTCAGTTGATGAACATGGTCTGAAATTCCTCTCACCGCTGGCTTAGCAGAGATCCCGGCCTTGTTAAAATGGGCCTCAACTCATTGGAATTCAGAAGAATGAGGTGTGATCTTATCGAAACGTATTAGATGATGAGGGCGCTTGACAAGGTGGATGCAGAGAGGACGTTTCCACTGATAGGCGAGACGAGAACTAGAGGGTATAGTCTTAGAATAAGGGGCCGCCCATTTAAAACTAAGATGAGGAGGAATTTCCTCCCTCAGAGGGTTGTAAATCTGTGGAATTTGTTGCCTCAGAGAGCTGTGGAAGCTGGGACATTGAATAAATTTAAGACAGAGATAGACAGTTTCTTAAACGATAAGGGGATAAGGGGTTATGGGGAGCGGGCGGGGAAGTGGATGTGAGTCCATGATCGGATCAGCCATGATCTTATTAAATGGCGGAGCAGGCTCGAGGGGTCATATGGCCTACTCCTGCTCCTAGTTCTTATGTAACGTAACACCACACGAACTGCAGCAGTTCAAGAAGATGGTCCATCTCCACCTTCTCAAGGGCACCCAGAGAAGGGCAATAAATGCTGGCCTTGCCAGCGATGCACACATCTCGAGAAAATGAATAAAAATAACAGCAGAAGGGAATTTCAAGCAAATGACTTGAGTGTTCGCTTACTAGCTGCCATTGTTTTGGGGATATTAGGACAGGAGATTGCCAGGAAAGCATCAGTATTTTCTCCTCTACAAAAAGGTTTCTTAAAACTGTCATAACGAAATGATTTTATTAGCTATGCCTCTCTCCAGTGACTTGTTAAAACCATCAGATATAACCGAGAAGCTCACCGGCAGTGGGACAGTTACATTATATAAGATAAACCCGGTCAATGTCATGAAATTCGGACAGACTTGCCCCAGGAACAGGCCTGTGGAGCAAGGGTCACAGTGCATGCTCACTGGAAAACAGCATCATGGGAGTTGTAGTCTTTCCTGTTAACGGCACCACACGGCATCTGGGATTCAGCGTTCGAGCAAAACACACACGGAATCTGCCTGCTTTTTTCCACACTCAGGATGCTCTGTCACTGCTGATTAGTGGATTTGGTCAGATTCTACTGAGATGGCACTAATCGCATTGAGACACAATGTGGTCTGAAAAATCAGAGGAAAACCAAGCTACATGTATGACAACGGGACGAAGTGTACAAAATCCGGACCACATGCAAGAAATACAGGCTGCATGCGTGAAATCAGGACTGCATGCCAGGAATCAGGTCTGCATGCAGGAAATATGGACTGCATGCAAGAAATTCGGACTGCATGCACGGGGAGAGACATCATCATCATAGGCCGTCCCTCGGAATCGAGGAAGACTTGCTTCCACTCCTAAAGTGAGTTCTTTGACGGCTGAACGGTCCAACACGAGAGCCACAGACCCTGTCACAGGTGGGACAGACGTTCGTTGGGGGAAGGGGGTGGGTGGGACTGATTTGCCGCACGCTCCTTCCGCTGCCTGCGCCTGACCTCTTCACGCTCGCAGTGTTGAGATTCGAAGAGCTCAGCGCCCTCCCGGATGCACTTTCTCCACCTAGGATGGTCATCAGCCAGGGTCTCCCAGGTGTCAGTGGTGATGTCGCACTTCACCAGGGAGGCTTTGAGGGTGTCCTTGTAACGTTTCCGCTGCCCACCTTTGGCTCGTTTGCCATGAAGGAGCTCTGCACAGAGCAATTTCTTAGGGAGTCTCGTGTCTGGCATGCGAACTAAGTGGTCTGCCCAGCGAAGCTGATCGAGTGTGGTCAGTGCTTCAATGCTGGGGATGTTAGCCTGGACAAGGACACTGATGTTGGTGCGTCTGTCCTCCCAATGGGATTTGCAGGATCTAACAGAGACATCGTTGGTGATATATCTCCAGCGACTTGATGTGTCTACTGTATATCGTCCATACCTCTGATCCATACAGGAGGGCGGATGGGTGGGTGGGGAGAGACACATTCCATGTATGTCACACAGCCAACCAAAACAATAAACAACATGATATTTGTGTGCACTATTCAGCTAGAACTGCCATTGCACAGATAATCAGCCAGCGAGCTCTCACTCACCTCCAACCTGATCATCTTTGTATCACCTGCCCTGGACATTCCCAGTTCCCTGAATAGTGCCAGTGATTTGGCCCAGTAGTTTTAAATAGGAGAGCCGGTTTCTCACAAAAGTTACGGGGGTTACATAAATAGTGAGGATCAGACTTTCTCAATTGCCCTGATTAAAAAAATTATATTTTAATCCCCACCACATTGTTTTTCCGTTATAATATATTGCCATTTAAATGTGGCATTATACTGTTGGTGTAAATGAATAGTCCTCAAGTCTTTTAAATTTTTCACAAGCAAAGTTAGGGATCTTGTATCAATTTAGTTTTTCTGGTATTGTTAATTTATTGCAAGTGGTGCAACAAATCTGCTTGATTACACATTTTCACTTCAGATAAGCTGAACAAAATACAATAATGGGTGTGAGGGATAATATTGTTGTTTCCTGGGCAGAGAAATGTATTTGTTGGTTTATGATATGGATTATTTTCCGTTCTTTTGCACCTGTCTTGTAGCTGTTAGAGGGTCAGGTAGTTTGATGGTACAACATGTTGAGTACTGGAGTGTCAGCCTAGATTTATGTGCTCAAATCCCTGGAGTGGGACTTGAACCCACAACCTTCCAATTCAGAGGCGAGAGTGCTGCCCACTGAGCCACAGCTGACTCATTCTTTTTCTGAACGTATGGATTGTGAAAATGCCTGGAAGAGGAAAAACCGGCGGTAAAGCTCGGGCCAAAGCCAGGTCTCGCTCCTCCCGGGCCGGACTGCAGTTCCCTGTGGGCCGAGTTCACAGGCTCCTGTGAAAGGGGAACCACACTGAGCGTGTGGGTGCCGGAGCCCCGGTCTACATGGCTGCTGTGCTCGAGTATCTGACCGCTGAAATCCTGGAGCTGGCCGGCAACACGAAGACCCGCACCATCCCCAGACACCTGCAGCTGGCCATCCGCAACAACCAGGAGCTCAACAAGCTGCTGGGAAAGGTGACCATCGCTCAGGGCGGGGTGCTGCCTAATATCCAGGCTGTGCTGCTGCCCAAGAAAACCACCACTACATCCAAGAGCAAGTAAAGCACATAAGCTACAGGCTTGTGCTTACGATTACCCCCTCAGTGATCTTCTTACCATAGCCTAGATATGTCAGTGGACAGATTGAGCAGACTGATTCCATGCGTCCTTACACATTTTAGCAGTTAGGTTACATACGGACATACGAAAATGATGGGCAAGAAAGGACCAATTGGTCCATCAAGCCTTCCCCACACTCTGCAGCCCGGAGCATCAGGACTAGACATGTCCCAGCCACTCGCAGGTATGTAATCTCCTGGCCGAGGCATAACAACAGGAAAACCCAGGGCCAATAGGGGAAAAAATCTGGAAAATTCCTCTCCGCCCCCCCGGCCATTGAAACCAGTCCGGGAGATCACATTAACCATGTGTGCGTTAACGGTTAATCCGCTTACCTTTGATATGATCCGATCTCTGCCCCAGCCAAACATCGGCTCTGCTTCCTCTTGAAGACTTGCGGAGTGTTTGGACACATCGCCCAAGGTGGCAATGCATTCCAGAGGCCTACTGCTCTCTGTGATAAGAAGCACCTCCTAACATCCGGCCTATTCTCATATCTGCATAGATTAAACTCACCTCCCCTGGTCCTTTCCAATCGATCGGACCGATGTGATAAATCTCCATCAGCTCTCCTCTATGTCTACCTTGCAAGAGTGTGTAGCCAGGGGCCTGTGAGATGGGTGCACGCTTACCTCCTTAGCAAGCGAATGATGTAAGTATTTCTACCTGAGGTGGGGTGAATCCTCGTGTGTCAGCCTTAAGCAAAACTTTCCTTGGAAGTGGCAAGTTGTAATGGTGAGTGTTTGAGAGTGTGGCAATTTGTCGTTGTATGGTAAGTGCATTCTTATAATACCACAATACATCACACAGTATAATCTGATTACCAAAATCATTTAGAAAGGATTGGTGTGCATTGTATTGGAAAACATTCTGGCCCAGAATTTGCTGGGGCAATACCAGCGGGTTTAATGCACACCGTTATCAGAGTGTAAATAACCCCCGCAGTCTGCAGCGAGGAAGACACAGCGCGAGTTGCGAATCGCCACGAATGACTGGACGATTTGCACCGCTCGCCAATAGCCTCATAAAGTCCAGAGCTCGCCCTCAACCTCCCCATAATTTACACTGTTAAAATTAATTAAACTCGTCTCGGGAAGTTAATGCTGGTATTTAATGGCCTTTCGATGATGAGATTTATGTTCCTGCAGTGCCACTCAACCTCTCTGGCTCAGAAAAAAGGAAACAGTGAAACTGTAGAGTCTCACTCCTGCAGGTAGCAAATTGATCTTAATATTTTAAATTTTTTTTCTAACTTTTTCTTTCTGTCTCTTTCTTAATCCGATCTTTCTTACCCTCTCTATTTCTCTTTCTGTACCTGATTTGATTCTAATTGACCCTATTTCCTTCACCGTCGTTCCTCTGTTTCTTTCCCTGTCCTTAAATCTCATTGGTTAAGGAGATGGACTGTGCTTCACTAAGGTCCCAGGGGCCCCGCCGATACCAGCTCGCACTTCCAGCAGTTTACGGGGCAAGATTGGTTCGAGCTGAAGGGTGAGGAATAAAGTCTAACAAATGGGGATCTAGCAAATTCTGAGCTCTGTGTCACAAACAGGGTACAGTCGGAGTGTTACTGTACAACCATCCGTCTGTGTGGCGATGGCTATTTTCAGATTTAAGGATCACTGAAGCGTGATCTATTTCTTTCTCTCTTGCTAACCTCTCAATTCTTTTCAACGGATCCCTATTGATTGTTATCTTGATCACTTTATCTCCCGAAGATTGCCATATACATGTACACGTTACTGTATTATTCTGTTGTCACTGCTGTCGGATTCAAATAGTCGCGACTCCCTGGCAAGAAGCGATATAATAACAATATTGGAAAAACTACAGGCTAACTTGTGACTAAAGCACAGAGCCTGTGATTTGATTGCATGGTGGTCCATCCTGAGGGAAGAGGGCCTAGAAATTCGGTCGCGTCCATTTTCCGGCGCCTTACCCGCAGAATGCTAACAGCCCGCGCTCAAATGGGGAGGGAAAGGGGGGAGGGGGGGAGGAGCTCGGGATATGGGGCCTCTGGACCTCATCATCATATAGATGGTGCAGCATTCGGAGCCCGCCCAGGTTCCAGTGGCACTTTCCAGGTCAGTGATTTGGTTCGATCATGGGGGGGGTCTAGCGGAGGAACGGCTGGGCCTCGGAGTCCGATCGGAGATTGAGGCAGTCTGGAATATTGTTGGGGGAGTCGGGAGTGCGGTTGAGGGGGGCTAGGAGTTCGGGGCTGGGGCCAGGGGGAGATCGAGTGGGGTTGGGTGGGGGGCTGGAGGTCGGAGTCGGTCGTGAGGTCGGAGATCTCTGGACCGGTAACGGCGGTGATTATGGTATTTACCTTTTTTTAATTCCGGGCTGTTTGGCGTTGGCTGCCTCAGGCGCAAACCAAAGTTGCAAGAGGCATTAGGCCCCTTATTTGTAAATGTTAAATGGCCTAACGCCTGCTTCAGATGTGGGTAAAGGATGGCTCTTGTTTGGCCTTTACTAAGATGGAGTCCGGTGTGGCCTGCACCAAATGTGCGCGCACGTGGCGCGGACGCCATTTTGGATACAAAATGGCATTCATCGCACCGTGACATGAGGGCCAGACACTCATTCCAACTGCACTCCAGACAGTGTACAGTGACGTTGAAACAAAACAATTAGTGGAGTCCATGGTCTGCATTTAACTCTTGAAATGCCAGTTTCCCAGCATTCATGCAGAGGATATGTTCTAGCCACACCAGATTAACACATTCAATCACAAATCCACATACAGACACAACGATAACAAAACATAAGTATATAAAAACATGCACGCACATGCATTCATAAATCCATGGTGGGGTGGGGGCAGGTGCTGCGGGGGTAGGGGGGGATCGTGCACTGAGCTTGGGGAAGGGAGAAGAAAAATGGGAAAGCTCGACCGGGGAACTGACAGCAGGGCCAAAGTAGGAGATGGTTTGAGAAGGCTTTGACGGCATGATGAATGGACATATACGGTAGTATTGAAAAGTAGGGAAGTTATGCTAAACCTGTATCGAGCCTTGGTTAGATCACACTTAGAGTACTATGTGCAATTCTGGTCACCATGTTATAAAAAGGATATAGAGGCACTGGAGAGGGTGCAGAGAAGATTTACAAGGTGATACCAGAAATGTGAGGGTAGACATATCAGGAAAAGATGAACATGCTGGGTCTCCTTTCTCTTGAAAAAGAAGGCTGAGGGATGACTTAATCGAGGTCTTTAAATTTATGGAAGGTTTTGATGGAGTGGATACAGAGAGAATGTTTCCACTTGTGGGGAAGAGCATAACTAGAGGCCATCAATATAAGATCGTCACTAAGAAATCCAATCGGGAATTCAGAAGAAATGACTTTACCCAGAGAGTGGTGAGAATGTGGAACTCGCTGCCACAGGGAGAGGTTGAAGCGAATAGTATCGATGCATTTAAGGGGAAGCTAGATAAACATATGAGGGAGAAGGGAATAGAGGGTTATGCTGATAGATTTAGATGAGGAAAGACGGGAGGAGGCTCGAGTGGAGCATAAACGCCGGCATGGACTGGTTGGGCCGAATGGCCTGTTCCTGTGCCGTATATCCTGTGTAAACTGGGTAGAGAGTTCCATAGGGCAGGAGCGAGCGGCTGTGTGAGTGGATTCCATGTGGGAGGGAGGGACTGAGGGGCGACGAGAAGGTTACAAGCACAAACCTGTGCACACACACACATACATAAATATACACAGGCAGAGTATATATACACATACACAGACTCACTGCATAAAAATCCGTTTGACATTCCTTCCATTGTTATGTGCAATCTCCCTGGATCATCTCTGCCCAGCAATTGGTCTGCAGCTAGTTTTAAGCTGAACCAGAAATACAAACACTCAATGAGTTAGAATTAGATGAGTTCTTTGGCCAAGGGCGTGTTATTTTACCATCCAGTTGCTGGAGTCTGGCTCTTGGACAATACAGTACCGATATCATGACAGCACCAGCAATAGTCAACCTTTTTGGAGGACCATTTTGTCAAAATTAAATGCGCCTTTTGGATTTTATTATCATTCTGGATTTATTTTGCTTTTTTTTAAAGTCTGCACTGCGGATTTTTTTTAAATCTTCCCCTATTATGAGTTTGTGGAGCCTGCAATTCATTAATTAGGTGTTGGTCTGCAGTGTGTCTTTTTTTGTTTGGCACATTCTGTCCCTTGTATTAAAGTGCAGTTTCCCATTTCAGGAGATGCTTTTGCTTTTGTTCACTGATCCATGCAGGAAATTGGAATTACAGCTCCTTCTAGGTCCCACAAGTGCACAAAAGTAGACCATTGAACCGCAGCCAGCCTCAGTCTATATACAGCTGATCTTTATTCCGTTCCTAATGTACAATAATAATAAATATTGTTTTGTTTCAACCTTGGTACGTAAAAGCATGTTAATTATTCCAAGTAAGTCCAATATTGCTTTTCCACTGTATGCAGTCACTGTATGTGCACAGAATGACAGCCTGGTTCAGCTAACACTCCTGCTTAAAAGCCTGGAGGGAGCATTACATGTCCAGCCATCTGATCTATCATCGGGGAGGTCGAATGGTGTTAATGCACCCAGCACAGATTACAGACCCCCTCTAGATGTTGTTAATGCAAGACACACTTTGTGAAGTATTTAAATGGATACCAAAGGTTCATGTCAAGCATCCTTTAGAAAGGGTGAGGGCGGATCTCGTTCTCTATAAACATAAAGATTAGGAAACTGGAGCGCTGATAACATACTAAAGCACGGTTCATCCTGTAGGTGACAATTCTGACAGCTTGTTTATCTCACCTTTACCTGTCTTGTAAACTATGACCTGATGTAACATCGTGACAGCTGACATTTGAATGGAAAATGCGTTCTGACAGTAGCATTTAAGCCTTGCCATGTCATGTCAAAGAAATTACCGCTTATTAATGGATGAGGAGGATTAACACTGACCAAAGATGCTACGGCTGCAAACACTTGCTGTCCCCAACCCTTCAAGTATGGAAAGATATCTTCAGCTTTCTGCATATGCTCATCTTTTCTTTCATGTGACACCTGCACACATGAATCTTTGTAACTTTCTAATCAATAAATCAGAAAACACATCTGAATTTCTAAGTGGGGAAGGGGTGGGGGGGAGGCGAGAAGGGAATAAACTAAGATATTATCATTTGTTTGCTCCAGAAATGCTATTATCGTGTACAGAGGAGGTAAAAGCAGTGGGGTGGGATTACCGCAGTGGTCTCCCAATCCCCTCCCGTGCCTTCAGCGGAAGACGGGTAGAAACCTTGGACTTGGTCGTCTAACCTCAGAGAATTGTGAACCTGTGGACTTCTCTACTACAGAACGTTGTTGAGGCCAGTTCGTTAAATATATTCAACAAGGGAGTTAGATGTGGCCCTTACAGCTAAAGGGATCAAGGGGTATGGAGAGAAAGCAGGAATGGGGTACTAAAGTTGCATGATCAGCCATGAACATGTTGAATAGTGGTGCAGGCTCGAAGGGCCGAATGACCTGCTCCTGCACCTATTTTCTATGTTTCTACGTTTCCACTGGGTCTTTGCCGACTTCTAGCCCAAGTTACGGTGGGGGATTGGGAGAACTCCTGCAGAATTTGCACCCCGCCGTCCTGCGTAAACATAAAAGGGGTAGAAATGTGTCTTGGGGTGACAGCGCAGAATGGGCAGTACGGGGTAAATCGCCCGTGATACGCCATGCCCAATATTCAGTTGCATTGCAGTCAATAGAATTAAATATCGGACGGGTTGTACATTAGGCGGCCGGGGGGATCCTCTCTGCTTTCCTCTACCATCCAAGACGAATCTCGACCCCAAAGTATTTATTTTTGCGTTTTCCTCTCTCTAACATGGGTCCAGCATTAGAGCTTTAAGCCTTTGTTTTCTAAGTTGTTTTAAAACACATTGCTTGCTGAAAAGACTAAGTGAAGTTGGGCCTCAGGATATCGGCTCAATAGGAAATCTGTGTGGTAATATTTTAATTTAGCCAATAAATATTTCGATGGAGTAGCCCTTGGCGGAGTGGAGGGGAAGTGTCCCTGAGCTGGGTGCTACCTGAAGTGAACAATGCTGGCATTAAATGTATTGAATGATCTTGGTTTGCATGTCCCTCTGAGGTTAGCAGCTGTCCAATAATCATTAAAAAAGATAATAATTAACCTGATTAGCCCGTGTTGATTTTCACAATACATCTCTCATCTCCTTGAATTTGAGAATATATAATATTTACACTTAGCTTAGTGTTAGCACTTTTCAGGTGAGTTGTTAAACCAAGGCCCTCTCAGGTGAAAAATGGCACTATTCAAAGACCTTAAACATCACTAAAGCAGATTATCTGGTTGTTATCTCGTTGCTTGGTGCGCAATTTGGCTGCCGCGTTTCCTACACTACAACAACAATGACGATGTGTATTTATATAGCACCTTTAACATAGTAAAACGACCCAAGATGCATCACAGGTGCTAGAAATAACCTCTTTACGGCTGTCTCTAGTCACTTTAAATAATGAGGTTCGAGTGCAAACCAATATGGTGGGTATGTTGTGTTTGATCAGAGTTTAAGACATACGACCATGACAAATAGCTGATACTGATCCAATCGGACAGACAGCTGGCGCACGTGAGCAGTTCTCTGAGCGGCTTCTCCTCCTTTCGTCTAGAGCTTAAAGCTCTCTCCTCCTTAGTTTGTGAGGAGAAGCTAACAGGAGGTTACTTTTATTCTCTGTTTAAGGGTGGGCCTTAAACGGGATATTGACAAGACCTTTTAGCCTATAGAGGTTCCCCATAAAACTCAATACCCAATCGGGCTTAGAGTTCTTTGTCTCGATTTTTGTGTCAAAGCCCTCCTTAAAGATATCTCATGATCTTGTCCACGTGTCTTTTCTGTTTATACTTTCTCAGGTTCCTTCCATTGGAATATCCCTGGTCCCTATCCTCTTGGGTACCATTAATACAAGGGCTAGCCCAGTACTCTTTCAACCATGAGGCATAAGCCAGAGCTATGTAACACTTCAATTGGTCGTTACCTGTCTTTATGACCTCGCAAACCGCTCCATTCTGAGATTGTGTTTACATACCTTCACAGGCAGTTCTGTCAAATTAACTTCAATCCCTACCGTAGCATTATACATAAAATACATAAACAAGGTTCAAGTCTTAATTTAAAAACAACAGATAATCGTTTAACAACAGGGAGATTGTATATAGTAGAGAATGCTATACCATCCACACGAAACCAAAACATTAACACTTCTAAGCATCAATCTAGTCTGAGGAGACCTGGGGGCCGAAATTCAATAGCGCACGAAAGCTGGTGCACCTTTGATTTTTTCCTGTACTTACTGCACGGATAGATGATGCGGTCGGAAGAGCGATTTTCAGGACTTTGACGTTTTTTCAAAGCCCCACAGGAAATTTGTCATAGTGGGGGCGGGACATAGACTGAAAGGCGGGCTGAGGGGCTGAATATGGGTCGGACCGGGACTCCGCCGCTGTCAATCAGCGGTGGAGTGGTGGTGATGTCACAGCGCGTGTACGTCACCACGCTCTCTCCCCTCCGTTAAAGGGGACAGAATTGGACATTTTAGATCTTCGGCCACTGGGCCACCAGGCAGGGTTTCAGCCGGGCCAGCGGCCTGGCACTCAAGAGGGGTTGCCTGGCTGCCAGTTGGCATCCCGGCCAAACACGGGGGGCACTATTTTGCCGGCTGATCGGGAAATCAGCCGGCAAAAATGAATACATAGCAGCCGGGCCAGTGGGCCCTCCCCTTGAAAGGCCGCCGCGCTGCCAGGCCGCACTCACTGTGGAGAAGGTGCACCGACAGAGAAAGCCGGTGGCACTGCGTGGCAGGGAATCAATTTTTCGACCGGAGTTTCGGTCGTTACATTTTTGAGGTGAGGGAAAGCGGCAGTGCGCATTCTGATAATACGCTTGCAGCGGTCATCAGAATCGGGCAGTATCGGGTCCAGGCCGAAAAATCCCTGCCCTGAATTTGGGTCGGGTCGGCCAGTTGACCCCAAAGCGGCGGCCACGGGATTCCACCGCATGGTCACCGCTAACGGGCAGTAGCGGGTCTTTCTGAGACCCTGAATTCCAGCCGCCTGTTGTCTCCAGTTCTAACACCATCATGCAAACTCGGCATTCTTCCCCCAGTTTTAGTTGCATAACCATATATTTTTTTTTAGATATCTCTAGTTTCTAACCTCATCATCATCACAGGCAACCCCTCGCAATCGAGGAAGACTTGCTTCCACTCTTAAAATGAGTCCTTAGTGGCTGAACAGTCCAATACGAGAACCACAGTCCCTGTCACAGGTGGGACAGACAGTGGTTGAAGGAAAGGGAGGGTGGGACTGGTTTGCCGCCCGCTCTTTCCGCTGTCTGCGCTTGGTTTCTGCACGCTCTCGGCGATGAGACGCGAGGTGCTCAGTGCCCTCCTGGATGCACTTCCTCCACTTAGGACGGTCTTTGGCCAGGGACTCCCAGATGTCAGTGGGGCTTTGAGGGTGTCCTTGTAACGTTTCCGCTGCCCACCTTTGGCTCATTTGCCTAATGTGTTCTAAAACAAAAATCTGACACCGACCCATAGGAGGAGAAATTAGGGCAGAAGACCAAAAGCTTAGTTAAAGAGCTAGATTTTAAGGAGCGTCTTAAAGGAGGAGAGAGAGCTGGAGAGGTTTAGGGAGTTAATTCCAGGGCCTAAGCAGCTGAAGGCACGGCCACTGATTGTGGAGCAATTAAAATCACGGATGCTCACAAGGCCAAAATTGGAGGAGTGCAGATATCCCGGTGTGAGGGTTGTAGGATTGAAGCAAATTACAGAGATACAGAGGGGCGAGGCCATTGAGGGATTTAAAAACAAGGGTGAGAATTTTAAAATTGAGGCGTTGCTTACCCGGAAGCCAATGTAGGTCAGCGAGCACAGAGGTGATGGGTGAACGGGACTTGATACGAGTTACAAAAATGACCACACTTCAACACTACTTAATTGGATATGAAGCGCTCACCCTAACCCTAACCCTAACCCTAACCCTAACCCTAACCCTAACCCTAACCCTAACCCTAACCCTAACCCTAACCCTAACCCTAACCCTAACCCGCTTCCAGAACATGACCACTCCCCGATAGATTGTATGTTAATTTCGGGTTGGGCAGCTGGCCAACATAACCCAAAGCAAAGGATGGGTAACGGAAGCCATTGATTACAGTAGAAAAAGCACAGAAAGAAAGAAAGACTTGCATTTATATAGCGCCTTTCATGATCACCTCAAAACGCTTTACAGCCAATGAAGTACGTTGTAATGTGGGAAAGTGGCAGCCAACTTGCGCACAGCAAGCTCCCACAAACAGCAATGTGATAATGACCAGGTAATCTGTTTTTGTTATGGTGATTGAGAAATAAATATTGGCCCCAGGACACCGGGGATAACTCCCCTGCTCTTCTTTGAAATAGTGCCCTGGGATCTTTTACGTGCACCTGAGAGAGCAGACGGGGCCTCGGTTTAATGTCTCATCTGAAAGACAGCACCTCCGACAGCGCAGCGCTCCCTCAGCACTGCACTGCGGTGTCAGCCTAGATTTTATGTGCTAAAGTTGCTGGAGGGGGACTTGAACCCACAACCTTCCAACAGAGCGAAATCTCCAATGATAATAGCCAACTGCTTGGTGAGAGAAACATCTTTGGCATGTCTGAATCGTTGCACTCCATTGTCCCAGTGCCACCTTCGGCCCTTGGCCTCGAACACAGTGGGGCCCAGACTGCCGTGTGCTGCTCCGCCAATGTCTGATTGAGCGATTGCTTAGAGTGGGATGAAAGCAACAGTCTTCCTTTTTTGTCTCCTCCGTAATTCCCCAGACTTCTTTGTTACTGCAAGGTGCGTCCAACCACCGCATTGGTGAAAGACTGACAAAGGACTCGCCTTAATTGAGACTGGCAGCTACCAGCGTCAGTCGACACTGAGATGCAAACCTGCTGTCTGTCTCTGCACTTTGGGTCTTTATGTATATGTTGTTAAAATGTGGTGTTTTTGTTTAAATGATCTCTGTCCATATGCAGTGCCCACTGAATGTTAATATGGCTGGGGTTTCGAAAGGTGATACAAGTGTTTTAGACCAATTATTAAATTTTATTAATAACATACTCAATTAAAAATTATTTAAAAATCTCTCTTTTGAGAGCCGAACTGTATTAGTATTCAGTGGACGCCACTTATGGACAGAAATAATTAATAAAAGTTGCACACTTTAGCAACGAAAGGCTCATATTTTATTTATTAGTTTTGCTTCTCCAGTAAAACTACAGTCAAATCTTATTATTACAAACTAGCAGGGTTGGCAAAACAGACAGTGTTATCAGGGGCTCCTCTATACTTTGAGATCCGCTCCTGACTTCAATTGACCTTCGGTGAAGACCAGAGAATAAGTTAGTTATAATGAGGCAGGATGGGATTCAAAGTGTTCATTTGCTAGCCTTATGTACTGATTGTACAAGAGGCACCTTGTAATCCACACATTGTATTCAGCGTAGAAGCCTCTTGTGGTCATTTACCTGTCAAGTTTGGTTTTTCTGTGTCTCCGTCTTTTTTTTTAATGTTTTATTCTATTCTCAAACACCCTTTTATTTTTTTTTCCTCTCCTCCTAATTATCTCCCTCGTTTTGCTTTGTGTTAAAAAGGGGGTTGATTGCAATCATTTCCCCGGGTGCGTGGTTGAGTGCTAGGGATGTGCCACAATGGCGGGGGGCGCGGGAGGGGATGGTGACTGGTCACGGGTACGTGGCACAAGGTGGCATCAGCTGCACTTCAGAATTGACCCTCGGTGTGGCCGATGAACCTAGAGTGTTGTGTCATCACGGATCTTGTCACCAGAGCTCAGCTGAATCCTTGACGAAGGCTGGGGATTGATGCGTGTCCGTGCATTAGGCTCTTTAGTTGAGGCCAGTGCACAGCATGGTAAATTTGCCTGCTTTTCTGTTTTAAGGCACCCGTAGGCTCTGGTTATGAAATCTATTTTGCTTTCGTTAGCCTATGGAACTGACCTGATGCTGCTTCTTTTTATTTGTTCTCTTCAATATAGCTCAGGGTGTTTTGCACCTTCGTTCTGCCGTGCACCAGAAATGAGTCGAGCTGTTATCAGTAATTATGAGTTGACCCATCTTTAAGCGATATTTCCTCCTCATTTTACAGCTGTTGTGTCACTGTCGGATTCTAGCCACGAGCAATGGCTTTATGAACATGGGTCCAATCTTCACTCGGGCAGTAATTATGAGTCAGCAAGAAAGTAAAAAAAAAAAAGGTTTTCTAATATGGGACCAAAAATCGTGGTCTGTACGGGCGGGTACGATGCGCGCACGCACCCGTTAGAGGTCCCACATGTGCCGCTTGTCAGCATGCCAAGCGCATGTCTCTTGACTGTTCCAACACATCCCCCGGAAAAGGGCCTTTGCGGGCGGAGATTTGGACAATTTGCCCAACTCCTGCCCAGCGAATGTCCTGCAAACTCTTACGTCTGATAAAAGCAGGCGCGAGGCCTGTACAACACGTCTGTTATTGTGCGGTTGATACACTTTCATTTAATCTGATAACGGTTGTGTTTCCCAGTAATCCATTTCTCCTGATTATCCAGTTATTAAAGAAACTAGTTATTGCCCTTTACACGCTCAACTCCACAAAAACTTGCCTCTTGCATGTAAAATGTATCTGGTTTCTAACGAGGATTATGGTGAACATTTTTCCTTGTGTAGGAATGTTTTCCTTTTGCTGTACAGACCCTGAAGGCAGCTTTGTGAGTTCAGTCAGCCGTGTTTTGTTTTCCCTTTAAATCCACAGTGCTTGAGCTGATAGTTGAAACACATTCCCCCTCTTCTCCGCCACCCAGAAGGTCATTTCTTCTGTTGCTTCGAACAGCACTCAGCCTGTTGTGAATGTTCGAAAGCAACCCGACACTTGGGCTTCAGGTTTCGAAACCGTCCGGGAAACGTATCTGAGCCACACTTTGGGGCTGTGTAAATTTTAATAGTGATGCATAACCTGGGAGCTCACGATTAGCGTGACTTACGGGGAAGCGGAGGTGAAGATATTTTTGGGCCAAGTTGGTTCTCTGCTGTGCAATATTTCTCTTCAGGAATTTCCATCCTTATCAATCATATCTGTGTTATCGCCGATCTAGATGTGCTCATTTAATAGAGGAGTTATATCCTGAACAACAGAAACAAAAATGGCTTACACAGCTGAGCCATTCAAGGGAAACTCAACACCTGTGCTCTCACTATTGAATGAATTGCTTCAGGACATTAACGCTTTACATTCTGACGGTACACTGGAAAACCAGTGCTGCCACTAAATATCCGTCTGTCAGCTCAGCGGCAACAAGGGGGGCGGTTTCTGTTTCAGAACGCGCCAAGTGTTTGACCGTTGCTCCTTGCTTACTCTCGCTAGGTTGAGCACACCAACCGAGGCAAGGTCCCCAGGCATGGTACTTGGAGCCACTGGTGAGAGCCTGGGTGGGTCGTCGGGACCAACTGTTAGTTAAAGCCACCCTTCTTGGAGCGGTTGTTTGCTTCAGGGCTCACCCCATGCACATCCCCGATAGGAGTCTAACCCTGGTCGCGGTTTTGGAGCGTGGGCAGGAACATTGGCAGAGCCCAGGTACACAGGTCGGGGCGACAGAGCGGCGAGTGTTTGTGGCGAGATACGGTGAATGTTTATGGCGGAGGAGCGACAGATGAGGGTACGGGGCCCAGAAGAGCCGAGGGCCCAGGGGCAGCACGGGCCCAGCCCACACTGCGATATGTGTGCGCACTAGGTCCGTGCAGCAGAGCAGGTCTACAGTCGTCCTGGTTAACCCTTGCCACTGGATAAAGGCCTAGCTCTGTCGAGCCCGTGTGGTGGCTGGTTTGCAACGGTCACCACACGTTAAAAAAATTCACGCACAAACATCTTCCACCCCCTCGATTGGAGTTCAGGACTGGAACATCGGGTCCTTCATCGAAACACCTGTGAACTCGTGGAAGCAAGTCATCCTCGTTCGAGGGACGGCCTATGAAGATGAGGAGTCGATTGTTTAATAATGAAACCTTTTTTGCCAGGAAAGGTTTCACAAAGATGGTCGATTAATTCTCATTCGCTACTGATGCAAAACTGGCACATTATGGGCCCAAGTTTGCCCATGAGTTGCTCCTTTTTTTTTGGAGCAACTTGATTTTTCTGGAGTATCTTAAAAATCCCCATTCTGAACATTTAATTTGCGCCAGTGTAAGTGAGTTAGTTAGGATTTTTTTTAGTTTAGTTTTTTTTTCAAAAGGGGACGTTACCAGCCACTTACGCCTGTTTTGGCCAGTTAAACTAGTTTGGACAGCTAATAGTTGCTCCAAACTAACTTAGGCCAGCGTATGTGGCCACTTGTGACCGCACAGAAAATCCTTGCGGAGAGTTAAGAAATCAGTGCAGGTAGCCAGAGATAGTGTGGGGGGGTGGGGGGGGTGGTGAAGGGAAGCACAGAGGATCTTGCAACGCACTAAACATGTTCACAACAACTAATACAAATCTTGTACTGTAATTTTACCATAATTTACACATTACACTATATAAAGCTTAATAAAATATGCATTTTTTAATATATCAGAAGACAAAGGGTTTCATAAAACCATTTATGAATCAAATATTTTGCTAGCAGGGCTACATTAATGCAAGTTGTTATCTTGTGTCATCACACCATCATGAGGTAGTGATCGTGGGTGGTGCAATGATGGGAGCGATACAACTGGCCTTGTTGTCATCGGGTTAGGGAGCGGAAAATCAACCGGGGTTCCAGCCCCTGGTCGCTATCCATTGAGCCTGTTGGAACTGTTCTATGTGTAGAGGAACAGGCTGTGATGTCCCTCACATAGCCTGCCTTTCTCCGATTGTCAAGGCTCGGGCTTACACATGAATGAACGATGGTCACTTGCGCAAGGTACCTGAGAGTGCCCATGCAGTTACTCCCCAATAAGGCACCCGTGGGTGCTGATGGAATATTCCCAACAGGGTATCTATGGGCATCCATGCAGTTGTTCAGTAAGAATTGGTGGGATTTAAAAAAAATTGACCTAAGTCATGATTACTACCAAAACAAAAGCCACGACCAGATATTTGCTGATACTGGGAGACCAAACCTAAGGAAAGTTTTCTCTGGTCATTCTCACCTCTTAACAGCCAGTTGCATTGTGCCATTGACTGAGACTTTTTCTAAATCATTTAAAGAAACTCTCCTCCTTCCCCCGCCCCCCGATTAAAACTCTTCCACCCCCCCGATCAAAAGTCTCCCCCCACCAACCTGTTTCTTGTAGCCCTCAGCGCGGGAAGGCAGTGGCCGGCCTGTGCGGCAGGCCGGGATAGGGGCGGGACGCGTTGGCTCCCACGCTGCAGGCATCATCATCACAATCATGGGAGGAGCTACTGCGCATGCGCGAACGCTCTACTACGCATGCGGACAGCTTCCGGCACTCTTTTAGGCGCAGGGCCGTATCTCCGCCCCCCCCAGTGGACTCGCCACACCGCGCCGCGCCAAGCCCCGGGAAAGTCGGCAGAGGGGCCAGAATACGGGGATATCTTTTCAACGCCATTTTGAGTGCAGGAAGTCGGCGCATCTCACGTAAGTGTGCCAAAAATACCGGAGGGCCAAATTTGGGCCCTATGACTCTAAAATAGACTGGGTACTTATATTGTACGCACTGTTTTAATATTGGTCTGATTCACCGCTGCATATTTTCAAAACCAATGCAACTTGCGATGTTGCAATCAACTGTTTCCTGTAGCTGAGTTGGAATGAAAACTTTAAAAAATTTTATGCACTTAAAAATGAAATGCTTTGTGGCTGGTTTCATTGGATTGGGAGTCTAATTGTATTCTTCCCTGAGGGCTAAACAACGAAAGATTTATGATTAGATCACTATTATAAGTGGTTTGTAATTTAGTTACAACAGGATTGTTCTTCAATTAAATTATATAGTAGCTAAACCAAGACGTTGGATTTATTTTCTCTAATTGAGAATGGAACTTCACTGGTTTGCAGTTCACTACATTCAGGTTCCACTGCAAACCGTTAGGTGAGATTTGGACCCTCTGTTATGGTTATTGAAAGAAAGAACTTGCATTTATATAGAGCCTGTCAAGACTTCAGGACGTTCCAAAGTGCTTCACAGCCAATGGATTATTGCTTAAGTGTAGTCACTCTCGTGCTGTAGACAAACAAGGCCAGCTAATTTCCGCACAGCAAGCTCCCACAAACAGCCACGAGGGAAACGAGCAGATGATTTGTTGTGGTGAAATCGGTTGAAGGATAAATTTTGGTCAGGATTCGAGGAAACCTCTGCTACTCTTCTTCAAGTAGGGATCCCATGGGATGTTTTACATCCACGTGAGTAGGTGGATAGGAATTCTGTTTGACATCTCATCGGAAGGACAGCACCTCCAGCAGTGCCCAGCCGAGCTTATGTATTCAAATTGTGAGTTGGGTGTTGACCCACAACCCTCTGACTCAGAAGCGATAACGCTGAGCTGACACTTGGCGTTCGAAATTGGGTTGTGGACGCCGCTTGTTACCGCCGGCGGGAGACGGCAACCGGGCGCCAAAGGCCGACCGTCTTGATTAAGCGCATCCACGCCCCGGCTGAAATTGAGTCAGCTCTTTGGCAGAGGTGCCAAGAGGCAACACTGTGCCGGCTAACGCCACCCGCGTGGTGACCTCATCCAGAGTACAACGCCTCTTTGACGCCTCTGTCGCGACATTTACTTTGTACGGCAACAACCAGGAAAAGTGGCGGTTAAAAAGCAGCTCTTGGGCAGAAGCGCCCAGGAAGGAAGGTAAGTTTTTCTCTCTGTATTTCTGCATGTTTTCATTCATTTTAAGTGTGGGGATGCGTGTGTGTGGATCGGAGAAGTTTTAGTTATTTTTTTTTTCTTCCCTTCCCTTCCCGTTTTATTTCCTCGCATGGCGGCAGCCTCCCGTTGCGAAATTCGGCCGGCCTCTTGAGCTCCCACCCCGTTGGTGCTGAGGACCAGTGTGCAATGCCACTTTTTCGTGCTGCTCTGTCACCTTTGGGAGTTAAAACTGAATTTGGCAGTTGGAGCCTGCAATTGACGCCGGGCACTAAAACCAGCACTCCGGCCTCAAAAGCGGCTGTAACCAATTTCCACCCCTTCAGGTTTAATTTCATACAATTTGGGTGAAGATTTTCCTTAAAATCAATTGCGGTTTGTATCCTAGCTCAACATAAGAGAAAAGCGTTCTGTCATAACATGCTATGTTTGAAAATGCAAGCCTTTATTTTGCGGGGAGCAGCTGCCTTGACAGCGCAGATTGTTCGGACAAGGGATCTTGGTTCCTCGATTTCATTGCCTGCAGACTCTCATCTAGCAAGAACATTGCTGAGTGCCGAGAGTTACAGGTGAACTCGGTTCTGATCAAGCGCAGGCAGCGGAAAGAGCATGCGGCAAACCAGTCCCACCCACCCCTTCCCTCAACGACTATCTGTCCCACCTGTGACAGGGACTGTGGTTCTCGTATTGGACTGTTCAGCCACCTAAGGACTCATTTTAAGAGTGGAAGCAAGTCTTCCTCGATTCCGAGGGACTGCCTATGATGATGATGATGATCTTTCACTTTAATTGCCACTTTTTGCAGATGAAGAGAATTCAACCGATTGTTGTACTTTTCCATTTTCCGCTCAAACACAGGAATAGCACTTGTATACTTGCACTGGAGGCAGTTCAGAGAAGGTTCACCAGGTTGATTCCTGAGATAAAGGGATTGTCTTTGGAGGAAAGGTTGAGCAGTTTGGGCCTATACTCATTGGAGTTTAGAAGAATGAGAAGGGATCTTATTGAAATGTATAAGATTCTGAGGGGGCTTGACAGGGTAGATGCAGAGAGGATGTTTCCCCTCATGGGGGAATCTAGAACTAGGGGGCATAGTTTCAGAATAAGGGGTCGCCCATTTAAAACGGAAATGAGGAGGAATTTCTTCTCTCAGAAGGTCGTGAATCTTTGGAATTCTCTACCCCAAAGAGCTGTGGAGGCTGGGTCATTGAATATATTTAAGGTGGAGATAGACAGATTTTTGGGCGATAAGGGACTAAAGGGGAGTGGATAAGGGGAGTGGGCAGGGAAGTGGAGTTGGGGCCAAGATCAGATCAGCCATGATTTTACTGAATGGCGGAGCCGGCTCGAGGAGTTAAATGGCCGACTCCTGCTCCTATTTCTTATGTTCTTATGAAACTTTCAGATCAAAGAGGAGAGAAAGAGGATGATGAAATACTTGAGCGATGTAAAAATGCATAAATCCGTTTTTTAATCAATAAAATTCTAATCCAGACACTTGTATGTTCCTTAACAATAGGAATTTAGATTAAGGGAGACCAGTCTCTGGAACACAGTTTTCCCGTGGTCCAGAACCAGGGCTAATTTAACAATCACCAATCTAAGAGGCTCTTACGGTGTGGCGATTGGAAATTGCAATGTTAACTGGTTTTAATAGACTGCAGTATTAGGGTAATGAGGAGCAAATACTATTAATCCTGAGTTGTAATTATCAAGTGCAGCTTTGTAAATGCAAATAGTCTTTCCTTCCCCTTCATATTTGAGCTTGTTTTCTCCACCCCCACCTCATTCCAGAAAACATTCCCGATAGAAAGGAGATGTTTAGGGCCTGTTTCTTGGCTTTTACCAGTCCTGCTATTGGACGAGTCGATAAGCTTTCATGTGACTCCTATTTATAGAGTCATCAGGGCCGAAATTCAGCTGCTCCAGAAAGTGGCGCACCTATGATTTTTCAACTCTTACTCATCACTGGAATCCTGGTGCAGTGAGTAGATCCATTTTCAGGACGTTGAATTTTTTTCAAAGTCCTACAGGAAATGGATCACAATGGGGGCGAGCCTTCGACTCAAAGCCAGGCTGACTGGCTGAAAATGGGTCGGTGGGGCCATCCGCCGCTGTCAATCAACGTGGTGATGTCACGTTAAAGGGGAGAGATTCGATAATTTTTTAACTTTGGCCACTGGGCCACCAGGGAGGATTTCGGCCGGGCCAGCGGCCTGGTACCCAAGAGGGGGTGCCAGGCTGGCCATTGGCGGCCTGGCCGAACCCGGGGGCAGTATTTTGCCAGCCGATCGGCAAGACGGCGGCAAAAATGTTTGTGTTGCGGCCGCGGCAGTGGACCCTCCCCTTTAAAGACGGCTGCGATACCGAGTGCGGAGATAGTGCACCGGACAAAAAACCTGTCGGGGGCACCGTGCGGTGGGGATTGATGGATCGAGCTGAAAATGGATAGGTAAGTATTTAATTTTAATTTGGCGGTGCATCTACTTGGGCAGGATGGGGGTCCAGGCCGAAAAATTTTAATCGGATCGGTCTGTTGATCCCAAAGCGGCGGCCATTCAATTTTTCGGAATGGCCACCACAAAAGGGCATTACCGGGTTTCTCTGCGACCCTGAATTTTGGCCTCATTTGAATGATGCAGCACAGAAGGAGGCCATTCGGCCCATCGTGCCTGTGCCGGCTCTCTGAAAGAGCGGTCCTATTAGTCTCACTCCTCCTGCTCTTTCCCCATAGCCCTACAATCCTTTCCCCTTCAAGTATTTATCCAGTTCCCTTTTGAAAGTTACCATTAATAAGAAAAATTCTCCAGTAGCAACCCCCGCCCCACACCCTTTTCCTTCCCCCAAACTGCGAGACGAGGATCATGGTCTCGCCATTCTGTGCTACGTATATTAGTACACTGATACTGTGGGCCCCCCATCAACCCTAATGTGTATACAGTACCTGCAAAGCCGAGAAGCAGCTGACCATTGTGGTAGCAATGGCGACATGTGGGATTTATCACAGGATCAATGCATTTCTCGTAATGTAAACAGGGACTGCTGTACTATCTCAATGTACTGTTCTGTACAGCTCTCCCGGAGTTTAGGAAAGCCCTCATTTACAATGCTTTGATCTGACTTGCAAATATACCAACTTGCGATGTATAGTTAATCAGGGGTTTGGATATTATCTGCTTCTCTCAAATTGCAAACTGTCCTGGCTGGTAGCACAGAAAGCGGTTATTTTTATTTTTAGTCTTTAGTTTTGATGTTTTAAGTTTGCAAAAAGCCTTTATTAAGTGATTATGCCCAATTTTTTTTATATGTTGCCCATGTTCGTTCTAAGACATAGGTATTTTGTGTTAGATTCATTTATTATTTACCCTTTGGGTGCCTCACACCTTGAATCGTGTCTGCTGGTAAACTGGGAATGGTAGCATAGTGGTTATGTTTACTAGACTAGTAATCCGGAAGCACGGACTAATAATCTGGAGATGTGAATTCAAATCCCACCATGGCAGCTGTGGAATTGAAATTCAGTTAATTAAATATCTCTGGAATTAAACAAAAAACACTCGTCCTAGTAACGGTGACCATGAAACTATCAGGTTGTCGTAAAAACCCGTCTGGTTCACGAATGTCCTTTAGGGAAGGAAATCTGCCGCCCTTACCCGGTCTGGCCTATACGTGACTCCAGACCCACAGCAATGTGGTTGACTCTTAACTGCCCTGAAATGGCCCAGCGAGACACCCAGTTATAACAAACAGCACGGGGAGTACGAATTCGTGAACGAATTAAAATAAAAACTTTTTTTTCACTAAGTTTTGAATTATCATTTGAATGAAATACCATACGTAATGCAGCAAAGTGTGAATTTAGTGCTACAAAATGGAATTCTCAGATCATTTCAATGAAAAAACATTAAGCAGGCTGTACTGCTTCATTAAGCACTGGAGGATGGATCTGCTCTGTTCTATCTTGAAATTCCACCCCTGGTAGTTCAGCCACATACAGGCAGCAGCAAAAGTGAGGTAATGGCGGCTCGATCCAACAGAGCGGCTTTCCACTTACCTGTTGGATCCAATCTACCTGCTTCCATCTTTCCGATCTCTCCCTCCCTCCCTCCTCTCTGCTCCGCGGCTGAGGCTTGGTGCTGAAGGCAGACCCAGCCTCTCAATCTGGCTGTCTGCGGCTTGGAAACAGAGACAAAAAATGTTAATTAGGCCCTGCCGTTAAATTCAACAGGGCCTGAGGGAAATCCTTTCTTCCGGGCTTCCCGACCACAAATCAGCCAGAGAATACCATACTTCCATCTCAGGGAATTGGATTGGAATCTAGTGCTAGGACTGTTGAGCAGAAATATACCCCACCCGATTTTACTCCTCTTTGAAGTCAAAAATTAAACCCATAGAGCTGGAAATTAGGTTGACGTAGATTTTTGAGGCGCAGATTTTGGGCGGTGGATAAATTTAGCTTCGGGAAATGGTTTGCGTCGGCATCCAAAAAATTCAGTGGTTGCATCCTGACAGTGGAGTGGAGCACGAGGGGAAGTGTTCCACACTTCTCTCAGGGAGCAAGGCCAGGTGAGCAACAGAAGATCCCATGCTAAAGAGCCTAAGAGAGGCCTCGCTGTAAAAAAACCCACAAAAATACTCCCTATATATTATTTACCGCAAATAAAGTTAAATTGCAAAAAGAAAGAGAAAAGAATCGCACTTACCTCAGGCAGTCATCCCTTCCCTCCCCGCCGCCGGGACAGCTCTGCCCGCTAGCTTTCTCTGGCGGGGTCATTACAGGGCTCTATGGGATCAAGGCAAAACACATTTTGAGACCGGGTGGATAGCGACCCGGTTGCACACCGGCGTGACGCTCCCGGGCAATACTCCTCACGGCGCCAGGACCCGACACACTGAAATTGCTAAGCGGCGCGAATGCCGGCACTCACGGCTGCCAACCTTTTACCGCCCCTGTTCCGACCCTCGCGAGGTGTGGTATTCCAGCCAATTTCTAGCCCGTCGTGTCCTTGCTCCAACGGTTGAATGCTCTAAGCAAAAAGAGCTTCAGAAGTTTAGTGTAACTTCTAGTGAGCAAGAGTCAGTTTGGCGGGGGGGCAATGGTGGATTAATATTGATACTCAACTAGCAACTCAAAGGTGATGAGTTCTGTAATATCTTTAATACATATATAAATACTCCACAAGGCTCTGTACTGTGCTTAAACTGGTGTGGCCTTAGCCCATTTATTTCAACTCCAGAGTGAGGCCGCAGCATGGTGGGCATCCTTTTATATGGCCCTGCACACCTGGGCAGGTAACCCCTGGGGCCTCCAACAGTAGCGCCCTCTGGTGGTACATCATGCCTGTTTACATAGTTAATACATACAGTATACATACATAACAAGTTCAAATCGGGAACGGTAGCATCGTGGTTATGTTCCTGGGCTGGTAATCCAGAGACCTGGACTAACGATCTGGAGACAAGAATTCAAATCCCACCACGGCAGCTGGGGAATTTAAATTCAGTTAGTTAAATGAATCTGGAATAAAAAGCTAGTGTCAGTAATGGTGACCGTGAAACTGTTGGATTGTCATAAAAACCCATCTGGTTCACTCGGGAAGGAAATCAGGTATCCTTATCGGAGTTATAGAGTCCAGACCCAAAGCAATGTGGTTGGCTCTTAACTGCCATTTGTTCACGAAGGGGCATCACCATCGAGGGAAATTAGGGATGGGCAATAAATGCTGGTCTTGCCAGCAATACCCACATCCTGTGAATGAATTTTTTTTTTAAATCCTATCATATTAAGCTGTTAAATTGAATTCAATAAATCTGGTAATTTGTGTACTTGCACCAAGAAAGCCTTGTACCATAGAATCTGTCGGATTGCCGTAAAAGTCTGGCTGGTTCACGAATGTCGTTCAGGAAAGGGAACCTGACACACCTACCTGATCTGGCCTTCATGAGACTCCAGTCCACCCTTGGTGGTTGGCTTTTAATCCCCTCTGAAGTGGTGTAGCAGATCACTCAGCTATATAAACCACTGCTGCTAGGAGGCCCACCATACCGCCTTTTCAGCACAGCTTGGAATGGGCAAGAAACAGGACCTTACTCGTGCTACTGACATCTGAGACCAAGAAAGATAAAAGTACCAAGTTATATAACAGTGCCGCTGTGGAGCTGCGGGTGGCCATTGCTTAATATCATGGTCCATCAGCGCCTGGAATAGAAGAGAATGTTCTTCGCATTGCTTCTGCTGTCTGGCTTGGTACAATAATGGGGAACATTATTTCTCTTCTGGTGTTCCTAGAGCATGTCCAAAGCTGGCAGTGATGACAATGTTGCTTCTTCAGATTTTAGGTAATGATTGGGTCAATAAATTAATTCTGAGCATAATCTGATCCCCTTGTTGTTCAGCCCGGAATTGAAGGCTTATGCGAGAATCCTGAAATTGGAGCCATAATGTAAGGTTGTGAGGCGGAAAGTCTTGATTTTTGAGGTTTAATGAGGAACAGGTTGCTTTTTATATGTTCTGAAAGGTGTCGGAATTTCGCCTGAGCAAAGACCATCCACTTACTTAATCGCTAGATTTTTGAATATTACGGGAATTAATGGATATGGGGATAGTGCAGCAAAGCGGAGTTGAGGTAGAAGATCAGCCACGATCTTATTGAATGGTGGAGCAGGCTCGAGGGGCCAAATGGCCAATTCCTGCTCATATTTCTTATGTCCTTATGTCCTTATGTTCAAGATGTGTGAACTCCTGGGGCTGGATTTCCAGCTTTGCTCATTTTGGAGCAGTAATGGCGGCAAGGCGGTAAAGTTTGCACCCGGGAACAGTTTACGCCTCAGTCAGCAAAATTCATCAGCTGGGCCCTGAGTGTGGGGTGGGGCGCTAAGGGAGGCGTTACACACCTCTCTCAGGGCACTAAGCCAGCTGAGCATGCGAAAATCCTGAGTTAAACAAGTGGCCTCGGAGCGCTGTAAGAGAGGCCTGGGGAGGGGGGAAAAAACCTGAAAAAAAACAACAAAAACATTCACAATAAATACCTCACGCCACCACACCATAAATCACAAAAAAAAAAAAAAACAGTCACACTTACCTGAGATTAATACTACTTACTTCATTATGGCTACTGCAGCTCAGACCGCCCGCTTTCACAGGCGGCTCGAGCAGGGGCACTATGGGGCGCTATGGATCGGGCGGGAGGCAAAAACCGAGCCGGTGTCGCAACCACGGACCTTGCACACCAGCTCGCTCCTTCCGGGCGGTAATGCTCCGTGCCCCGCCGAAACCGACCCCGAAAGTCCCGGCGGGGCGCTGGAAGCTGGCTGCCCACACGGAAGTGCACACCACCACCAATTGTTGCCCCTCCGGAATACCGAACATCCAGCCCCTGATCTTCTGCATCAATGTAAAGGATTCAGCATTTGACCGAATCACCCACCCCCACCCCCACCCCCATCGGCGAACTGTCTTTCATCAGTCATGAAGCACCGGCAGCTCGCCAACCACATCCAAACGAGGCCTGACCATGAAAATGGTTCAAGCCGCTCACTGGAGCTCGTCACTCACTGCCCACCCGATGGTGCTCCGCGCCCACCTACAGTGCACTTTGGGTGGGTAGTCTTTTGGTCGGTCCTTCTAACGTTCTCTTTGATGCAACCCCCCCTTCTTTTCACTTGTCGATTGCCAAGAGGTCCTAAGGTTGTGATGGGCGCTATATAAATGCAAGTCCGTGTTGCTGATGGGCCTGCAGTGCATTTCTAACATTTTTTGTTTGTATTGCTGATCCTTATTTCGATATTGATCTGAGCAAATCATTACAGAATGAGGCCATTTGGTCCATCATGCCAGTGATCGCTCTTTGAAGTAACTCCCACTCTGTCCCACTCTCCTGCTCTTTCCTTATAGCCCTATAAATTGTTCCTTTCCAAATATATATCCAATTCCCTTCCTTCTGAAATTTACTATTGAATCTGCTTCTCCGTCCTTTCAAGCAGTGCTTTCCAGATCATCGAAACTCTGCGTGAAACTAATTCTCCTCGTCTCCCCTCTGGTCCTGTTACCCAATTATCTCAAATATGTATCTTTTGGTTAACGATCCTCCTCTCAGTATCAAACCCCCTCATAACGTTGAACCCTATTCGTACATCTCCACTTAATCTTTTCTGCTCCAAGGAGAATAATCCCAACATTTCTAGTCTTTCCACATAACTGACGGCCTTTATTCTTAGCCTCATTCTGGTAAATCTCCTCTGCATCCCCTCTGAGACCTTGAAATCCTTCCTAAAGTGTAGTGCCCAGAAGTGGATACAAGATTCGAGCTGCGATCTAACCAGTGCTTTATAATGTTTAACTTTTGTTCTCTGTGCCAAATAAAGTCAAGTGTCCCGTATCTTTTTTTAATATCCTTATCAGCTTGTCCATCAGAGATTTGTGTTTGTGAATCCCCAGGTCTCTCTGTTCTTGCACCCCTTTAAAATTGTACTAATTCATCCAATGAGCAAGAGGAATGAAAGGAAATGATTATTAGTATGAAAATAGTGCTGGAGAAACTAGTGGGACTGAAGGCCGATAAATCCCCAGGGCCTGATGATCTGCATCCCAGAGTACCAAAAGTGTTGCCATGGAAATAGTGGATGCATTGGTTGTCATCTTCCTAAATTCTATAGATTATGGAACAGTTCCTGCAGATTGGAGGGTGGCAAATGTAACACCACTATTTAAAAAAGGAGGGAGAGAGAAAACAGGGAACTGCAGACCAGTTAGCCTGACATCAGTAGTAGGGAAAAAGCTAGTATAAAGGATGTGATAACGGGACACTTAGAGAAAATATCAGCGGGATTAGACAAAGTCAATATGGATTTATGAAAGGAAAATCGTGTTTGACAAATCTACTGGAGTTTTTTGAGGATGTAACTGATAGAATAGATAAGGGAGAACCAGTGGATGTAGTGTATTTGGATTTTCAGAAGGCCTTTGATAAAGTCCCACATAGGTTAGTGTGCAAAATTAAAGCACATAGGATTGGGGGTAATGTATTGGCATGGATTGAAAATTGGTTAACTGACAGGAAACAGAGAGTAGGAATAAACGGGTCTTTTTTGGGGTGGCGGGCAGTGACTAGTGGGGTACCACAGGGATCAGTGCTTGGGCCCCAGCTCTTCACAATATATATAAATGATTTGGATGAGGGAACCAAATATAATATTTCCAAGTTTACTAACGACACAAAACTAGGTAGGACTTTGGTAAGAAAAACATAAAGACAAGGTATTATTTAAATGGTGATAGCTTGTGAAGTGTCGATGTACAGAGGGACCTGGGTGTCCTTGTACACCAGTTATTGAAAGCAAACATGCCGGTGCGGCAAGCAGTTAGGAAGGCAAATGGTATGTTGGCCTTCATTGCAAGAGGATTTGAGTATAGGAGCAAGGATGTCTTACTACAGTTATACAGGGCCTTGCTGAGACCACACCTGGTGTATTGTGTGCAGTTCTGGTCTCCTTACCCAAGAAAGGATATACTTGCCATAGAGGGAGTGCAGCGAAGGTTCACCAGACTGATTCCTGGGATGGCAGGACTGTCGTATAAGGAGAGATTGGGTCAACTAGGCCTGTATTCACTAGAGTTTAGAAGAATGAGAGGGGATCTCATTGAAACGTATAAAATTCTGATGGGGCTGGACAGACTGGATGCAGGGAGGATGTTTCCCCTGGCTGGGAAGTCTAGAACAAGGGGTCACAGTCTCAGGATATGGGGTAGGAAATTTAGGATTGCGATGAGGAGAAATTTCTTCACTCAGAGGGTGGTGAACCTGTGGAATTCTCTACCACAGAGGGCTGTGGAGGCCAAGTCACTGAATATATTTAAGAGGGTGATAGATAGATTTCTAGACACAAAAGGCATCAAGGGGTATGGGGAGAAAGCGGGAATATGGTGTTGAGATAGAGGATCAGCCATGATCATATTGAATGGTGGTGCAGGCTCGAAGGGCCGAATGGCCTACTCCTGCTCCTATTTTCTATGTTTCTATTTATATCTCTTCTCCACATTCTTCCTCCCAAAATGCATCACTTCACACTTTTTAAAAATATTCATTCCTGGGATGTGGGTGTCGCTGGCCAAGGCCGGCATTTATTGCCCATCCCTAATTGCCCCTTGAGAAGGTGGTGGTGAGCCGCCTTCTTGAACCGCTGCAGTCCGTGTGGTGAAGGTGCTCCCACAGTGCTGTTAGGGAGGGAGGTCCAGGATTGTGACCCAGCGACGATGAAGGAACGGGGATATATTTCCAAGTCAGGATGGTGTGTGACTTGGAGGGGAACGTGGAGGTGGTGGTGTTCCCATGCGCCTGCATTAAATTTCATCTGCTTTGTCTATCTAAAACTAGGAGCATACTGACCAGTTGGTAAAAATAAAGACAAATCTATCTGAGGAGAATTTCTGTTATTTTTCATATGCTTTATTAGCAACCCCCTATTCAGCTGTAAAGAACAGTATTTAAATTAATGTTTTAATCAGGTGCACAAACTTAATTCTGATGATCCACGTGACATTGCTTTGTTGCTTTTAAACTGGATACACTGGGCCCATTACATTATTGCAGGTCTAAAGGATCAGAAGTAGGACAATTTTGTATTCATGTCTGGATAATCCAGCCTCAGGATACGGTGGAGCCAACTGGGTTTTTTTCGATAATTTATTCAGGTTACAGCACCTCAACAAACCTGAAATTCATCTTCAATGACCTGACAAAGCTTGGTTGCAAAGTCACCAGATAATGAAGTAATCTCTGGCCCTGTGTATACCTCTGGGCTATCAGCATTCCACGCTTTTGCCTGTTGACGGTTTCTCGTGGTCTGACCTGTTTCTCACTGGTTAGCTCCACATTTCTCCAGTGCAACTCCGTCAGTGCTTCATCGAGTCCTTTGACTTGTTTGGCTGGAAAGGTGATTCTTGCCCCTTTCGGCCGGGAAGCAGGCTGAAAGTGCTCAGCGTTATTTTTGTCCCGATGGAGTTTTCGTGATCCCACTCACTCTTTTTGTGCTCTGATTTACACCGTGCTATTATACCTTGTCCAGTGAGCTGGAAAGCAGCTCCAATAACCCAGTACATGGCGGATTATTTCCTTTTGAGAAATGAAAAGCCTTCCTTTTTGGTTTCCATTCTTTGTGTCATTTGTTTGCCTCGGCCTGCGCAATGTAACCTGTTCAGTTTGGACACACTGCACCGTTGGGAGTCATTTTAACTTAACTTGTCCGTCAGGAAGTAGACGTGATCGGCTGCGACGGTGGTTTCACACTCCGCCCGATTTTACTCTCTGCTGGCATCAATAAAGCACGAGAACATAAGAAATAGGAGCAGGAGTAGGCCATTTGGCCCCTCGAGCCTGCTCCGCCATTCAGTAAGATCTGATCCTGGCCTCATCTCCACTTCCCCGCCCGCTCCCCATAACCCTTGACTCCCTTATCGTTCAAAAATGTGTCTATCTCCACCTTAAATATATTCAATGACCCAGCCTCCACAGCTCTCTGGGGTAGAGAATTCCAAAAATTCCCGACCCTCTGAGAGAAGAAATTCCTCCTCATCTCCGTTTTAAATGGGCGACCCCTTATTCTGAAACTATGCCCCCTAGTTCTAGATTTCCCCCACGAGGAGAAACATCCTCTCTGCATCTACCCTGTCAAGCCCCCTCAGAATCTTATACGAACTGGACAGCTCTTTCAAAAGGGACGGCACGGTTGCGATGGGCTGAATGGCTTCCTCCTGTGCTATATGATTCTATGAAAGACACAGCAGCAAGTAAAGCCCTTGGCCAATTATTTCTTCCTCAGCCCTTAAAATGTAGCCTACAATTATCTAATATAGGTCCTGCTCTCCTGCGTCTGCCCTAGTTTAGTACAATTTACCTAAGTATGTCCTTTTTTTAAAAAAAAGATTGGTTAGTTTTTCAAGCTGTATGATTCTGGATTTCTAAACGTGTTCTCAGTGACTTAGAAAGCATTTGCATTTTATTTGGCCTGCACTGAGTCTGTTAAATTATTCCCCTGGTAGAAAGTTACTGGATTTTTACACTTTATTTTAAGGTGATTATTTTTGCATGAGCTTACAGTACGATTGTTACACTTAATAAGTGTTTTTATTACTGAGCCTTTAGCCATAATATATGGGCCATTTATTGCTCTAAACAAGGTATTAGTTATCTCTTTTCGACGCTGTGAGTGTGACCCAGGAATAGTCTCAGAAAATAATGACCAGATATGTGTTCAGAGGCTGTGCTGGTTACAACACTCTGCAGAAGGGTAAGTATCAAAATGGGGGGAAAATGCAGTCACCAGATGTGTGTTTAAGCTGGTGAATATTTAATTTTTATTGGAAAATGAAATATGAAACGTGATTTTACAGGTTTGTGACTTGATGGGTTGTAGAATGTAGTTCAAGGCTTCGGACGTTTCAGGAGGTAGATCCGGTTGCTTTCCCCTCTCCGAATACCGCAAGAGGCAAAATATAAACTTTCAAAGCTAGCCTCAGTTGGAGATTGGTCGCTAACAGAATTGTAACTTTTAATTGGGTATGGGCACTTGGAGCCCGGATTTTAAACACTTCCCCGTGTGTCCCCACCTCCCCCCACTCCTCCGGACGGGCAGAAAAATTAAGATCCCGCCGCATTCCCAGCGATTCAGGCCCTGGCCGGGGCAGCCGCTAAAAGCAGGCGGGGGCCTAGGTCAGGTTCACAGGTCTGATGTCATTGGCGGTGTGACATCATTTTAAGGTCCACGCAGGGAGCATCCCATGCTGGCTGCTGGCCAGTAACAGCAACACCGCAGGAGGAGCTGATTGGCCACAAGAGGCCCAGGTAAGTTCCCAGCATTCCCTCAATATTTTATTAACAGGAAACCCAGCCTGCCCCTCTCACCGCAAAGCGCTTTACAGCCAATGAAGTACTTTTGAGCGTAGTCACTGTTGTAATGTGGGAAATGTGGCAGCCCATTTGCGCACAGCAAGCTCCCACAAACAGCAATGTGATAATGTTGGTTGAGGGATAAATATTGGCCAGGACACCGGGGATAACTCCCCTGCCCTTCTTCGAATAGTGCCACGGGATCTTTTCGGCCCACCTGAGAGAGCAGTTGGGGCCTCGGTTTAACTTCTCATCGGAATGATTGAAAACAAGGCAACCACAGCATGTTTCATTGCGGGTTGGGAAATTTCTGCAAAAAATATTTGCTGCTGGAAGTATTTTCTTTGAAGGCAAACAGTCGGAGCTAATGGTTCGCAAAGCATAAGCTCCACATCAACTTCGAATGAAGAACTACCTTGATTCACCTGCCATTTTCTATCCACACACTGGATTGGCAATTCGGTGCATGGAATGAATTGGGGCATCACAAGCACTAACTGTGGGAGGTCACATTCACTTTCGGAGAATCAGGCTCCCAACTAAAAGTTATATTATGCTAGGTTAGTGTCGAAAGCCTTTCAGTATTGAAGGAAGATTTCAATATCCAGATGAAATCATAGAATTTAATAGCAGCGAAGAAGGCCATTCGGCCCATCATCCTGTGTCGGTTCTTTGAAAGAGCTGTCCAATAAGTTCTACTCCTTTGTCCAGACTTGTATTGTATTTTTCAAAACGCTTTAACATGAGAACTACTCTTGGCTTTTTATGTTTCTGTAATTCTGTTTGAGCGCACTAAGGGGTAGAAATTGTCCCCCCCCCCGGCCTGAAGCGGGGCTGTTTCGATTGTTTTTACCGCAGTTGCGGTTCAGGTCGCCTCTTGAGTGACATTTGGCTCTTTGTTTTTTTTTCTCTCCGATCCGGACCGCGATCGTAATGGGGGGGTGTGGGGAGGGGGGGTGTGGGGGGAGCGGTGACTACACCTGAGGGGTGGATTCGTGGCGTTCACAGCAACTGAGGGGCGGAATGTGGGGGCAGTGCGGAGTCACCGCCGCGATGACATCATCACGCGCTGTGTCACCGCGGCACTCCCCTTCACTTGAAACATCGGCCCCCTGGGCCACCAGGGAGGGTTTCGGCCAGGCCAGCGGCCTGGCACCTAAGAGCAGGTGCTGGGCTGCCTGTTGGCGGCCTGGCCGAACCCGGGGGCGTATTTGTCGGCCGACATTGCCATGGCAGTGCGCCCTCCCCTTTAAGGGATGCCATTGGCGAAGACCACAGCCTCACTGGACCACCAGGAAAGGGCTGAAGCCTTTCCAAGGGGAATGCCACCATCGGGGGTGAGCGAGGGCGGGGTAGATCGACGGTGCGCACGGTGACAATGCACTTAACACGGATCGGCAGTGGGGGGAGGGGGAGAGGGGCAGCACCAGGAAAGCTCAGGAGGAAAATTGGGCTATCAGCGGCCATGCCACCAAAAGTCGGCAGCCACTGCACTCCGCAGCATGGCCGCCGATTTGCGATGGTTACAGGCCTTAAGGAGAGGGGCAATTTCGGCCCCTCAATAATCTTCTTCAAGTTACAATAGAACAGGGCATTTTTTTTGTAATTTTTCTCGGGATTTGGCAAGCTTGGCATTTAATTGTCCACCTCTAGTTGCCCTGAGACAATGGTAGTGGGCCTCCTTGAACTGCTGCAGTCCGTGTGGGTAATGTTGGTTAAAGAATTCCAGGATGTTATCCAAGTGTAGATGAAGGGATGCCATTGTACGTCCAAGTGGTGGTGGTGTGTGACTTGCAGGGGAACTTGGAAGCATGAGATTGCTGCTTCTGTTCTTCTTGGTGATAGAAGTCATGGGGCTGGGAGGTGCCTCCAGTGAGTCACCCACAGAGGCAGTCTTAAAAACAATTTCTTCCTTATCAACAATAACAACAACTTGCATTTATATAGCGCCTTTAATGCAGTAAAATGTCCCGAGGCGTTTCACAGGAGTGTAATCAGACAAAAATTGACACCAAGCCACATAAGGAGATATTAGAATAGGTGATCGAAAGCTTGGACAAAGTGATAGGTTATAAGGAGCGTCTTAAAGGAGGAGGGAGAGGTGGAGAGGTTTAGGGAAGGAATTCCAGAGTTTGGGGCCTAGGCGGCTGAAGGCATGGCCACCAATGGAGGGGCGACCGATAGTTATCAAATGTTACTTTGCTTTGAGGGTGGCTCATGTTCTATCAGTTTTTTTTTGAAGGTTAATTAAATCTTAAGCTACTGCTTTAGCTGTGTGTTCTGTATATGCGAATACAATACACCGTTCGGTTTATTTTATATTGCTCCCCTCAAAACACATGGCACATAAAGGTACTCGTCAAGTAATGTAACTCAATCATGAAGGGATGTCACTGCCCACCCAGTAAACTCCGGGGGCCCGAAATTCATCGACAATACTGCCTGCTTACCACTCAAAAATGTGATTTTGGTGAAAAAACATCTGCATAACCGCTTGGCGGAATATTCGTCATTGACATACCGCTGAGCGGCATGCACACCGTCCACTGTGCAGGACCGCCCGAATACCGCCCCAAAAGTCCGATTTTCATCGCATAACGCCGCTATACCACCGGAGCTGCATACCGCCCTGGAAATGGTGGTTTTACGCGATGGTCACTGGGCGGGAATCGGCCAAGTGCTCAGAGCCGCCATTTAGAAATCGGGAACTGTCAGCTAAAGCAGTATTTCTGAGGTGAACAGTGACTTTACCGTGCGATTTAGGGTGGAAAAGGTATTTTTATTGGTACTGAGTCACTTATTAAGATCAAAGGCATTTTAGTTTTTTTTTCATTGAAAAATATTCTGGAGATTTAAAAAGAATGGGGCCTGTACTATCTCCGCCTGTATTGCTGACTACCTGCCTAATGGAGGAACCAGATGTGAGAAGGTTTATTGAGCAGAGTTATGAGGGTAATGGAGGAGGTTGCAGACTGATGAGGAGGAGGAGGCCTTACCCACAAAGGATTTTCAGTGAAAAGCGTTCATACTTGGACTTGACTGATCAACAGTGCGTTCGAAAGCTGCGCTCCCGAAGGTGATCAATGAGATTTGTCAGCCCATTAAGGCAGGCCTGCAGCCCAGGACCAGCAACATTACTGCACCCTCTGTGGAGATGAAGGTGACTGCGGCACTTTCCTTTTATGCATGTGGCTCTTTCTAGGCATCAGATGGGGACATGTGCTGTATTTCTCAGTACACTACTCATCGGTGCATTCGACAGGTAACTGAAGCACTGTATGCACGCCGGATGGAAATGATAAACTTCCCAATGACCAGGGAGGCACAGAGTGAGAGGGCTTTGGGATTTGCATGTATTGCCAGCTTCCCCAAGGTGCAGGGTGCTGTTGATCTGCGAGCACCATTACAGGAGGCGGAGGTGCACCGAAACCGTAAGGGATTCCACTCCCTCAACGTGCAGCTCGTCTGCGACCATACACAGCGCATAATGGCAGGGAAGCATCCATGAAGCGCACATCTTGCGTGAGAGCACTGTGTCTGACCTGTTGCAGTCTGAGCCACAAGGTAAACGCCGGATGCTGGGGGTCAAAGGGTACGGCCTCGCCACCTGACTCTTGACCCCCCTGCAGAACCTCAGACAGAAGCCAAGCAACAATATAATGAGCCAAATAGCCGCACATAATATTATCGAAAGGACAATTGGAGTGCTGAAGCAGCGCTTTCAATGCTTAGACCACTCGGGGGGCAGGCTGCACTATCACCCTGAGCAGGTGGTCAGTGGTGTGCTGCATGTTGCATCATTTAGCAATCATGCGGGGGCAGGAATTGCCACAGGGGACTGTGGGACCACCTGGGGAGAGGAAAATGAGGAGGAGGAAGATGAGGAGGAGCTTCCAGATGAACCCATGGCACCGCCCCCCCCCCCACCCACAACACCACAGCGGAGGGCACCCGGAGGATATGCCACTGCAAAACTGTTATGGCAGCAGCTCATAAATGAACACTTTGCTTGAATGTGGAGAGCTGTGTTTTTGGACCCTGATGACTGTTACCCCAAAAGTTTGACAGTGTACATGAGTGCTTCAATTCAATTCAAACGTTTATGTAAGAATGTAAAAAATATACAACAATTTTAAAACTTTGTAAAACTTATAACTATAAAACTACTGTAACAACTTTAACAACTTTTACAACACTTTAACAACTTTAATAACAAATTTAACAAAACTTCAACAACTTTAATAAACTTTTAAAAATCAAACTTTAATTATTCAATGAACAAGTACAACAAAAGACCCTTCACTGTCCTCGACCTCGACCGCGTGCTACACCACCCTTGGGATTATTCCCCCCCTTTCTTACTCCCGCCCTTCCCTTTCCCACTGCCCCTGAGCCCGGACCTCCCCATGGTGCTGTCTGCAGCAGTGTACCCAGAGTGCTGTTGCTGTTGTTGGGGGTCAGACATTGCAGGCGCAATGAATGGGGCCTTAGGAGAAGCTCGTGATGTGGAAGGCAAGGCTTCAGGGCTGGAAGATGCTGTCAGCTCTCCACCTTCAGGTGCTGTCGACCTGATGACTATGGCACGGTGGGATTCCGCGCCATATCCCGATCCCATCGATTGCTGCATGGCTTCGATGGAGTCGGCGGTTCGCTCCATCGCAGTGATCAGATGCGACATATCCTCCGATTGTCGTTCTGATAGCGCTGCGATGTTTGCGGCTATCGTAGCCATGGCCTTGAGCAGCTCTCGACCGATGTCGACGCTGGCCTGTGACAGACGCACTATGTCCTGGTACACGCCTATCTGTCGTGCAGCAACCAACCTTTTCTACATCAACCCCCGTCACTGCTATTGCAGATGTCGTCTTCTGCAGAAAGTAAAATAAAGTAAATGAAAGTAAAAATCTTCAATCCAGTTAACATTGCAGACACACAGGGTCACACACACACACACACACAAAAACACTGCGTTGATCCTCTTGTGAAAGCACGAATACATCGCCGTAACTGTAAGATAAATAAAATCATCCGTGTGACACTGAACCTACATTTACATGGTACATGGCACATGGCACATGGGGGGGGCATAAATAAAATCATTACTTACTCTTGCTACGCTCACCAGGTCATTCCACCTCTTACGGCACCTTTCCCCGGTGCGTATCATGTTACTTGTGGAGGACACACCTCCCCGATCCCGTCCCATATCCTGTTGTACTGCTTTGGGGGGGGTTTCCACGACGACCCTTCGTTAGCTCGGAGTACCTCTCTGTGATGTTCACCAGCAGGGCAGGTAATTCTGTCTCGTCGAAGGCGGGCGCCCTAAACCTCCCGTCCTTCTCGATGTTCCTGCGCTTCGATTTCGTTTTTAACATTTCCAGTATATTTATATTGTTATGATTTTTGCTTTGTTAAGTATGTCTTGTTGTTCAAATTGTAGAATTATTAGTTGTTATGAATATTTTTTAACTCTGCAATGTGTTTTTAAAGTAACTGCCCGTTGACTAGCTTGCTGCTCCTTCTCATTCTCTCTTCCTCCTCTTCAACTCACTGTGCATGCGCGGGTGACCCCCGACCCCTGAAATCGCGGGTAAAATGCTTCTGTAAAAAAACTGAAACCAAAAAAAAATCGCGCATGCGCAGTTCAGTGCAGCACCATCCATCGAAGAGAAAGTCGATCTGGATCGACCGCTAGGTTACATACCGCCCGCTGCAGACCGCTGGCATACCACCGACATAACGCCGAAAAAAGATCGACTAATTTTGTCCTCTTCGGTCTCGCCGGTATGCTGGCGGTTTGAAACAACGCAACAGCGGCATACCGCCGAGGAATGGGCGGACCTGGGTTCCCCAGGCATCAGGAAGGTCCATCGCCAGAACACCCATCACAATCACCACTTTCAAACAATTGTACTTGCAATTGTTTCGGTGTTGATACCAGTTCTCTGCATTCTGCCCCACAATGTAAACCGGGGCGGGGGGGGGGGGGTTCTGTAGTGCAAGGCACACAGGACTGCTTCTGTTCGAAGTGATTCTGTACAATACAAACAGAACAGTACACACTGCACCTCGCAGCGTAACTGCTGTCTTGAAGAGAGCTTTCAAAAGGTGATAACTCTGCAGTGTTCACTCTGTATCCTTGTTTTCAAATCCTTCCATGGCCTCAGCCCTCACTATCTCTGTAATCTCCTTCAGCCCCACAACCCTCCCAGATGTCTGCACTCGAATTCTGGCCTTTTGACCATCCCCGATTTTAATCACTCCACCATTGGCGGCCGTGCCTTCAGCTGCCTAGGCCGTAAACTCTGGAACGCCCTGCCTAAACACTCCAGCTCTCTACTTCTCTTTCCTCCTTTAAGTCGCTCCTTAAAACCTACCTCTTTGACCAAGCTTTTGGTCATCTGCCCTAATATCTCCTCATGCAGCTTGGTGTCAAATTTTGTTTTATAATGCTCCTGTGAAATCCTTTGGGACATTTTACTACGTTAAAATACAAGTTGTTTGTTGTTGTATTTTTTTAAACCGTTGTGTGCTTAGCAGATAGTTGAAAAAGAAAATCTGTCTTCCCTCTTCCCCGGTATCCAGAACATTATTTCTTTCTGTTGTTTAGATTTTCTTTCAGGCGTTAACGACAGTATTTCTCTTTCTTTTCAGTTGTATTTGGTTATTGTCTGGACGTTTGAGTTCTACATGGTCCCACTGGCACTCTTGATGCTTTTTGCCTGGAACTACATTCAGATGGCCGGAGGGAAGGTTGTCAGCCAGCAGGACATGGTGAGTTATTGATGAGACTCTCTTACTCTAGGGGAAGAAGTGTGCTTTTTCTGAAATAATTGCTAATGTCTTGGAGATAATATAGGGCCTTAGTGAGGCCACACCTGGAGTACTGTGCACAATTTTGATCTCCTTACCTAAGGAAGGATATACTTGTCTGAGATGGAGTGCCACGAAGGTTCACCAGACTGATTCCTGGAATGGTGGGGGACGGGGGGGCGGGGGAGGGGGGATTGTCCTATGAGGGGAGATTGAGGAGACAAGGCCAATATTCCCTAAAATTTAAAAGAATGCGAGATGATCTCATTGAATCATAAAATTATTTCAGGGCTTGACAGGGTAGATGCTGAGAGGAGTTCCAGAGTTCCAGAGTTCAGGGCCCAGGTAGTTGAAGGCACGTCCACCGATAGTTGAGCAGTTATAATGAGGGATGTTCAAGAGGCCAGAATTTGAGGAGCGCAGACATCTTGTGGGATTGCGAGGCTGATAAAGATTACTGGGATAGGGAGGGGCAAGTCCATGGAGTGATTTGTAAACAAGGATGAGAATTTTGAAATCGAGGCGTTGTTTAACTGGAAGCCAATGTAGGTCAGAAAACACAAGGGGTGATGGGTGATCTTGAAAGTTTATGTAGTGTGGAATGTGATAGGCCGGCCAGGAGTGAGTTGGAATAGTCCAGTCTCGAGGTAACAAAGGCATGAATGAGGGTTTCAGCAGCAGAAGAGCTGAGGCAGGGGCGGAGGCGGGCAATGTTACAGAGGTGGAAAAAGCCGGTTTTAGTTATGCCGAGGATATGTGACTGGAAACTCATTTCAGGGTCAAATATGACACCTGGGTTGCGAACACTCTTGTTCACCCTCAGATTGATGTTAGGGAGAGGGATGGAGTCAGTGGTTAGGGAACGCAGATTGTGGCGGGGACCAAAGATAATGGCTTCAGTCTTCCCAATATTTAATTGGAGAAAATTTCTGCTCATCCAGTATTGGATGTCGGACAAGCAATCTGACAATTTAGAGACCAAGCAGGGGTCGACAGAAACATAGAAACATAGAAACATAGAAAATAGGTGCAGGAGTAGGCCATTCGGCCCTTCTAGCCTGCACCGCCATTCAATGAGTTCATGGCTGAACATTCAACTTCAGTACCCCATTCCTGCTTTCTCGCCATACCCCTTGATCCCCCGAGTAGTAAGGACCTCATCTAACTCCTTTTTGAATATATTTAGTGAATTGGCCTCAACAACTTTCTGTGGTAGAGAATTCCACAGGTTCACCACTCTCTGGGTGAAGAAGTTCCTCCGCATCTCGGTCCTAAATGGCTTACCCCTTATCCTTAGACTTTGACCTCTGGTTCTGGACTTCCCCAACATTGGGAACATTCTTCCTGCATCTAACCTGTCTAAACCCGTCAGAATTTTAAACGTTTCTATGAGGTCCCCTCTCATTCTTCTGAATTCCAGTGAATACAAGCCCAGTTGATCCAGTATTTCTTGATAGGTCAGTCTCGCCATCCCGGGAATCAGTCTGGTGAACCTTCGCTGCACTCCCTCAATAGCAAGAATGTCCTTCCTCAGGTTAGGAGACCAAAACTGTACACAATACTCACCAATGCCCTGTACAACTGTAGCAACACCTCCCTGCCCCTGTACTCAAATCCCCTTGCTATGAAGGCCAACATGCCATTTGCTTTCTTAACCGCCTGCTGCACCTGCATGCCAACCTTCAATGACTGATGTACCATGACACCCAGGTCTCTTTGCACCTCCCCTTTTCCTAATCTGTCACCATTCAGATAATAGTCTGTCTCTCTGTTTTTACCACCAAAGTGGATAACCTCACATTTATCCACATTATACTTCATCTGCCATGCATTTGCCCACTCACCTAACCTATCCAAGTCGCTCTGCAGCCTCACAGCATCCTCCTCGCAGCTCACACTGCCACCCAACTTAGTGTCATCCGCAAATTTGGAGATACTACATTTAATCCCCTCATCTAAATCATTAATGTACAGTGTAAACAGCTGGGGCCCCAGCACAGAACCTTGCGGTACCCCACTAGTCACTGCCTGCCATTCTGAAAAGTACCCATTTATTCCTACTCTTTGCTTCCTGTCTGACAACCAGTTCTCAATCCATGTCAGTACACTACCCCCAATCCCATGTGCTCTAACTTTGCACATCAATCTCTTGTGTGGGACCTTGTCGAACGCCTTCTGAAAGTCCAAATATACCACATCAACTGGTTCTCCCTTGTCCACTCTACTGGAAACATCCTCAAAAAATTCCAGAAGATTTGTCAAGCGGTGGAGAGGTAGAGTTGGGTGTCGTCTGCGTACAGGTGGAAACTGACTTTGTGTTTTTGGAAGACATCGCCAAGGGGCAGCATATTGGTGAGAAATAAGAGGGGACTAAGGACAGATCCATGGGGGATAGCAGAGGTAATGATGCGGTAGCAGGAAGAGAAGCCATTGCTGGAGATTTTCTGGCTACGATTAGATAGATAAGAATGGAACCAGGCGAGTGCAGTCCCACCCAGCTGGACGATGGAGGAAAGGCAATGGAGGAGGATGGAGGGTCAACCGTGTCAAAGACTGCAGACAGGTCCAGGAGGACGAGGAGGGATAGTTTACTTTTGTCACAGTCACAAAGGATATAATTTGTGACTTTGATGAAAACAGTTTCGGTCCTGTGGCAGGGGCGAAAGCCAGATTGAAGAGATTCAAACATTGAGTTCAGGGAAAGATGGTCACGGATTTGGGCGGCAACACGTTCAAGTAATTTGGACAGGAAAGGGAGGTTGGAGATGGGCGATAGCTAGCAAGCAAAGTGGGGTCAAGGGTTGTTGTTTTGAGGAGAGGGGTGATGACAGCAGATTTGAAGGCGAGGGGAACATTACCTGAGGACAGAGAAGCGTTAACAATGTCGGCTAACATGGGAGCCAGAAAAGGAAATTGGGTGGTCAGCAGTGGGAATCGGGTCAAGGGAGCAGGAAGTGGGTCTCATGGATCAGATGAGTTTGGAGAGATTAAGAGGGGAGATCAAAGAGAAACTAGAAAAAGATATGAGTTTAGAGCTAGGGCAGGTGGGAGTGTCATTTGAAGTTTGGCCCTGTGGCTAGGAGAAGGAAGGGAACTCGCAGAGGCAGCTGATCGGATGGTCTCAATCTTTGATGCAAAGAAGTTCATGAACTCCTCATACTTGTTGTTGGAGGGGAGTGTGGTGGAGACAGGGGAGAGGGGTTTAAGGAGACGGTTAGCAGTACAGAATAGCAGCCTGGGGTTATTTTTGCAATCCAGAATGATCCTGGAATAGTGAACAGTTTTTGTTGACAAGAGTAAGAACCGATAGTGTTTTATGTGTTCGAAATATTATCATGTCCATTTTAATTGGGGGAGTACTGCTCTAGTTCATTGGGCAGCAACAGAACTGGAGTTGGCTGCTTAACGACATATAATGTGATGACCTCTTGAAATTTAGTGTGGATTAAATATCCATCTAGATCTATGCCTGGAATTCCCGTGGGATGGGGGTTCTCTGGCGGAAGATCGATGGAACCTGGAGAACTGGAGTATTTGGATAAAAATTGCCATTTACGCCACTTCTCCGGGGATTCCAGCGACCTGCGTCTGAAGTTACCGTAAGAGATTGGGAAAACCAGTCTTCTTGAGGTGACTTAGAAAGCAGAGTCCATTACTCTGTTTTTTATGTCTTTTTTTTCCTCACATCATTTTAATTGTTTATTTATTGAGCTTTTCAGGCATAGTGCTTTTCAATTTGTTGGGCCACAAAGTTACAGTAACATGACATGACCATAACCAGGTCATCTCTGCCTCATGTTATGACATATTGCAGTACAGACGCCAATCTGAAAGACAGAGGCCGGGAAGTCGCTCGAAGTTGCTCCTGCTCCCGCGCCATAACCTGGCCGGGGTTGCGGTGGGAACTCCCGTTGACCCGAGTAACTGAAGTCTGCGGCACACTCGGCAGAGCTACAATGGTGGAGGTGGAACATGTCTGAGGTTGTACCACCAGTCCCCCTTCCCCAAGTTATCCCATAACTCACCCCGTCAATCAAAGGATTCCGAGAAGTTGCACTCTGAAAGGATTGTCTTCCTCGACTGCTCGATTTTAAAGGAGGTTCGCTGCCACCTTGGGGAGGAAGAAGAACAACTCGTAACTTTAGTGGCAATAAGACCATAAGACTTTGCAACATATATGTGGCTTTGAAACAGATTTATGCCTGTGGTTGCAGATATATAAACAAATGGGTTGGTTGGGTGGGAGAAAGGAAAAAGTCTGTCGGGCATTTTTCCGTGATGAGCGTCCCCGTTAAGTCTTTGCAGCAGAGTTTGGCTTCTATAACACGCTGTTCGAGTGATCTCACCGACCTCCACGCTTTGGTCCAAGGTTCTTACAAAGCATAAAATCAGAGCCCGGGAACCAAGGTCAGAGGTCAGCCATGTGACTGCACTTTCCCGTGTGCGTCAATGGAACCCGTTACTGCAGCAAACTGTTAATAACTTCATAACCAGAAGGAGTGGGAGCAGAAAGGATTGGCAAGATGCTGAACTTGTCTTTTTTGAGGAATGGCGAGTTAAAACACACAAAATTAGTATAATGCACAAAAGTGTGTGTGTGTGTGTATTCAATGTAAACATTTTGAGGGGTTATAACACCTTGTTTCCCAAAAGGTGTTGCCTGTGGTAAAATAGATATAAAATTTTCCCAGTACAGGTGCAGCATCCAAAATCTGGACTCCGGATCGATTGGTGGCAGGGTCGTCCGGAATCCGCAAAATGTACCGGAATCTGGACCTGCCGACCTTGAGGTCCCGTCATTGCCCGACCTCGGGCCTCGCCTCGCTGCCCCATGCCTCGCTGCCGCTGCCCTTACCTCGGGGCCTCCTCGCTGGCCCGCTCGAACACCTCTTCTGCAACGGGGCCCGCCCGAACACTTCCACCATGGCGGGGCCTGCCCGAACACCTCCTCCGCGACGGAGCCTGCCCGAACAGCTCCTCCGTGATGGGGCCTGCCCGAACACCTCCAGTCGACGGGGCCCGCCCGAACACCTCCTCCGCGATGGGGCCCGCCCGAACACCACCTCCGTGATGGGGCCTGCCCGAACACCTCCAGTCGACGGGGCCCGCGCGAACACCTCCTTCGTGATGGGGCCCGCCTGAACAGCTCCTCCGCGACAGGGCCCGTCCGAACACCTCCACCGTGTCGGGGCCCGTCCTAACAGCTCCTCCGCGACGGGGCCCGCCCGAACACCACCTCCGTGATGGGGCCTGCCCGAACACCTCCAGTCGACGGGGCCCGCGCGAACACCTCCTTCGTGATGGGGCCCGCCTGAACAGCTCCTCCGCGACAGGGCCCGTCCGAACACCTCCACCGTGTCGGGGCCCGTCCTAACAGCTCCTCCGTGATGGGGCCCGCCCGAACAGCTCCTCCGCGGCAGGGCCCGCCCGAACACCTCCACCGTGTTGGGGCCCGTCCTAACAGCTCCTCCGTGATGGGGCCCGCCTGAACAGCTCCTCCGCGACAGGGCCCGTCCGAACACCTCCACCGTGTCGGGGCCCGTCCTAACAGCTCCTCCGCGACAGGGCCCGTCCGAACACCTCCACCGTGTCGGGGCCTGCCCGAACACCTCCTCCGCGGCAGGGCCCGCCCGAACAGCTCTGCTTCAGTGGGGCCTGCCCAAACATTTCCTTGGCGGCTGGGCCCCGCCCGACGACCTTACCGACGGGGTCGACGACCCGAACAGCTCCTCAACGAGCCCCCCCCCCCCCTCCACCTTCTGACATTCTGAAATAACCAAAGCTGGGATCAGGTATTTCCGGATTCGTGGTGTCAGAAAGACGTTCCAAAGTCCGGAAAAATGCGGAATTCGGAACCGCCTCGGTCCCAAGGGTTCCGGATTCTGGACACTGCACCTGTAACTCTTCATTATGTCCAAGCACAGAACCAGGCCAGTCGACCCAACTGGTCTGTGCTGATGTTTATGCTTCACAAGCTTCATCGAAGCTGATCTGCACATCCTTCTGATCCTTTCTCCCTCATGTGTTTCTCTAGCTTCCCTTTAACTGCATCGATGCCATTCGCCTCAAATAGTTCTTGCAGTGAGTGCCACATTCTAACCACTCTCTGAGTAAAGAAGTTTCTCTTGAATTCCCGATTGGATTCATTAGTGACTATCTTATATTTATAGCCCTAGTTTTGGTCTCCCCCCACAAGCGGAAACATTGTCTCTACGCCTACCCTATCCAATCCTTTCAGAATTTTACAGACCTCGGTCAGGTCAACCCTCAGCCTTCTCTTTCCTCGAGAAAAGAGCCCAGTCTGTTCAGTCGAGAGAGAGTGCCGTTATCTCAGGACAATACAGTTTTAAGTGAGCACTATTTCTCAGGCAGAGCTTTCAGAAAGCGATGGTGTTAGTGAGTGTGCTGATCAGAACTCAAGAATGTACAGCTCTTGTTCCCCCATCAGTTCCATTCATTTTCATTATGTGGCTTTTGTTCTTCCTATTAATAGGTTTGAACACCGGCCAATAGCAGCCCCGTGCTAACACGTGCATCCCTGAGGGACTGTAGTTATGGATCACTCGTGATGCTGATGGGATTAAGGGCTAAATCTGCACTGTTCACAACAGGTGTTGGGCCAATGAATCCAGCTGCAGAGACTAGGAGGCGAAGGCATGAGTGTAGTGACAAGGATCATCATTCTGGCAACCCCCTGCTGTCTGATGATCCAATGCAGATACAAGCCCAGATTTTGGATCAGACTTACTCTAAGCTGGCACTTACACTGAGTTAAGATCAACGTCATAAACCGCAGCATGAAGCCGATGGTTAAAAAGGAGAGACTTTAGAACTGCAACGACTAATATCAAGGATTACACAGTTCCGCTCAGAGCTGAATCCAAATGGATTTACTCCAGAGCGAGACTTTTGCAGTGTAAATAGAGGCAATGTCTGATAATCCCTCGACACAGGCCAAATGAAAGGTGTGAGAACCTCCCATACAAAAGCCCAGCCATAACGTCTGGTGCGTAGTTAACATGAACATTGTGTGTGTGTGTGTGTGTGTGTGTGTGTGTGTGTGTGTGTGTGGAAATGTTGAGCTAACAGCCAAAACTGGGTGATGTTGGATCTGATCTGAATGGTCTCCAATTTAAAAAAAATTAGCGCTTTTTTCCCTAATGCTCAAAGTTGAGCCGGGATGGGATGTGGCAGTTCCAACATTCCGTAGGTGGCAGGAAGTGCAGTCCAGTTCTGAAGAATGCACAGAATGCCATTAGTAACTCAAAGCCCAAAAGTAAATCAGACTTTTCTCAGGACGTCCCGAAGTACTTTACAGCCAATTTGAAGTACTTTTTGGAGTGTAGTCACTGTTGTAATGTAGGAAACGCAGCAGCCAATTTGCACACAGCAAGCTCCCACAAACAGCAATGTGATAATGACCAGATATTCTGTTTTAGTGGTGTGGTTGAAGGATAAAGATTGGCCAGGACACCGGAGGACACCCGCCTCTTCGATATAGTGGCGTGGTCCACCTGAGAGGGCAGACAGGGACTCGGTTTAACATCTCATCCAAAAGACGGCACCTCCGACAGTGCTGCACTCCCTCAGTACTGCACTGGAGATGCTGATATCTGTGTGCTAGGTAATAAGTTATGAGTTGTTATTCTAAAAGCGGAGTTAGTTTAAGAAAACACTATTGCTTCTAGAAAGGATTTTTGTCAGTTACTTTTGTATTTGAGCACCTTTATTAGCCAGGGAGAAATATGGCAGCCATTTGGAGTAAATCATAGTCTCACAGCAACAAATAAGATGAATGACAAGTTGACCTTTTTTTTGATCGTTGTTGGTTGAGGGATGAATGTTGGCCTCGACAATGAGAGAACTCTTCCCCTCATCTTCAAATTGCGGCATACGATTTTTTTTATATCCATCTGAAAAGGCAGGTAGAGCCTGGGATTAACATCTGATCCAAACAGCAGCACCTCCAAACAATGCCGCACTCCTTTAGTACTGCAGTGAAGTGCAGCCTGGATTATATGGTCAATTCTTCAGTGGGGTTTGAAACCTTAATCTTCTCACTCAGTTGCACCAATTAAGCCGATCTGACACTTACCTAAAATTCAGAAATATATGAAGTAGAATTCGCAAGCATTTTCTGTAAATCAAAACAAATTCAGATAGTACTCCTGACATATACACATTATATAGGGTCAAATGTAGAGTAACAAAATATTCCACAATAACCCACTACAGATAAACTGTTGGTTGAATGGTCGAGCATTTGTGCAATGTCTTTCCATTCTATTTGGTCATTGGTCATACATTCTGTTTGCAAACTAAAAGTAGCACAAAATTGAAATCATTCTAAATATTCTTGCCCCCAGCGACATTCTGCTCAATGTAATGGGTGTGGAACAATACCCAACAATGCCTGGTCATACTCAAATGTGCAGTATCATTGGGACACTAATGTTCCAGAACCAAGTGCTATTGTGAACTGCCAGATCCCTGGTAGTATCAGGTACTAAGAACATTAGAACATAAGAACATAAGAAATAGGAGCATTTCGCCCATCAAGCCTGCTCTGCCATTCAATAAGGTCATGGTTGATCTGATCTTGGCTTCAACTCCATATTCCTGCCCACTCCCCATAACCCTTGACTCCTCTATAGTTCAAAAATCTGTCTATCTCCACCTTAAATATACTAATGACCCAGCCTCCACAGCTCTACGGGGTAGAGAATTCCAAAGATTCACGACGCTCTGAGAGAAGAAATTCCTCTTCATCTCTGTTTTAAGGATGCGTTTATTTATACTGCTAAAATGGACGCCTTGTCTCTGATTAGCTCTCTATTATCACATGACCTATTGCTGATTGGCCCACTTGGAGGATAAGCCACACCCTGAATTTTCTTTGGAATGTGTAACTGGAACCACCCATCCCAAGTTCTGACTGACTTTGCAAATTGTAATTCGATCCATTTTGACTTCAGAAGCCAGAGAGGATCCTTACCCCAGCACAAGTGCGTCCCTCCCCCAGACAAAGTCCCTTACCCCAGCGCAAGTACATGTCCTTACCCCCGCCCCACCATAAATGGAACATTGTGTGGGTCACAGATTGTTAACAGGTTTATTGGGTATGAAGTGAATAGTGACAGTGTCGTGACTTCCGGATTTTGTCCACACTAATGATGTCCCTTGTCATACACGCACTGAGCTTTCTGGGTGTAGAGGGATTGGAACGTGATCTGTCTTCCCTGAGTTTCCTCTCTCTCTCTCTCTCTCTCTCTCTCTCCACACCCGCCCCCCCCCCCCTCCCCCCTCCCCCCCTCCCCAGTGTCTCTCTTGCTCTCTCGGGCTCTGAGGACCAACGTGTTCGGACTGATTGCGGGGCCCTGGTTCCAGTTCCGGTTTCGGGCGGGAGGCATCGAGGGCGGAGTCGAGAGGGCGCAGGCGCAGAAGGACAGAAAATTACTGTACAAATAGTCAGTTCGCCATTTTAAATACTACTGTATTCAGTAAGTGAGTCGGCAAAATTATGGCAAATGGAGTTCAATATCCACAAGTGTGAGGTTCTCCACTTTGGACCTAAGAAAGATAGATCCGTGTATTTTCTAAATGGTGAGAAACTAGGAATTGTTGAGATAAGAGATTTTGGAGCCCAAAGACACAAATTGTTAAAGTTAGTAGACTGGTACAAAAATCAATCAACAATGCTAATGGAATGATGGTTTTTACTTCAAAGGGACTTGAATATAAAGGAGAGATAGTTATACTTCAGTTGTATGGAGCCTCGGTCAGATCCTATCTGGAGTGCTGCATTCAGTTTTGGGCATCGCACCTGAGGAAGGATATATTAGCCTTGGAGTGGTTACAGAGGTTCATCAGAATGATATCGGAGCTTAGAGGATTAAAGCATGATGACAGGTTGCATATACTTGGCTTGTAATCCCTTGAGTATAGAAGTTTGAGGGGTGATCTGAGGTGTTTAAATGTTAAAAGGATTTTATTTCCTCTGGTGGAGGAATCAAGAACAAGGGGACATTAATCTTAAAATTGTAGCCAAGCCATTCTGGAGCCAAATCAGGAAACACTTTTTCCCACACAAAGGGTAGCAGAGATCTGGAACACTCCCCCTCCCCCACCTCCCCCCCCCCCCCCCCCCCCCCCCACTCCACTCTCTCTCTGCCTCCCCCACGCCCTCCCCCACCCCAAAAGGCTATGGATGCTGAGACAATTAGGGTTATAAGACAGATAGATAGACTTTCTGAGGTATGGATATCAAAGGACATGTTGCAAAGACCAAAATGGAGTTGAGGCTCCAGTCAACCGCGAACTAATTGAATGGTGGAGCAGGCCGCAGAGGCTGAATGACCTACTTCTGTTCCTAAATTTGCTGTGTTCCTATGTATTACATAGTTCACAGAGCCATTTTCAACAATACAACCTATACAATTTTCAATGATTTACAAAAATAGTATATTGAAATGGTTATACAAAAGCAAAATACTGCGGATGCTGGAATCTGAAATAAAAACAGAAAATGCTGGAAATCCCAGCAGGTCAGGCAGCATCTGTGGCGAGAAGCAGAGTTAACGTTTCATGTCTGTGACCTTCAGGCGATGGTGATGAAAATGTAGCCGTGGTTAGGTTGAGGTGCTTTCTGTGCCAGCCTGGCCATTCTACAATGGTACACCACATCCGGACAGCAGAACGTTCCTCTTGGTTGCCGATTGTGTGAAGGGAAGGTTAAGTTGAATGTCTTTGTCCCAAATAACTGGTTGAAGGTTAACCTCACCTATGGAGCTGACATTGCCCTGAAAAAAATGTTGTTTGTATGTAAATATTGGTTTGTGTTTGTGCATTACACGGTTGACTATGGACACGAGGACTGAATCGAGAAGTTTATAGGTATCTTTAGGTTGTAGAGGTGTAATTCTTAGAGGTAAGGGGGGTGGTTCATGATGTAGCAAGCCAGGTCAAGATCTTGCTCTGTTTGGAAGAGCTGTCTCTACTTGCTGATGTTCCTCACTGACAGAATCTCCCTGCCTTGCCAGACCAGGAACAGGGTTTGCAGAACTAGTGAGAATGTTAGCAGGGATTGGAGCTCTCTCCATGTAGCAATAGTGCAACCCCGAGATGCTCTGGACCTTCTACATAGGAGTTATCTGGAAGATTTTGGCTTCAATAATTTTATGTGGAGTCCTTTCCTTGTTAGGCAGTCCCCCGGAGTCGAGGATGACTTGCTTCCACACTAAAGTGAGTTCGAAGGTGACTGATGAGTCCAATGCGGGATTTACAGATTTGGTCACAGGTGGAGCAGACGGTAGTTGGAGGGACGGGTGGGTCGGGTGCTTGGTTTATCGTGCGCTCCTTCCGCAGTTTGTACTTGACTACCGCATGCTCCCGACAAAGAGACTCAATGTTCGACGCCTTCCTGAATGCTTCTTCTCCATTTTGAGCGGTCATGGGCCAGGAATTCCCAAGAGTCGCTGAGAATGTTACATTTTTTCAAGGAGTCCATATTTGAGGCCATAACCCCGAATAGTGAACTATCTGCAGAAACAACATCTGAGGTTTGGAGAGCTGTAGGTCACTTAACTACCCTTAGGAATTTGGCTTTGACTGCTGTGGAATTGCTGAACTGAGACCCGAAGGGGGATGGGCAGAGGAGACAGGAAGAACATTCATCATGATTATGTTTGCTACTCTGGAGGGGTGGGGTCCTGGAAATGAGAACTGGGCTACAGAATGGTCGATGAGAGAGGTTGGTGTGTGGGTACTTCTGTCCACCATGGTGTCCACCCTCACAAGACCCATGTAGGCTCTGTGGATTTTGCCCTTCCTGGCGGATGGGTGATCGAGAGACGCACTGCCGTATATGTTGTTCCATTCTTGAGAGAGTGGCCGGGATTCACCTCAGACCCCCCTCCCTGCTTGCTGGACTTGGCCCCAGGGATTGGGGTCCCTCAATTCTGCCCTGCCCCCACCCTGTAGCGAACAGGCTGACGTGGCTTTTGATTTTGGTCGTGAAAGATTGTCTATGTGTTTGCCCCCATCCCAACACCAATCTGTAGGTGATGTGTGCTATGTGGAGTGGATAATTGGCAATGGATTGGACGGCTATTGAGTGAGTGGACATTCTTCCACGAGGCCTATACAAGGGCTCACCCCTGCCCATCCCATTCCCACTCAGAAGAAATGCCACAGCACGTCTCTATAGAGGGAGGGGCAGGCTAACCTGAGAGGGAAGATGGGATCACTAACCCATTCCAGCCATCACGGGTACAGTAACACCCTTCCACCCCAAAGGATACTGCAACAAAATGTCCTCATCCTAACACTAATATATACAACAGTGTCATGTAAGCCAAATGTACCAACATTATAAACCAGTGTAGGATTCTGGAATTTAAAAAAAAAACATCGAAGCAAGAGAGCTGTAGAAGAACTAACTTGCAAGACAACCCCAAGAGGTTGAGCACGTGAGTGAGTGAATGTCCTCTGCAGTTAAGTTGCATTGTTCTGGGCACAATGTATGCAGATAATGAGACGTATACCCTTCAGTTCAATGCACAAATGTGACAGCTTCTCTTTTCAGTGATCGAACACTGCCCTAAACCATCAAACCCTTTGCTTCAGTTATGTCATAGCCCAGTGTTAAGAGCATTTTGCCAAGATAAAAGAATTGCATTTAAAGCTAACTATATTCCTTTTTCTTCTTGCGTTTGATTTGTCAGGAGGATGAAGATGTGGATATTGATGATGACGATGAGGATGATGAAAAGGTAATGGACGACATGTCTAATTATTTCTAGACAATATAAACTTCATTTGTGGATGAAACATCTTAAGATGCAGTGATTTTTTTTTTCTTGAAAGGCCATTGCTGTGATTTTTTTCTGCCACTCTGTCAATTCTCATTGTCTTCTCGAAGCACTGGAATTAAGTTATTGACACCTTGGTTTAAGTACATTAAAATAAACTTGGCTGGCACAGTAGATATGCTTAAAGCAGTGCTGTGTTTAATATTAGAGGTCAGCTCAAAATCTAATCTTTAAACTGAAACCCATCCTAATTGGGTGATTTGGATATCTTTCAGCATGTATTTGAAATTTTAATTTGTATTTGTGTCTGAAAGTGTTGCAAAATCTTTTCCGCATTCCATGCCTCTATTGTTAGCACTGCTATGATGTTGCCTTCTGCAGGAATGGTTCAATGCAGTTGTAAACATCAGTTGTAATAGAATCCTTGAATTGGTAACACTATTGGGGCTCCAGTCCATTGAAGTCAATGGGTAATGAGTTAGCGATAATGTCTGCTATTCCGGCTTTCTCCAGAAGTGGCGCTGTAACTTCTCTCAACAACAATAATGACTTGTATTTATATAGCGCCTTTAACGTAGTGAAACATTCCAAGGTGCTTCACAGGAGTATTATGAGACACAAAATTTTACACCGAGCCGCATAAGGAGAAATAGGGCAGGACTTGGTCAAAGAGGTAGGTTTTAAGGAGCTCCTTGAAGGAGGAAAGGGAGGTAGAGAGGTGGAGAGGTTTAGGCAGGGAGTTCCAGAGCTTGGGGCCCAGGCAACAGAAGGCACGGCCACCGATGGTGGAGCGATTATAATCAGGGATGTTCAAGAGGGCAGAATTAGAGAAGCGCAGATATCTCGGGGGTGGGGGGGGTTGTGCTTCTGGACGAGATTACGGAGATAGGGAGGGGTGGGGCCATGGAGGGATTTGAAAACAAGGGTGAGAATTTTGAAACCGTTTACCACAAACACACCTAAAATGCAGGCGGGGTCTTGGGCAGCACAAAATGAGCGATAGCCAATTGGCAGCCTTACTTTGGTGATCGCCTGCTTTGTGCTGCCGCCCAATTTCATCCCCTCCATTCCCTCTGATTAACTGTAACCAGACCACAGGAATCCACTGTTAATACATTGAAATTTTGCAAATAGTACACACATCACATTTACTCTGTCACACTCCACTCATCACATGTCACAGTTCAGACTTTATGTCAACCCTTAGCATATCAAATTGGCTATTTAAAAAATCATTCTGGCTTCCTCTTCTTTAAACTAGCTCACTGCTTACAGGAATCATTTTTTGAAAATTAAAGGTATTTTTTTATACATACTTTACAATAATGTTATTACACCTATGTATAAAACTGCTCTTTGTGTCTTTAAATACCTTTATCAAGATTGTTAATCAGAGACCTGAGCCTTTCTGAAAAGCCGAGGATTTGAGTTGGTTTTATGTTTTGGAGCTATCACTCGGCTTACTGAAGAAACATAGGAACATCATCTGTGCCGACAATTTGCAAAATGCCACAGTCTGAGCTTGTGGCGTGTGGAGAATCTCCAGGCATGATCCTTCCAGCAATGGTGTGCAACAATTTGAAGTGTGACTGTACTCGGGATATAACATTAAATATAAGCTTATTTTTCCAAATGATTTCAAAACGAGCTAGAAAGTTTTTGTGGTAGCCATGACAGGAAATGCTTTTTTGCTTCATCGGCAGGCTAAATCGCTGCAGCACATTCCCTCTATTTGCTTATACTGAGAACTTGAAAGTAATGGTTGTTCACAGAATAAATTTATTTCTGCATAATTTATTTATTTTTCCAAGCACAAATCAGAAACACTCGCTTCATTGCCTTTGGGCAGAGCTCTTGCAAACATCTTTCTAATTTTTTTCTCTTGAGATTTTGACCCCCGACCTCAGAGAGCGTCCCCTCCCCAAATCTGGGAACAATGTAATCTCTTACTTACCTTGAACTATGTTATAAAGACATTATATGTGGCAAGCATTTTGACAGTCACATAAGAACATAAGAAATAGGAACAGGAGTCGGCCATACGGCCCCTCGAGCCTGCTCCGCCATTTAATAAGATCATGGCTGATCTGATCATGGACTCAGCTCCACTTCCCCGCCCGCTCCCCATAACCCCTTATCCTCTTATCGTTTAAGAAACTGTCTATTTCGGTCTTAAATTTATTCAATGTCCCAGCTTCCACAGCTCTCAGAGGCAGCGAATTCCACAGATCCACAACCCTCTGAGAGAAGAAATTTCTCCTCAACTCAGTTTTAAATGGGCAGCCCCTTATTCTAAGATCATGCCCTCTAGTTCTAGTCTCCCCCATCAGTGGAAACATCCTCTCTGCATCCACCTTGTCAAGCCCCCTCATAATCTTATATGTTTCGATAAGATCACTCTCATTTTTCTGAATTCCAATGAGTAGAGGCCCAACCTACTCAACCTTTCCTTATCAGTCAACCCCCTCATCCCCGGAATTAACTGAGTGAACCTTCTCTGAACTGCCTCCAAAGCAAGTATATCCCTTCGTAAATATGGAAACCAAAACTGTACGCAGTATTCCAGGTGTGGCCTCACCAATATCCTGTATAACTGTAGCAAGACGTCCCTGCTTTTATACTCCATCCCCTTTGTAATAAAGGCCAAGATACCATTGGCCTTCCTGATCACTTGCTGTACCTGCATACTATCCTTTTGTGTTTCATGCACAAGTACCCCCAGGTCCGGCTGTACTGCAGCACTTTGTAATCTTTCTCCATTTAAATAATAACTTGCTCTTTGATTTTTTTCTGCCAAAGGGCATGACCTCACACTTTCCAACATTATACTCCATCTGCCAAATTTTTGCCCACTCCCTTAGCCTGTCTATGTCCTTTTGCATATTTTTTGTGTCCTCCTCACACATTGCTTTTCCTCCCATCTTTGTATCATCAGCAAACTTGGCTACGTTACACTCAGACCCTTCTTCCAAGTCGTTAATATAGATTGTAAATAGTTGGGGTCCCAGCACCGATCCCTGTGACACCCCACCAGTTACTGGTTGCCAACCAGAGAATGGACCATTTATCCCGATTCTCTGTTCTCTGTTAGTTAGCCAATCCTCTATCCATGCTAATATATTACCCCCAACCCCGTGAACTTTTATCTTGTGCAGTAACCTTTTATGTGGCACCTTGTCAAATGCCTTCTGGAAGTCCAAATACACCACATCCACTGGTTCCCCTTTATCCCCCTGTTCATGTTAAATGCGGAAATCCGCAAGGTGTGGTCCAAATTAACCTGTTGCTCCACAGGTTGTAAAGAGAACTTTGCCGATAGACTCGGCATAGAAATCAATGTAAGGGCGTGACATTGCTGTACTTACCCACCAGTTACCCACTAAACATGGCAGAAAAAGTTAGGCCTGGTGCAAGTGAATTTTTAATGGCGTGCTAAGTCTTAACTCCTGTAAAATAATTTAATTTTTACAAGTGTGGAGTCTCATTCCTTCAGAATTTACTTAGTGTTGGAGATTTATTTTAAATTAAAAAATATTATTTGTTTAACCTTTTCTGTTTGTCACTTTTATTTTTTTTATCTCTCTCAATCCCATCTTTCTTTCCCAATCTTTATTTTGCATTCTGTACATGATTTAAATCTAATTAATAGTTTCTGGTTTAGACTGCGGGAGAGAAATTCACTCGAGCCCCGTTTGGGGCGCTAATTTTTAAAAGATTTCAAAATTTTTTTTAAAAATCATCGTTTGCACTTCAGGAAGGAACTGGAGCTCTAAATTAAGCGCTCCACTGCCTTCCTGGAGCGCTAATGGAAGCAGGCGGGGCCGAGACCTCAGCAACACTGTAGACTGGGCCGTGCAGCGCTGCCGCGTTCAAAGGACCCTTCCCTCGCTTAACGGGAAGCACCGTGGCTGCAGGCTCTGCAATATGAAGGAGACCTACCTGGATCACCAAGGCAGCGGCAGAATGCCGGGCTGAACAATCGTGGCAGGAACCCGCGGAAAAACAGCAACAAAGCTAAGTTATTTTTTTACTTATTGTGGCCACCTCACCTTCCGCGGCCGCCCGCCCGATCTCGCCTCCTGCAGCTGTCGGTGCTTTCGCCCGGCGCTGCTGCAGGGGGCGGAAGTGAATTTCAGGTCCGGGGTGATGCACACGGCGATGATGTCACGATCTCTGGAAGCAGAAAATCGGGGTGCAACACCGTAGCGTCGCCTCTATTCTCCCACCAAATATGGCGGGAGTCGACGTCAGCGCTACACCCGGTCGCAAAGGCATTTGCGCCCAGTCAGCGCCCCTGGGAGGCGCAAATACACCCAATTTCCCCCCCGAAGTGACTTAGTGAGGATTTTTCAATCTGATTAGTCGAAAAGCCTCGCAGTTCTTTCACCTGCTCAAAGACGCCCAATGGCAGCATGTTTCTCCTCAAAATCCTGCAAAGACTCTGGGCAGCTGTCAGCTGAGTGAGCAGCCAGCATCGTCTCTTCCCGTTGATCACAAAATCTGGGTCCCAGGAGACAAAAAAAAATTACAAAACGTACAAGAAATTTATCGAACATAGCTAACAATAACATTTTGGTTGGGAGATCACGCTTGCCTAACAAGCCTGGAGCTTGGGTTCATGGGCGAGGTAAGGTTCCGTGGAGCTATCACTGAAAGACAGCAATAACTTGCATTTTTATAGCATCTTTCATGAAGCAATGACTGATAGCATTGTCAAGGTTTAGGTAGCTTTTAAAGATGGGGAGAGAAGTACCAAAGTGGAGGAGTTTTGGAAGATGAAGGACGCGATGATGGAGGAGAGGGAAGTGGCTCAATGATGGGATTTGGAGTAACATTGGTGTAATGTATTTGCTTCCTGGGTTCTTTGCTTAAGAATTCATAGCAACATATTGCTATTAAGAACTAGTCGGTTTATTAGCAAAGGTTTAACAATCACACGACACATTAGTCTTGTGAACATGTCCTTGCTGCACAGCACTGCCCCCCAGTCATCAAGATTCACGGCGCGGCCCTGGACACCGTGGACCACTTCCCATATCTCGGGAGCCTCCTATCAACAAGAGCAGGCATCGAAAACGAGATCCAACACCGCCTCCAGTGTGCCAGTGCAGCCTTCGGCCACCTGAGGAAAAGAATGTTTGAAGACCAGGCCCCCCCAAACTGCCACCAAGCTCATGGTCTACAGGGCTGTAGTAATAACTGCCCTCCTGTATGGCCCAGAGACATGGACCATGTACAGTAGACACCTCAAGTTGCTGGAGAAATATCACCAACGATGTCTCCGCAAGATCCTACAAATCCCCTGGGAGGACAGACGCACCAACATCAGCGTCCTCGTCCAGGCCAACATCCCCAGCATTGAAGCACTGACCACACGCGATCAGCTCCGCTGGGCAGGCCACATAGTCCGCATGCCAGACACAAGACTCCCAAAGCAAGTGCTCTTCTCAGAGCCCCTTCACGGCAAATGAGCCAAAGGTGGGCAGCGGAAACGTTACAAGGACACCCTCAAAACCTCCCTGATAAAGTGCAACATCCCCACCGACACCTGGGAGTCCCTGGCCAAAGACCGCCCTAAGTGGAGGAAGTGCATCCGAGAGGGCGCTGAGCATCTCGAGTCTCAATGCCGAGAGCATGCAGAAATCAAGCGCAGGCAGCAGAAAGAGTGTGCGACAAACCAGTCCCACCCACCCCTTCTCAACGACTATCTGTCCCACCTGTGACAGGGTCTGTGGTTCTCATATTGGACTGTTCAGCCACCAAAGAACTCACTTCAGGAGTGGAAGCAAGTCTTCCTCGATTCCGGGGAACTGCCTATGATGGTGATGACATTACCAGTTCATCCACCAGGCTCATAACCACCCGCCTCATCGTGGTCCCCCTGAACCCAACCTGCCGGGGTTTTATTGAGTCTTGTGAACATCACGTGACTGGCTAAACCACTCCCAACTCAACAGCTCTACCAACCTGTGAGCATACTCACAGGTGCATACATTACAAGTGGGACAATATAGCCCATGAGCTCAAAGTCTTTTCAGAATCACTTGCGGGTTTACTAATGTAAAATAGCTCAATGCTTCCCAGAGTACACACGCATTGAAGTGGTGTGATTAGTTTAAGTGGAACTTCTTTGCAGCAATGATATTCACTCTCCGTTTGTTCTTTCAACTGTAAAGGGAATTTACATTGCGGAGGACAGAGCCAGTATGTTTACCACTCCTGATAACTTAAACTCTAATCTGACACAAGTGACTTTCCTTGGCCCTGGCTCATTCTTTTGACATGAAACGAAATCTGGTTCATCGCCCTTTTGCAGTCACTGCAATGCATCTCTGACAGAAACCCCACAGTATAACATTTAAATAACTTCCCATTAAAAAGGCTGAACACTCAGTAGCTTCAAGTTACATTTTCGAACATGTGAACTTGCATTCTAATCCTAAAGTAGCCGTAATAAGGAATGCTCATAAAAGCAAAGCGGAGGTTTATGAGGATTGAGTTCAAAGGCCCTTCTCAATTGTTGTTGTTCCAACATTTCTTGTGGGGTGGGTGGGGGGGGGGGGGGGTTGAGACCTGCAGCTAGAATGCAGTGACTCAGTCACATCCACATCAGCATCAGTGGTGGAAGTCCCAGAGAGCTTGCACGTTTGGAGTTATGTTTTCCTTTATCACTCATAATGAAAGTTAGCATCTGCCCAGATCCCCCAGCAGGTTGCAGCTTCAAAATGGAGATGATGTTTCAATTCAACTTTAGTCTACACCTGGTGGTCCTCCTCTGCCCGTTGATTCACTCTGGGGGCAAAGAAAAATCATGTCTTAATGAACAACAACAACTTGCATTTATATAGTGCCTATATAATGTCCCAAAGCGCTTCACAGGTGTGTTATCAGACAAAATTTGTCAATGAGCCACATAAAGAGATATTAGGACAGCTTAGGTCAGTTTTAAGGATAGTCTTAAAGGAGGATAAAAGGACGGAGAGGCTTAGGGAGAGAATTCCAGAGCACAGGGCCCTGATAGTTGATGGCACGGCCGCCAATGGTGGCAGCGCTGAAAATCGGGAGGCCAGAATTGGAGGAGCGCAGGGATCTCGGAGGGTTGTAGGACTGGAGGAGATTACGGAGATAGGGAGGGGTGAGGCCATAGAGAGCTGTGAAAACAAGGATGAGAATTTTAAAAGTGAGTGGTTGCAGGACTGGAAGCCGATGCAGGTCAACGAGCACAGGGGTGGTGGGTGAGCGGGACTCGGTGCGAGTTAGGACACAGGATCAGCGAGCACAGGGGTGGTGGGTGAGCGGGACTCGGTGCGAGTTAGGATACGGGGCAGTGAGCATAGGGGTGGTGGGTGAACGGGACTCGGTGCGAGTTAGGATACGGGGTCAGTGAGCACAGGGGTGGTGGGTGAACGGGACTCGGTGCGAGTTAGGATACGGGGCAGTGAGCACAGGGGTGGTGGGTGAACGGGACTCGGTGCGAGTTAGGATACGGGGCAGTGAGCACAGGGGTGGTGGGTGAACGGGACTCGGTGCGAGTTAGGACACAGGATCAGCGAGCACAGGGGTGGTGGGTGAGCGGGACTCGGTGTGAGTTAGGATACGGGGTCAGCGAGCACAGGGGTGGTGGGTGAACGGGACTCGGTGCGAGTTAGGACACGGGGCAGTGAGCACAGGGGTGGTGGGTGAACGGGACTCTGTGCGAGTTAGGATACGGGTCAGCGAGCACAGGGGTGGTGGGTGAGCAGGACTCGGTGTGAGTTAGGACACAGGGTCAGTGAGCATAGGGGTGGTGGGTGAGCGGGACTTGGTGCGAGTTAGGATACGGGGCAGTGAGCACAGGGGTGGTGGGTGAACGGGACTCGGTGCGAGTTAGGATACGGGGTCAGCGAGCACAGGGGTGGTGGGTGAACGGGACTTGGTGCGAGTTAGGACACGGGGTCAGCGAGCACAGGAGTGGTGGGTGAACGGGACTTGGTGCGAGTTAGGATACGGGGTCAGCGAGCACAGGGATGGTGGGTGAGCAGGACTTGGTGTGAGTTAGGATATGGGCAGAAGAGTTTTGGATGAGTTCAGGTTTCTGAAGCAGTACTGTAGAGACAAACCCTAATGAGCAACAGTCAAGGCCATCCCAGATGAGTTGAGCTACTAAACTGGTTTCAGTTGCTTTGAACTGGTATCAATTGGAAGATGGATCTTGCAACCCTCAGTTGTGTATATAGGCTGGAAATGCAAGTTAGGAACCAGTAGAGTTTAAAAGGTCAACTTGTTTTTTTCTCAGCAAGTGTATCAGTAGTTCTGTCATAATATTAAATATATATTGAAGCACAGGAAAGTAACATCAAAGAACTGTACACGGACGGACACGACAAAGCAAAGAGTAATCGTTCCTTTGCTGAGCACTGCACCCAGAATGGTTGATAAGATCCTTCAAAAAAAACTCTTGGGTTTTAGTTTCTACATGAACCAAGCCAAATGACTTAATCATATTAATTGTCTCGCTGACTTTTCAAAGCTTGTTTCATCCAACTCTGATTCTCTGCAAGGTCAAAAGTTGCTGAAGCCAGTTGGTAAGGCAGTGAGGGCAAAAGAATAATTGGAAAAGCACAGAACAAGTAAATCAAAACCCAGAGTGATCCAGAATAGCTCAGCATGCAATAACTTTCCCAAAGACAGTGCCACGAATATTTGATGGGGGTGGGAGGGAAGGGTGCTTCAAGGAGATAGCGGTGATTGAGGAGAGGAGTGTGGGAATCTCACAGACACTGGGTGCGGGCAATTGGAGCCACACATAAGCTTCATTCAGTTGTGCCATGTTTGATAATGAGCTCTCCTGAATACAAAGATAGTTAGCTGTGTTGGCATTGCGAATACTGAGTGGCCATTCCCAGAAATTATCCTGTTGTATTTTGTGGCACTGTGCTCGAGGTTAATACCCTTTTGCTTTTCCTAAAAGAAGAAATGTGTTTTATTAAATCTAAAGATAGAGCCCTTCTGGCATACTTTATACATAGCAGATGCCATTTCTGGCTTTTTTAATCAGTCCTTGAGGGGGAGAACTGTTTACCATTTATAAACATACTGTTTAATACAAAAATAAAAGGCCCACACAAATCCCATTTGCCTAAACTATGAATCTAAAATGACGCACAGTGTTTAATTACCAAAATTCCAAAACACTGTCTCAACGTTTTGCAAAAGATAAAAGTTCATTTATTCCCAATGGCCTTTCGTCAATACATATTTTTCTCATGGAATTTCTTTACTTTTCGCTTAAAGAAAGCCAGGCTGCAGCCGTGGAGCTGTTTTCTGTCAGCTTTGAACTGTCAAAGCTCGCATTTCTGTACAGTTAGATCACCGCGGCATCTCTGTCCCAGAGAAGCTGGACTAGCTGAGGCCCTCTCCGTTCCACGGCCCACAAACCAGTTCTACAATAACCACTGCGTCCCCTGAAGATGAAGTGCCGTGTCCAGAAACCTTGCCCGCTGTGCCCAGAGGCCCAGAGGTCCGAGGCACTCCCGAGTCCAGTGCCTGACTCGCCAAAATCAGCCCAGGAAAATCTTACTAGTCAGCTCGTGATTTGTACTGGCTAGCATCTCCCCAATGAAACCATGAGGATTCTGTAGTGCTCACATGAAAGCTTGTAACAGTGACCTTGAAAATGAAAATGAATAAACTGTTTGTTTGAAAACGGCAGCAGTAAGACATATCAAAAATCAACAATGATTTAGTTCGTAATTAGAATTTCGTTTTAAGGCACTGCCTAATTTCTAATGGGGACAACAACACCAAACAGTATTTGCTGTACAGTTAACCTCTATTAAGGCACAAGTCCCTACAGCATGATCTGGGTTCTAATTTGCTATTTTTATGCTTCTGACTTTTCTGCCTTTGTTGCTGCCGGCACGATGTAATCCATTGGGGTATAAAGTACTGTGTCGACATGGATTGAGGATTTGGGAAGCCTCTTGGTCGATTCAGATTTTAAAGCAGTATTGTCCTCAAATCATTTCATTCTCCGATGAAACCAGCTTTTTCAGCGGAGGGAGAGTCAGCACTGGCAATACAAAGGAAGTAATAGGGCTTTAGAAGGCTTGCCGGCCAGTGCGGTTGCAACAGGGAGCGACATAGTGGGGGGGGAGGGGGACTGGTACAGAAAGTGACAGACAGGCCTTCAGTCTTACAGACAGGCCGAGGGCCTATGAGACAGAGGTCGGGCAAAGACAGCCAGCCAGGGAAGAATGGCCCTGGTGTCTTCCGCCGAGACGAGACAGGGGTTGGGCAGGGCGGGAGACTTGATGATGAGTAGAGGATGCCGTGACCAATCAAGACAAGCTAAGAGCTCTGTGCAAGAGGTCAGGCAAAGATAGACAGCCAAGGAAGAGTGTAAGACACTGGGGCAAATTAGACGAGAGAGCTACGAAAGAGAGAGGTCAGGCAGAGAAAAACAGACTGGTCCTGAAGGTTTTAGACTTCGCTATCCGACAAGCAGGGCTGGAGTCGAAGTCCATTATATGCTGAGGCCTGCTTCCTCCTCCATTCCCGTCCCCTCCCTGCCTTTCTGTACAAATGCTACACTGTAATAATGCATCTGTTAATCCTGAGAACTGTACTCCCAGCCCGCTCAAACTCCACACAACCGATCAGTGATCAAAACCAGGGCTCCTCAGCGAACTGGGTCCAGAAATGTAGGTGTCAGCTGTGGTGGAATCCTGTCGAAGGCCTTTCCCCAACAGTTCATTCTTTCACATTGCACAGGGCTCTGGTGATGTGGGGTGAGCCAAACTGTGGCCCAGGAATTAAGCTGCTGCCTTCGACTGTACCCCACAAATTTCCCCAACCAATCATTCATTTCCTTTTCCCATTCTTTAAATCATTAACTGTTCCCATTCACCTCTCCCTTTCACTAATGTGCTGTTGCCGTTCCTTCAGCTGCTTCATTTAATGGCTTGCTTCCTATCCCTGGCCTCAATCCTCCTGGTCTTTAGCACCATTGCGTGCTCACTCCAATTCTTGCTGCATTCTTCCAGCTGTAACATTTTAACTGGCCTCCGTGAAAGGAGATTGAGTCAGGCTAGAGTGCCGAATGTTGCGTATGCTAATGTGGTCTCAAAGCTTGACTCCAGCGTGCTGTATCACACACTGTTTGAAATGATACTGCTGCTCCTCACTCATAGCATTGTCAAGTCTCACCGGCATGAACGGAAATATTGTAAGATTCTTTTTAAATATGAAATCAAATAGTAAATTCTGCAATAAAAGAACAAAAGACTTGCACTTATAGCACTTTTCATGATCACCGGACGCCCCAAAGCGCTTTACAGCCAATGAAGTACTTTTGGAGTGTAGTCACGTGGAAAACGCAGCAGCCAATTTGCGCACAGCAAGCTCCCATCAAACAGCAATGTGATACTGACCAGATTATCTGGGGTTTTTTTTAATGTTGATTGAGGGATAAATATTGGCTAGGATACTGGGGATAACTCCCCTGCTCGTCTTTGAAATAGTGCCATGAGATCTTTTACATCCACTTGAGAGAGCAGACAGGGCCTCAGTTTAACGTCTCATCTGAAAGACAGCACCTCCAACAGTGCAGCACTCCTTCAGAACTGCACTGGAGTGTCAGCCTAGATTTTTGTGCTCAAGTCCCTGGTTGGGATTTGACCCCACAACCTTCTGACTCAGAAGTGAGAGTGCTACCCACTGAGCCACAGCTGACACTATACTTAAGTCTCCTTTCTGCTTTAAGACACTTCTTTGACCAAGCTTTTGGTCACCTATCCTAATATCGCCTTAGGTGGCTCGGTGTCAAATTGTGTTTGATAATCGCTGCTGTCGAGCTCTTTGGGATGTTTTACTGCGTTAAAGGCACTATATAAATGCAGGTTGTTGTTGGGTGTGCCGCTTATGTTCTAACTTTGTATTACTAGAGTAAAAGTAATAGGCATGTGACAACATTGTGTTCCGTAGTGGTGACTGGCTTTGGCATGCTGTAAAGCTGCAACCATTCTAACCTCAGCCACCCTACCTGATCTCTGTGGATCCACTTCATCCACTGGAACGACTGCCAATGTTGCCTGTCAGTGCTGCTTCCTCTCCTCCGCCGGCCAGAGGAAAGGTGTTGGCTGTAGACTTACCCTCCCTATATAGTATCAGTGGAAAGTCCCTCTTCGTTAATAGATCCTTTCCAGGCACAGAAAAAAAGGGAGCTTGGTGGATACTGTTATGTCTCAAATAAAGCAATGTGACTGAGTACTGTAGACTTGAGTAAGTGTGACCTTAGTCTCTTTATTCTGACTCCCAGAGTGTTGGCACAGTGTGGAAGGCCTGCTTATATGCAGTGCTCCCAAGGGATGCTGGAATCCCTTGGGACTCCAACAGATGCGCCCTCTGGTGGCGGTAAAATGCTGGTTACAAGGTGTTGCATACATAACGGATACGATGTGACACTGTCACAAAGGCCATATGGCACTGCACTGTTGTGGAAACCTGATTCTGCAGAAGGCACTAACGCCACAAGCGCTGTACGTTACGGTAGATTTAAGGAGGCATGAATCTCATGGTGCATTTTCACACTGCTGTCGCAAGTATTCTGATGAAAAGTTTTGCAATGTAAAAACTATTTTGACGGATTAATCTTTTTATAATTCATTTCTCTGCAGCATTTCATTGACCTCTAAAGGGAGCAAAACTTAATCCTTAGCAGACTTTTTTGATTTCCCTGTTTCAACATGTGCTTAACTAGGCTTGTACAGTCAGTGGGGTCCCATGGTTAGTTACAGCATCGCCTTCATTGCACCACACTGCTTGTTTCTTGATCCTATATTATAATCGGAGTATACAGTAATTCTTGTGAAGAAAGAATGTGCATTAAAGAAAGCATTACATCCAACTTAAAAAAGAATCTGACATTGATTGTGGCTATTAACTGGAGTCCGAGCTTCATGCTGCTGCTTTTATTGAACTGGATTTAAGAACTGAAATCACATCATGTTGAGCCTGGCTCTCATTTTGTGTCCTTTCATTCACACAAAACGATTGCATCGTGTGGTGAGCATTTGCTGTGGACACTTGCTAATGCAGGGCTGATTGGAGATGCTTTAAATGTCCTGCAGTGTCATTTCTTTAAGGTTGGGTTAAGAAACACGGTATCATTTTCAAAGCGTTAATCCCCAAGTTATCGGCAGTAGAAGGAAATGATTATTTTATCTTCAAGCACAGCACAGCCTCATAACATTAAGCCCATGGTTAGGAGGCAAAGGGAGCTAAAATTAAATTAATAAATTGAGATGGCTAGAAATCGTTTGCATTCATACAGTGTTAGAATACAATCTGCCGTTAAGGAGCACACAGAAGAGAGCAAGAAAAGTAGTTCTGGAGTATGCCAGTGTTACCTTTCAGCATCAACTTGCTTTTTCCCTTGTTGTATAAAATATATAGACTTGCAATTATATAGCGCCTTTCATGACCTCAGGATGTCACAAAGCGCTTTACAACCAATGAAGTACTTTTGAAGTGTCGTCAGTGTTGTAATGCAGGATACGCAGCGGCAAGTCTGCGCACAGCAAGCTCCCACAATCATCTGTTTTGATGACTTTGGTTGAGGGATAAATATTGGCCAGGACACCGGGGGAAAGTGCCCTGCTCGTCTTCGAATAGTGCCGCGGGATCGTTTACATCTGCCTGAGAGGGCAGGTGGGGCCTCGGTTTAACCTTTCATCCAAAAGACGGCTCCTCAGACAGTGCAGCACTCCCTCAGTATAGGAAAAGAACAAAAACAAAGTGAGCAATTTGTGTAGCTTCTGAAGTCGGGAGGCGGTATATGACATGGTGTCAGCCTTTTTCTACCTCGACACTGTTCCACTGCCATTAATTTTTTCCTTCAAATGTAGCAGCCCATCCATGTCGCTGGGATTTACAAATGGTAAATAAGCCATGGCTTAATCTAATGTTGGTGCATGCTGGGTAATTGAATCAACTCTCACACAGAGCAATAAAATAACAGGGAGGAAGCTACTTTTGATTCTGATATAACACAGCAAAAAGCTTTTATTAGCAAATAACTCTTATTCCTTCAGTCTCTTTCCATGGTAACTGTGTTGCATTTTAAAACAAATCACTTTGATCTCGGTTCTTATTTCCTCCCTTTTCGTCCTGGACAGTGTCATCTTTTAGTTATGATTCCTTCAGCTCTCCCCTGTTATTACTACAGCAGTACTTCATATACCTTTCAATACTTCATCTGCAAATTGAGTTTCCATATATAACCGCACTCCTCTGTATTGTAAGGCACAGATTCTTAATTTCATTTGTTACCCAAAGTTAACATTTTCTTGCTGTCTGTCTTTTAAACCTGTTTGATTATTTATGGATTCTTCCAAGCTTGCTACTCAGTTTTTAATATTAAGCTTTTTTTCACCCATTTTGTTTGTTCCCGTTCCTTTTTTCTGAAGCCTGACTTTAATCGAGTCTTGAATTTATTCTCCATTTCTGTGTTTTGTTTCTTTCTTCTTTCTGTGTTCTGCTGGATCTTAGCCACTCGTGCTTGAGGTAGTTTTTATTCCTTTTTCAGATAACTATTCACCCCACAACCCTCATTAATTGAGCACTCCTTTCTCTTCCCCCCCCCCCCCCCCCCTCCCCCCGCCCGGCCTCTTCCCACCCACTGTGTTCGTTTTACCCCAGGGCTGATCTTGGCCTTGATAGTTTGAACTTGCTTTTTATCTCTGTTGTACAAGAGCTCTCGAGATGCATTTCCACCACTGAGATTGTAAATGCTGTCGGAACATTCCGGTACAGGCATGCTTCCTCAGTCACCCTGTGCTGTCCTGACAGGAGGCTTACAGAAGATCTCACAGTAGATCGACTTTGCTTCGAGTTGGTTCCAGTTTAACAAAAGGAGCCAACAGACCCCACAGCGCATGTTCCAATGTGGCACACTGATGAAGCACGTCAGTGGTGTAAAAGTGACCCACTCTGTTTACTAACCGCTATGGTTCTGACTCTAATGTATGACTATACTTGACGCAGTTGCCTTTAAGGGGAATGTAATATAGAAACATAGAAAATAGGTGCAAGAGTAGGCCATTCGGCCCTTCGAGCCTGCACCGCCATTCAACAAGATCATGGCTGATCATTCACCCCAGCACCTCCCCCCCCCCCCACGCCCCCTCCACACCCCCCGACCCCACCGGCTGCAAGGACCACATCCAGCTCCCTCCCGAACAAATCAAAAGAAATGGCATCAACAACTCTCCATGGCAGGGAACCCCACAGGCCAACAACTCCCCGAGTGAAGAAGTCTCTCCCAATTCCAGCCTCAAACAGCCCACCCCCCATCCCAAGAGCATGGCCCACCCTGGCTCCGGACACACCCAATGCATGCAAATGTGAGGGTGCTCACAGATTGGTGGAGCTGTTGAGTTGGGAGTGGCTTAGCCAGTCATGTGATGTTCACAAGACTTAATAAAACCCCAGCCACTTGAGTTCGGGGGATCCACGATGAGGCAGGTGGTTGTGAGCCTGGTGGATGAACCAGTAATGTGTAGTATGATTGTTAAACCTTTTGCTAATAAACCAACTAGTTTTTAATAGCAATGTGTTGCTATGAATTCTTAAGCAAAGAATCCATGAAGCAAATACATTACAGGGAACATGGACAAGTATGTGAGGGAGAAAGGAATAGAAGGATATGCAGATAGTGTTAGATGAAGTCGGGTAGGAGCATAAAAACTGGCATGGACTAGTTGGGCTGAATGGCCTGTTTCTGTGCTGTACATTCTATGTAGAGTTGGGTCACAAAATATGGATCATTCTCCTGCCACTGACCAATTGCATAGCAGATATGGAATCACATATGTGACTCGCTCATTTAGCCTTCTGTATGGTCCCAATTGCAGAGTGAACTGGAACCTCCTGGGTGCCTGGCCAATCTATCATGGGTAGATGTTGGATTTCTGCAAGCTCCTGATTTAAAAAAAAAAATAATTGATTTTTCCCTTTCCTAGCTCGAGTCATTAATGCTAATTGTAGAGCTCTCTCCTTTGCCACCTTAGGTGAGGTTGGCTAACTCAACGCAGAGCAGGGATCAGATCGTGATGATCTGTGGTCTGTATTGCTCAGTCCCCGCATCACCTGCTCCCTTTATTCACTGGGGCACATCTTCAACAAATACAACATTTGTCTTCCACTCATTTCATCAGCTAACTTTGTAATCTGTTCGGAGTACGCACAAGGTCTTCTGTTTCTTTTACCTTTGAAAACAGCCTAGCCATAAAGCACTTTGATAGTCCTTTACAAATAGACAGAAATGATTAATGGTAGTTATTCACTTAAGCAGAGAGAGACTTGCATATGCTGGGATTAGTGACTCATTTGGTATTACAGTAGGTGGTCTTAACACATACTGGCTGCAAGTCTATTTATAATATTGCAGAAGGATAGGTTTTTAATCTTCATTCTTGTAGGACATATACATGCAAATAAGGTGGCCAGCTCTTAAGTGGACAATTGATGTCCATTTTAGAATTGAATTGTGAGTGTGCTCATTGCTTTGATTTTTACTTTGAAAGCATCGATACCCAAAAGTATGGTAATAAGTTCAAGACAATAAAATTAACTGTGAATCATTACCCACATAGCTTCCGATTCACAAAGAATTTCAGCAATAAATCAAGTTTGATATATTTCTGAAAGTTTTCCTCTCTGCAGAATGTTAAACGTTTCTGGGAGCAAGGCATTACAGAATGGAGCCTCGTTCCTGTGGTTTTAAAATGCTGGTTGTTTGAAGTATTCCCAAGCCACCTGAGGCCAGTGTCTTTTTGCATGGCTTGCAATTACTGCTAACCTATTTTCCACTTGAGTTCCTTAATAAAACTCCGAATGCCACAGACTTGGAAGAGCAGGGCTTGTTAAATACAAGGTTGCATTCTGCAAAAGCTTTGGAGTGTCTCCATGGCCCAGGAAATGTTAACAGCCGAGTGTTATCCTGGATTGTTATAATAACTGGTCTAATTTGTTGCAAAGTGACTCATGCTCACTTAGGGCTAAGGGGCCCGGACATCGACGTGTTCTCCCATAGGGGAGTAGATAGTTTCATGAGAAAGGGTTACTTTGGATTGTGGCGTGGAAGCCAGTTGGCCTTGATTGCCTCTAGCTCAAATCTAAAATGAAGCGTGATGGTCTGTCACTCACAGGAATCAATATTTTTATTAATTTAAATTCAAGTTTTTTATGTATTATAAAAAAAATGTTTCTGATTTTTAAAAAAAGATTTTTAAATTATGGTTTAAAATAAACTTACTATAGTGGGAAGGGTTTTTAACAATAAAATGTTATTTTTTCTTTTTATTTTATTATGTTTTTGCGCACTTTAAAATTCTTATGCCTGTAAAAGTAGGCTATGCATCTGCTCTTATCAGGCGCAAGGGTTTTCAGGACATCCGCTGGGTAAGATATGGGTAAATCTCGCAATCTTGCCCATGCAAATGTCCCGGCTGTGGAGATACAGAAGATCTGTCAAGATCCAGCTTGACAGATTGGAAAATCCGCATTTTACCCACTGTAACATTGTATATCTCACTTTAACTATTTTTGTTCACCCTCTGTTACATGTTTTCCATCTCCCCAGTAATGTGATTTAAAAACTCTGTATAAATCTAATCATCGTGACTTCTTACAACATTGATTTTAAAAACATTTGATCTTGAGATGTGGGTGTCGCTGGCCAGGCCACACGTATTTCCCATCCCCGGTTGCCCGTGAGAGGGTGGTGATGGGGTGCCTTCTTGAATCGCTGTAGTCCATGTGGTGATGGTCCTCTCACAATGGTGCTCAGTAGGAAATTCTAGGACATTGGCCCAGAAATCCCGGCCTCCGTATGGAGTGTGTATGGACCTGGGAAGGCATCGCAAAAGCCAGTTTTCAGCGCACAATGCGCATGCCCCGAAAATCGGATTTTCCAATCTGTCAAGCTGGATCTTGACAGATCTTCCATATCTCCACAGCCGGGACATTTGCATGGGCAAGAATGCGAGATTTACCCATATCTTACCCAGCGGATGTCCTGAAAACCCTTGCGCCTGATAAGAGCAGATGCATAGCCTACTTTTACAGGCATAAGAATTTTAAAGTGCGCAAAAACATAATAAAATAAAAATAAAAAATAACATTTTATTGTTAAAAACCCTTCCCACTACGGTAAGTTTATTTTAAACCATAATTTTAAAAACTTTTTTTTTAAATCAGAAACATTTTTTTTTTATAATACATAAAAAACTTGAATTTAAATTAATAAAAATATGTGGTGTATTTTTTTCTACTTTTTATTTGTGTTTTAGATGTTTGGGGGGGGTTTCAATCATAATAATGGGAACTCCAACTTACGGAGTTCCCATTATTGTGAATGAGTATATACTTTGCCTGGATTGGCTGCTCTGAGCCATGTGACTGCAGCTCCACCCTGTGGACGTCCCGACGTGCACGTGCTGCGATGCGCAGTCAGTGGTGGCCTCAGGACTGGGGTCCCTCGTGAGTGCAGCAGGTTCACGTAAGTGCGTATTTTTAAAAACTTTTTTACCCGATCGCCCGCGGGAAGCAGCCGACTGGGACTTCTAGACCATTGACTCAGCGACGATAAAGGAACGGTGATATATGTCCAAGTGAGGATGGTGTGAGACTTGCAGGATAACTTGGTGGTGATGATGTTCCCAGGACATTACTGCTCTTCTTGTTCTCCATGGAAGAGAATGCAGGGCTGGGAAGTCCTATCATAAGTATTGTTCAAAGGTGGTATTAAATTGGATATAAACAAACCAGATGAGAATCAATGTTTCCAGATGATTTGAACTGAGCCAGGATTAAACTTAGCTGCAATAAGATAATAGCTATTGTGCTACCACCATGTAAAAGCACTTGCTTAATAATAAAGACAGACTTGCATTTATATAGCGTCTTTCACGACCACCAGAGGTCTCAAAGTGCTTTACAGTCAACGAAGTACTTTTGGAGTGTAGTCACTGTTGTAATGTAGAAAACGCGGCAATTTGCGCACAGCAAGCTCCCACAAACAGCAATGTGATAACGACCAGATAATCTGTTTGTTGATACGTTGATTGCTGGATAAATATTGGCCAGGACACCGGGGCTAACTCCCCTGCTCTTCTTCAAAATAGTGCCATGGGATCTTTTGCATCCACCTGAGAGAGCAGACGGGGCCTCGGTTTAACGTCTCATCTATGTGTTTCTCTCGCTCGCTCTCTCAATGGGCTGAATGGCCTCCTGCTGAGCGGCAAACTTCCAAAATTGCCGTCTTGTTCTGACTGATTATGCTATCATAATTATACTAACTAGGAGAAAGCTGAACAACATTGTGCTACTTGTGCATAGTAACTAAATCAGAACCAATAGACCCGAATTTAGTGAGATTAAATTGAGTAATTATGTTTTTTTTTGTTCTTTCAAATCCATGTAGGTGTCAAGGCAAAAGATATAGGGCGCACGAGGCTATAAATCAAACTGTTTTGTTTTAGTATTTGTCTTCCACCGAACAGGTTATTTTATGATTCGTGTTTGCTAAAATAAAAACAAAACAAAGCATATATTTATTGTCTGATTATTTGAATTTAAACCATCGGTGAAGGAACACTTAGAAAGCAGACTGTTTATGTCTTTTAACTGGTAAGAGTTTTATGCTGTTTTATAATCCAATACGTTATCTGAGTTGCAAATGATTTGGAGAACCAATTAAAATACTTATTTGCAAGGTCAGAGCTGGGTTAGCTTTCTGAAAATCATTGCATAACTTGTAGATTTCATGTAAAAGTACACATTGACTTTATGAAGATGAAGCTGAGATTAAACAATGCCACCACAGACTTTATGACCAGAAAATATATTTTAGCTTTCTCCATATTGAAACTGTTGGTTATATATCCAACCTGACGAAGTTTGGGACACAGTGGCCCTGGGAAAAGGTTGAGGGGGCAGATACCTTACTATCAAAGGGAGATAGATGCTAGTGTTCTGTGACATTCTAGTGGGGCAGATCTGATCTCAAGAGGGTGGACTTTTCTCTTTGGGCCTCTGATGGATGCACGATAAAGTGGCGTTGAGGTAGAAGATCAGCCACGATCTCATTGAATGGCGGAGCAGGCTCGAGGGGCCGAATGGCCTACTCCTGCTCCTAATTCTTATGTACTTATATATAAGCACAGGATATTGGAGGTGAGCTGCCCCTGTAAGAGAAGAGCTGCATTCAATTTTCCTTCACCAGGGCCACGTGGGGTAGAAAGAAGCGAGCAGCAACAGGCCTGTACTCCTGCTGCCAGTATTACGGCCTTAGGATCACGGTGGGGGCATGGAAACCGGTAAAATGGAACTTGCCTCATTGATCTAGAGCTGCTCCCGGACCCCCCACAGGCCTACAATTCTTGGGGGTCCTGGCAGAATCTCCAATGAGTCTCTGCTTGGGTGCCCAATGGGCCCAAAGGAGGAAAGTGAGGTGAGAAGCCGGGAACACTCCCCCCTGCCTCTGATGAATGCTTACGCTAGTTTGTGTGTACCCCCAGGAGCAGGCCCAAAACCGACCTCGGGGATTGTCCAGGGCAGCCTTGTGGGGAGCAGAGCCATGTCGAATAATTCTTTTGCCCCAATTCCTCTTGGCTGTATCATGGAGGTGATCTTGTGGAACATGTATCCTTGTCGGTCGAAGGTAGATAGATCTATACTCATGTTCTCCCACAGTTTAGGGAGAGGCATGAGGGTGGGTGGCAGTGAAAATTTGTGCCCATGGTCTCTGCCAGCTGAGGGAGGGAGGGGCGAGGAGAGGAGTCCAATCTGTGTTCTGTAACTGTAGAATCCTGAGGTAAAAACCACAACCTGAATGTAACCGCTGTCTGCTCTTGCTTCCATGTGCCCTGCCTTCTCCACATACATCGTCTGGACATTGTGACAACTATTTTTTTATCTGAATCTAAATGAATAATTGGATTATTTCAAAAGATATTCTTAACTTGGTTTTGGTCTTCTTGAAGTTTATTCTTTAGGCTCAGGGGCAGCACTCTCGCCACCGATTTAGAAGGTTGTGGGATCAAGTCCCACTTCAGAGACTTGAACACATAATCCAGGCTGACACTCCTGTCCAGTACTGAGCACTTCCTGCACTGTCAGTCGGTGTTGTCTTTCAGATGAGACATTGGACCGAGATCCTGTTTACTCTCTCGGGTAGACGTCAAAGATGGCACTATTTCCAAGAACTGAATAGGAATTCTCCCAGTTCAACCAGTATCACTAAAAACAGATTGTCTAGTCATGATCTCATTGCTGTTTGTGGAACCTTACTGTGCACAAATTGGCTGCCGTGATGTCTACATTCTAACAGTGTCTGCGATTGAAAAGTACTTCATTGGCGGTCATCATCATTGATATATCCTTACTATACAGTATAAATGCACACGAGGCCCATACTGGAGAGAAGGTCACTCTGTGACCAGTTACCTTTATTACCAAGACCTCAAGTGATGAAGGTGGGTGGAGCTTCCCCTTTTATACCTGAAAGTCGAGGTTAGGAGTGTCTCCCACAAGTTTACCCCCTTGTGGTCAATGTTCTCAAGGTGTACAACTTAGGTCAGCTTATACATGGGTTAAAATGATAGTTGAATACATGACAATCATCATCATAGGCAGTCCCTTGGAATCGAGGAAGACTTGCTTCCACTCTCAAAATGTGCCCTCAGGGGGCTGAACAGTCCAATACGAGAGCCACAGTCCCACAGTCACAAGTGGGACAGATAGTCGTTGAGGGAAAGGGTGGGTGGGACTGGTTTGCCACATGCTCTTTCCGCGACCTGCGCTTGATTTCTGCATGCTCTCTGCGATGAGACTAGAGGTGCTCAGCGCCCTCCCGGATGCACTTCCTCCATTGGCGGTAAAATGCTGCGGGACATCCTGAGGTTGTGAAAGATGTTATGTAAATATAAGTAAGCTCTTTTCTTTCTTAACCTGTGCTGCATAACGTATTATTTGTTTGTGCAAAATATTTATGATAGAGAAGCAGTCAACATCTATAGGTATTTAAATTATAATTTTGAAGATTGTACTTGTATTTCATATGTATTCCATATTTGGCCACCTTGTAGCTGACCTGTGCATGTACAATGTCAGCCACGTCTAAACCGCACGTTAATGGGCTGGAGGCAGGGATAGTGGTCACACGTCCGGCGTTGCCAATTATTTTTGCTGTGCTATGATCAGCTCAATAATAATAAATGAGCCATAAAAGGCAGAAGATGGACAACGGTAAAATTTGGGATCCCTGAACAACTGAGGCAGCGAGTTTGGGAATAGAGAAAGCACTTTAATGGGGCAGAACATCAAGACTGAGCCTAATGAATACTTTAATTAATATTATAAGACCTTTAATTACCTCCAAGGCTGCTTACTCCTCTTCAGCAAAAAACCATGTCAAGATGTAGAAAGGGTTAGATGAAGTAGAATGAGAAGAGATTCATGTGGAGTATCAACATTGGCATAGACCACTTGGGCTGAATGGCCTGTTTCTGTGCTGTAAATTCTATCTAAGAGTGATGGCCTAACCTCATTATTGCCACAAGATTACTGTTCCTGCCACCCATATGAGGCAGAAGGATTTTTTTCATTTTTTTGCACTGTCCGATGGCATTCAGTGACCTCAGATTGTGAACCTCATTGCACGAGAGGTGGAGAAGGCTTCCCTCCACACACGGATCGCAGAACCTCCTTATGCTTTAATTGTCAGAGCGCTTGTCCGACATCCAATTCTGGATGAGCAGAAATTTTCTCCAATTGAATATTGAGAACATAAGAACATAAGAAATAGGAGTAGGAATAGGCCATTCAGCCCCTCTAGCCTGCTCTGCCATTCAATAAGATCATGGCTGATCTTTGACCTCAACTCCACTTTTCTGTACTGTCCCCATATCCCTTGATTCCCTTAATATTCAAAAATCTATCGATCTCTGTCTTGAATATACTCAAAGACTGAGCCTCCACAGCCCTCCGGAGTAAAGAATTCCAAAGATTCACCATCCGCTGAATCTCCTCATCTCAAACCTAAATGGCCAACCCCTTATTCTGAGACTGTGACCCCTGGTTCTAGACTCCCCAGCCCGGGGGAAACACCCTCCCTGCATCTACCCTGTCAAGCCCTGTACAATTTTGTATGTTTCAATGAGATCACCTCTCATTCTTCTAAACTCTAGAGAATATAGGCCTAGTCTACTCAATCTTTCCTCATAGAACAATCCCCCCCATCCCAGGAATCTGTTGAACCTTTGTTGCACTCCCTCAATGGCAAGTATATCCTTCCTTAGGTAAGGAGAACAAAATTGTACACAGCACGCCAGGTGCGGTCTCACCAGGGCCCGATATAATTGCAGTAAGATGCCTTTACTCTTATACTCAAATCCTCTTGTAATAAAGGCCAACATACCATTTGCTTTCTTAATTGCTTGCTGTACCTGCATGTTAACTTTCAGTGATTGGTGTACAAGGACACCCAGGTCCCTCTGAACACCAACATTTCCCAATCTCTCACCATTTAAAAAATACTCTGCTTTTCTATTTTTCCTATCAAAGTGGATAAGTTCACATTTCCCCACTTTATAAGACTGAAGCCCTTGTTTTCGGCCCCTGCCACAAATTCCGTTCCCTAGCCACTGACTCCATCCCTCTCCCCAACTGCTATCTGAGGCTGAACCATGTTCGCAACCATGGTGTCATATTTGACCGTGAAATGAGCTATCGACAACATGTCCACAGCATAACTAAGACCGCCTATTTCCACCTCCGTAACATCGCCCGTCTCTGCCCTTGCTTCAGCTCAACCGCTGCTGAAGCCCTCATCCATGCCTTTGTTTTTATTTCTATACAAACATCAAACTTCCCATAACACAAGTTTTCAGCTTGTTAGACAGCCTTGGCCACAATGCCATCATTCTTCACCAGCCTCAGGATACAATCATCTGATTCACCACTCCGATGGCTAAGCTCACAGATGGCAATAGGTTTTGTTTTGACCATTGAATCTCCCTGTTACTTTGTCAACATCAGCAAGGTTGATTTGAATGGAAGCATGGTCCTTGGCACCAATAATTCTGTTGCTAGCAGAACATTTGCGTGGAATGTGATCAACATATTCTCCAGCGTCATTCTGCATGTTGGAATTTAGCCGGTTGTTGGATTTTGTTCAGTTCTTACGCAGGGATCTCCGCTCGCCTCTAGACTTGATTATTCCAATGCACTCCTAGCTGGCCTCCCACGTTCTATCCTACGTAAACGAGAGGCGATCCAAAACTCGGCTGCCCATGTCCTAATTCGCACCAAGTCCTGTTCACCCATCACCCCTGTGCTTGCTGACCTATATTGGCTCCTGGCTAAGCAACGCCTCGATTTCAAAACTCTCATCCTTATTTTCAAATCCTCCATGGTCTCGCCCCTCCCTATCTCTGTAATCTCCTCCAGCCCCACAAGCCCTCTTATATCTGCGCTCCTCTAAATCTGCCCTCTTGAGCATCCCTGATTATAATCACGCAACCATTGGTGGCTGTGCCTTTTGTTGCCTGGGCCCCAAGCTCTGGAACTCCCGGCTTAAACCTCTCCGCCTCTCTACCTCTCTTTCCTCATTCAAGACGCTCCTTAAAACCTACCTCTTTGATCAAGCTTTTAGTCACCTGCACTAATTTCTCTTATGCGGCTCAGTGTCAAATTCTTTATCTCATAATAAGAACATAACATAAGAAATAGGAGCAGGAGTAGGCCATAAGGCCCCTCGAGCCTGCTCCGCCATTCAATAAGATCATGACTGATCTGATCAGGGACTTAGCTCCACTTCCCTGCCCGTTCCCCATAACCCCTTATCCCCTTACACCTGTGAAGCGCCTTGAGACGTTTCACTACTTTAAAGGCGCTATATAAATACAAGTTGTTGCTCAGGGCTTGAATAAAAGAAGGAAGGCAAGTGAAACTGGCTATCCATGAAACTGCAAGAATGCCTCTTTCACCCTCGTCAAAGGGTTTCAACATTGTGACCGTCTATTTTCAGAGATGAATGGGCATTATCTCTTGGCAAGGACAGAACTCTTCAACATTCTTCAAAGAAACTGCTGTGACAAACCAAAAAATGTGTTAATACTGCTCATTTTTACCATGAATGGAGTGTATCTGTTATCTGTCTGAGGCTTGACACTGCAAACTCTGTCTGCTTTCTGCATCTTGACTTCCAACTCTGCGGTTGCACTTTCTCCTTAGCGGTCAAGCTGGTGCTAACGATCAATTCTGAAAGCTCCCTGCTCAGCTCTTGCCCACTCGCCCCATGACAACTTCAAAAGTATTTCATTGGTTGCAAAGCACTCCTGAGGTCATGTGAGCACTATATAAATGCACCTTTTTTTTGTCCTATCTTTTTTAGGGTATCAGGATCTAAAGAATCGATTCTGATCCTGATTTTGGTCTGGAGCCAATTGCCAATAGCACCTCTCTGTTTATCGTGCAGTTTATACAGGTTCCTACCCTGTTGCTGTGTGTTGTTGAGCCAACCAATCCTATTGACATAGTACGGTTCCCACACACAACCCTCTGCCTCTGAGAGCATCCAACGACATTATCCAAGATTCTTCCCTACCAATGTATTGGTCCTTACATAATAAGAATGATTTGCCAGGCACATCCATCAATATCACGGTTCAATCTAGTAAGCAGATGATTTCCCCTGTAGAAGGGCAACCTGTGCCTTGTGCCAAATCTCCAAATGAGCCTTTTATTCCAAATGTAGTCATGTATTACTCTCACTGAAGGAATGCAAGGCTCCCTCTACAGAGCACAGAGCAAGAACACAGGATTTATTGACCAGGTTTCTCTTGGACTGGAATCCTAAGTTTACAGAATTCTTTAGCTCGAAATCAGCTCAGGTTCTTTACAGCTTACTTCCAGAGATACCAAACACTAAGTGACAGCTTTTACTTCAGATAACCTGTAAAGCCTAGTCTGTCATGTTGCCAATACTTGTGTTGCTGGTATCTCCTAGGTGATAACGTCTGGATAGGATATATGGATATTGCCAATCTCAGTGCTGCAAGTTGACCCGGGCTATAAACTAAACCAAGCCTCAGCGGTATCCATATATAATGCATTGATTTTGGATGTTTCAGTGGTCCCCTAAGAACCACGCAAGATTCTAATTCTAATGTAGATCGAAGCATCTGGATTCTGCCTGCGAATTCAGAGATCCAATCAGATCTGTATCAGTTGCCAGCAAACTCATTGGGCAAGCCTTATGCACCACATACTAATGATCCGTTATAGGACCAGTTACTACCTATTGAAGATCAAGTTTGCTGACGATATAAAGATGGGAGGAAAAGCAATGTGTGAGGAGGACACAAAAAGTATGCAAAAGAACATAGACAGGCTAAGTGAGTAGGCAAAAATTTGGTAGATGGAGTATAATGTTGGGAAGTGTGAGGTCATGCACTTTGGCAGAAAAAAATCAAAGAGCAAGTTATTATTTAAATGGAGAAAGATTGCAAAGTGCCGCAGTACAGCGGTACCTGGGGGTACTTGTGCATGAAACACAAAAGGATAGTATGCAGGTACAGCAAGTGATCAGGAAGGCCAATGGAATCTTGGCCTTTATTGCAAAGGGGTTGGAGTATAAAAGCAGGGAAGTCTTGCTACAGTTATACAGGGTATTGGTGAGGTAACACCTGGAATACTGCGTGCATATTTACTTGCTTTGGAGACAGTTCAGAAAGGTTCACTAGGTTGATTCTAGAGATGAGGGGGTTGACTTATGAGGAAGGGTTGAGTAGGTTGGGTCTCTACTCATTGGAATTCAGAAGAATGAGAGGTGATCTTATCGAAACGTATAAGATTATGAGGGGGATTGACAAGGTGGATGCAGAGAGGATGTTTCCACTGATGGGGGAGACTAGAACTAGAGGGCATGATCTTAGAATAAGGGGCTGCCCATTTAAAACAGAGATGAGGAGAAATTTCTTCTCTCAGAGGGTTGTAAATTTGTGGAATTCGCTGCCTCAGAGAGCTGTGGAAGCTGGGACATTGAATAAATTTAAAACAGAAATAGACAGTCTCTTACCTGATAAGGGGATAAGGGGTTATGGGGAGCCCTCCCTATGGGAAAATACCCTTTGTTGGTGTACAACAAAGATTGGGACCTTGGTGAAGGAGACGTTTTGAGGCTTCAGGCCACTGTGTTTCCACAGTACTTCAAACCGAGTTCACCTTTAACAAGTAGGATGAAAAGTGGCAGAATAGAAAATCTATTATTTGCAAACAGTACATGTGCATGCAGATAAATTCATAACCTGCCAATAAAATGGAATTGGAGCAGGTAGCTAAAATCTTCCATAGATTGGGTGCCATTTTTTGTTCTAAAGATAGCAAACCGCTCGGCTTAAATCAGAGCGGGATCCGTAAAGAAAGCCCGAGATATTCAGCAATGTTCTGCTCCTTGTGTTTTGCTACAGTGTCGAGTACAGTGGAGTTTAGGCTCATAATAATTCCAGTCTGAAATCTGTGCACTGAATCAGCCATGCGCTGTGCTGTAAAGTCGTGTTTTCATCTTGTTATGCTGTTCGATCAGGAAGTGAGAATACACCCAGCAGGAGTCTCGCCTTCTGCTGTCAGTTGTACTTTGTACCTACAGCTGCAAGTGTAAACTTGTGCTGGAGGTTTGTGCGAAGCGTTACTTGACTCCGCAAGCTTCCCATTCCCGCTCTCGGCAAACGGCAGGCAGACTTTCATCCATGGCTTCCTCCGATACTCAGCGGCACGTCATGGCCTGACTGAGGAGATCAAACTGCATTGGCTTAACTGAACCAGAGCAAACAAATCCAAGCTGACACAAAGTGCACCTATGGCTATTAAGATTTTTCAATTTGTTATTATATTAATAATCCTTAGTCGTTGAGGCTAGATTCATTTAAGGCGAAGCCAGCTAAACACATGAGGGAGAAAGGAATAGAAGGTTATACTGAGGGGTTTAGATGAAGAGGGGAGGGAGGAGGCTCGTGTGGAGCATAAACACCAGCACAGACCAATTGGGCCAAATGGCCTGTTTCTGTGCTGTAAATTCCCATCTGTGAGCTATCTGATTAGACATGATATCGGGAGTCAAGGGTTATGGGGAACAGGCAGGGAAGTAGAGTTGTGGCCAATCAGATCAGCCATGATCTTATTGAATGGTGGAGCAGGCTCGAGGGGCCAAATGGCCGACTCCTGCTCCTATTTCTTATGTTCTATGTTATGTTCTGATAACATTGGAATTCTCTACATTCATCAAAAATATACAGTAACTCACAGCAGGATTTTAAAGTTTGTTGTCACTGTATTGCCATAACCAGCAGTGGAAGAATGTGAATTAATGCATTTTGTTCAGCTATGAGAAGTTTTCTGAGCCATTCCAGGTTATGGAGATAGTCATTTACCCTTTGAAAAGTAACATGGGTGAATAGTTGTTTGCGTGAGAAAGACTAAAGAGTAAGTTTTAGCCCCATGTTGTGACTTACCCATATTGCAGTGCTAGAGTTATTTCCTGTATTTATTTATTCTAATGCACTATAATTTGGCATTTCTTCAAACTTTCAATAACTGAGTAGAAACAGTAAAGTATTAAAGAGCAATAATCAAAGATGAGTGAGGCTGCAGATACTTGCTGCCAATCAGAGGACCCTGACCTTGGGTCCGCTCCATGGGCTTTGTGTTTTTAAAACATCTTACTTTAAAAGTATTTACACGTCCAGTACTTGGATTCATCAGCCCTCCTTTCCATTATCTTCATCATTATGGTGGCGAGAATAGGGGTCATTTTAACTTTTGACGATAGTACACAACGGGAGATATTTGATCGGTCACCCGTTATACATCTCCCAATTTTCCTTTCTAGTGATGTCGGGTGGATGATTTGATAGTCTGTTTTACACCATCACCAAAAATTAATATTCTGCCGAAATGATTCCACGCCATCAGTGGGCATTATCGAAGGGTACTCTCCTTCTCCATGGTGAAGCCCTGTTAATATGAAGACTTGAAAAGAGTAAACCATGGACTAATTAAAGCATTATCTTTATCAAGCATAACAACATATGATATAGGAGCAGGAGTTGGCCATCTGGCCCCTCGAGCCTGCTCCACCATTCAATAAGATCATGGCTGATCTGATCTTGGCCTCAACTCCACTTCACTGCCTGCTCTCCATAACCCTTGACTCCTTTATCGTTCAAGAATCTGTCTATCTCCGCCTTGAATATATTCAATGACCCAGTCTCGACAGCTTTCTGGGATAGAGAATTCGGCCCTTTGAGAGAAGAAATTCCTCCTCATCTCTATCTTAACTGGATGATCCTTTATTCTGAAACTATGCCCCCTAGTTCTAGATTCCCCACGAGGGGAAACATCCTCCCAGCATCTACCTGTCAAGCCCTCTCTGTATCATATGTTTCAATAAGATCACCTCTCATTCTTCTAAACTCCAATAAGTACAGGCCCAACCTGCTCAACCTTAAGACAACACCTTCATCTCAGGAATCAACCTCGTGAACCTTCTTTGAACTGCCTCCAATGCAAGTATATCCCTCCTTAAATAAGGAGACCAAAACTGTTCGCAGTATTCTAGATGTGGTCTCACCAATGCCCTGTACAGTTTTAGCAGGGCTTCCCTACTTTTATACTCCATCCTCCTTGCAATAAAGGCTACTTACTGTACCTGCATGCTAACTTTTTGTATTTAATGTACGAGGACACCCAGACCGCTCTACAGTGCAACATTCTGTAGTCTCTCTCTATTTAAATAATGGGCCTGAAATTCCGCTCGGAGACTTCCTTCTGACCCGATAATTTTTAACAAAAATACCTGTTGGTCCCGGAGTTGCCTGTGATTGCGGTGGGGGGGGGGGCCTTCTCTTCCCGCACTTAGGAGCGTGTTCCCGTCCTCCAGGTTCTCACAGAGAAGGTGGAGTCACGTATGACTGGACAACCAATCACGGTACAGTATTCTCATTGACAGCAATGAGAACTCCATATCTCCGAGTTCTTCTTGCTATCAATGAGAAAAAAAACCCAAAACAGATTAAACATAACATAAAAAATGAAAAAACTTCTCCCTCACGTAATTATAATTAATTGAAATTAAAGTTAATTAAATGTTTTAGAAAAAGTATATATTTTTGGGAGGGTTTTTTAAAGTGTTTTAATAGGGTTTAAAATAAACTTACCTTAGTTTATTTTATAATGTGCATTTAAATTTTATTTTTATATGTTTTAAAACTCTTACGCTGGTAAAAGTAGGCTATGCGTCGGCTTTTACCAGGCGCAAGAGTTTGAAGGGCATTCGCTGGGCAAGAGATGGGCAAATAGCCCAATCCCTCCCGCGCAAATGTCCTGGCTGCAGGGATGTAGAAGATCTGTCAAGTCAAAACTTGACAGATGGAAAAAGCCGGTTTTGGCACATGTGTATTGCACATCGAAAACCAGCTTTTGTGGGGCCTCGCAGGGACTGTACGCATTGCGAGGCCGGAATTTTAGCCCCAATATTTTGGTTTTCTGTTCTTGCTACCAAACTGGATAACCTCACATTTTGAGAATGTTTAGCTTGCAAGTCAGATTTGTGTTTTAAAAAGCTTAATGGAATAATGAAAGAATGTCCAATTGAATGATGAAAAAAATGTCCATATTCATGCCAGTTTAAGACAGTGTAGTGACTTATCGATAGGCCGAGAACTTGTAGATATTGCTGCTTTATCTTCTCAAGTTTTACCTCATTCCTATCAGCAGAAAAGGCAAAGATGAGAAAGGCCATTTAATCCATCAAAGCTCATCCCTTTTGTACCCCAAATCTTCCATTATAGCAGCCAGCTGCATTTTGAATGTCCATAATGTTTTGTCTCCATTAGCAGCATATTGATCGCACTTTGTGTGAAGAAGTTCTTTGTAATACAGCATCTGCTTTAATTTAGATTTCAATAATTGAATTTATATCCTCTGGTTCTATTCGCCTGGCTAACTTTAAAGTAATATTAATATCTAATTGAACATGTTGTATCTGACACATATCTAATATATCTGTGGAGAGTGGGGAAAGTGTCTGAGCTGTCCATCGCGGATGGGGAATGTGTCTGTAGAGTGGGAAAGTGTCTGATGTGTCTAGGGAGAAATAAAGTGTCCTTAGGGAGTGGGTATGTGTCCATAGGGAGTGGGAAAGTGCCTGATGTGTCTGAAGGCAACGGGAAAGTGTCTGATGTATCTGCAGGGAGTAGGAAAGTGTCTGAAGGGAGCGGGAAAGCTCCTGTAGCGAGTGAGAAAGTATCCGACCTGTCCACGCAGTGTGGGAAAATGACAAATGCGAAAATTACGCATGAAGAAAACTGATTCTAATTTCAATTTATGAGAAAGCAACGACACTCACAGAAACACAGTGCACTTCACTATCTCAAATAATTCTCGCACATAAAAATAGGAACCGACCACATACTTGAAAAAATGTTTGAAAGTGCTTTTGAGCAGTCATGTTGATTCACCACCCACCCCAACCCTTGAAATTCAACTCAAAATGCACCCAAACCTTCCCATCCCATCTTCCAGCATCTTCTACAATACTTTTCCACATGGACTTCCCTTCTCTTGGACTTTCATTCCCTGAGCTGAACATCAGGTCACAATGTTTTCTATATCACTGTGCATTTGCAACTTGATGCCACTCACTGCTGCTTTTCACCCCTATTCATTCCGCACGATTAATCACCAATCTCCTCACGCAGCCTCTTGGTTTCAAACAATCTTTTGATGGGGGGGGGGGGGGGCGGGGGGGGGAGAATAGAATTGTCTGAGCCAGATGTGTTTCCCATTCTGCCAGTTATTGGCAATCTGACTGTAAAAACAATAACTGCTCTCGTCAAGGGGTGCTATGTCTCGGTCATCCTTCCTCCTCGGTGGAACACTTTTTTACTGTTGATATTTTCCTCTGGTTTAGTGTCTCAGACCATTCAGTAGACAATCCTTCACTTAGGTCATATCACATGACCTCAAATGGTCTTTTTTGACTCTGGAACACAGTATAATAAACACAGCATTGGACTGTGTATTATGCTGTAAACTACCAAACAGATTTACTAAACAGTAAGTGAACAAAAGCAATGACAGACTGCAGATTTCTGAAACTTCCAAATTCTTTGAATATTAACCTAATGCGTGATGATTTGTTGCATAGAGTCTCACTCTGACCTATGTTTTTCTATGCAGCAGAGCAGGTCTCCAGTCGTCTTGGTTAAACCTTGCCACTGGACCAAGACCTCGCTCTGTCAAGCCCGTGTGGTGGCTGGTGTGCAATGGCCACCACACGTTAAAAAAATCCACGAACAGGCATCTTCCACCCTTCAACATGTAGTTTGGGACCTAGAATGTCAGGTCCCTCATTGAAACACCTGTGAACTCATCCCTTTTTGGTGTGGAAGCAGGTCATCCTCGATACGAGGGACTGCCTAATACTAATATGTCTCTGTCACTCTCACTGTTAATCTTATCACTGTTACTCTTAGGACCAAGATGAGGAGAAACTTCTTCACTCAGAGAATTGTGAACCTGTGGAATTCTCTACCACAGAAAGTTGTTGAGGCCAGTTTGTTATATATAATCAAAAGGGAGTTAGATGTGGCCCTTATGGCTAAAGGGATCAGGGGGTATGGAGAGAAGGCAGGAGTGGGGTACTGAAGTTGCATGATCAGCCATGATCATATTGAATGGTGGTGCAGGCTCGAAGGGCCGAATGGCCTATTCCTGCACCTATTTTTTATGTTTCGCTGTTTCTAAACTCAAAAAGAGCTGCCAATGAAACATATATACAAATAAAACCTGCAAGGTGCTTGTATTTGAAGTGAATGGCTTCAGCCCTCCTTCGGGCATCTGGGCAGATACAACGTCTATATTTTGAGGCTACTTTATTGAGACTACCTGAGTAATTTTCTACCATGAACCTGATTTTTAACCCCAAAATGCACTGATGATAGAATAAAGAAGCCAATATTATCATGTACAAAAATGCTTTGACCAGAAACTATAGACCAGTTAGCCTAACATCTGTGGTTGGGAAAATGTTGAGTCCATTATTAAAGAAGTAGTAGCAGGACATTTGGAAAAGCATAATTCGGTCAGGCAGAGTCAGCATAGATTTATGAAGGGGAAGTCATGTTTGACAAATTTTCTGGAATTCGGATGTAATGAACAGGGTGGATAAAGGGGAACCAGTGGATGTGGTGTATTTGTTCTTCCAGAAGGCATTTGAAAAGGTGCCACATAAAAGGTTACTGCACAAGATAAAAGTTCACGGGGTTGGGGGTAATATATTAGCATGGATAGAGGATTGGCTAACGAACAGAAAACAGAGAGTCGGGATAAATGGTTCATTCTTGGATTGGCAATCAGTAACTATTGGGGTGCCACAGGGATCAGTGCTGGGACCCCAACTATTTACAATCTATATTAACGACTTGGAAGAAGGGACTGAGTGTAACGTAGCCAAGTTTGCTGGTGATACAAAAATGGGAGGAAAAGCAATGAGTGAGGAGGACACAAAAAAATCTGCAAAACAACATAGACAGGCTAAGTGAATGGGCAAAAATTTGACAGATGGAATATAATGTTGGAAAGTGTGAGGTCATGCACTTTGGCAGAAAAAAATCAAAGAGCAAGTTATTATGTAAGTAGAGAAAGATTGCAAAGTGCCCCAGTACAGCAGGACCCGGGGGTTATTTGTGCATGAAACACAAAAGGCTAGTATGCAGATACAGCAAGTGTCAGGAAGGCCAATGGTATCTTGGCCTTTATTGCAAAGGGGATGGAGTATAAAAGCAGGCCAGTCTTGCTGCAGTTATACAGGGTATTGGTGAGGCCACACCTGGAATACTGCGTACAGTTTTGGTTTCCATATTTACGAAAAGATATACTTGCTTTGGAGGCAGTTCAGAGAAGGTTCACTAGGTTGATTCCAGAGATGAGGGGGTTGACCTATGAGGAAAGGTTGAGTAGGTTGGGCCTCTACTCATTGGAATTCAGAAGATTGAGAGGTAATCTTAATTGAAACATATAAGATTATGAGGGGGCTTGACAAGGTGGATGCAGAGAGGATGTTTCCACTGATGGGGGAGACTAGAACTAGAGGGCATGATCTTAGAATAAGGGGCAGCCCATTTAAAACTGAGATGAGGAAAAATTTATTTTCTCTGAGGGTTGTAAATCTGTGGAATTCGTTGCCTCAGAGAGCTGTGGAAGCTGGGACATTGAATAAATTTAAGACAGAGATAGACAGTTTCTTAACCGAGAAGGGAATAAGGGGAGCAGGCGGGGCAGTGGACCTGAGTCCATGATCGGATCAGCCAAGATCGTATAAAATGGTGGAGCAGGCTCGAGGAGCCGTATGGTCTACTCCTGCTCCTATGTCGTATGTTCTTATGTTATGTTCTTTGTGTGTCCATCGCCTCCTACCAGCTCCTTTACCTATTCTGCTCTCCTTTTGACAGGATGTTTGTTATTTGTTCCAGGACTCTGAGAAAAAAGGATTACTAGGCAAGATCCAGATGATTCAAGATATTGTTATCACAGTGCAAAATATCCTGGATAAAACAGCATCGTTTGGTGAAAGAATCAAAAAGTAAGTATTGCAATTGGTTTTGAGCTAAATTAAGATGTCTTTTACTGATCGTGTAGTCTGACTATACCCCATAAGAACATAAGAAATAGGAGCAGGAGTCGGCCATTTAGCCCCTCGAGCCTGCTCCACCATTCAATAAGATCATGGCTGATCTGATCCTGGCCTTAACTCCACTTCCCTGCTCACTCTCCAGAACCCTTGACTCCCTTATCGCTTAAAAATCTGTCTATCTCTGCCTTAAATATATTCATTGACCCAGCCTCCACAGCTCTCTGGGGTAGAGAATTCCAAAGATTCACAACCCTCTGAGAGAAGAAATTCCTCCTCATTTCTAGATTCCCCCACGAGGGGAAATATCCTCTCTGCACCTACCCTGTCAAGCCTCCTCAGAAACTTGTACGTTTCAATAAGATCACCTCTCATTCTTCTAAACTCCAATGTGTATCGGCCCAACCTGCTCAACCTCATTTGATATTTGACAATATTACAATAGTTAGATATTTGTCAACTAGTAATTACTTATAGTCAGTGAAATATTGAGTTAGTTATATCATGATCAAGTTATATTTCCTTCTTCAGAAATAAGTTCACCTTTTTCTGTTCATGACTTTCACCCATCTATCAAACTGATGATTGCATAAAGAATACAGAAGCCAATATCATCATGTACAAAAATGCTTTGCGTGTCCATCATCTGCCAGGTCCTTTACCTGTTCTGCTCTCCTTTTGACAGGATGTTTGTTATCTGGGTTTCCTCTTGTCAGATTCAACACTCACAAGAATTGATAATCTCAGTAGAGCCACTGAAGTTCATAGCACACAAGGAGGCCATTTGGCCCATCATGTATGTGCTGACTCCTTGCTAGCGTAATCCAAAATGAATTCCTCTGACCTGATCTGTCCCCATGGCTTTTGTATCTACATTTTCTTCAAATTGCTATCTACATTTCCCTTAAAAAAATGCAATGGCTTCTGCCTGAATTACTCACTGTGGCAAAGCATTCTATGGTCTAACAAGCCTGCATGAAGACATTTAGAAACATAGAAACATAGAAAATAGGTGCAGGAGTAGGCCAGTCGGCCCTTTGAGCCTGCACCACCATTCAATAAGATCATGGCTGATCATCACCTCAGTACCCCTTTCCTGCTTTCTCTCCATACCCCTTGATCCCTTTAGCCGTAAGGGCCATATCTAACTCCCCCTTGAATATATCCAATGAACTGGCATCAACAACTCTCTGCGGCAGGGAATTCCACAGGTTAACAACTCTCTGATTGAATAAGTTTCTCCTCATCTCAGTCATAAATGGCCTATCCCTTATCCTAAGTCTGTGTCCCCTGGTTCTGGACTTCCCCAACACCGGGAACATTCTTCCCAAATCTAACCTGTCCAGTCCCGTCAGAATTTTATACGTTTCTATGAGATCCCCTCTCATAGAACCCCAGTGTATAAAGGCCCAGTTGATCCAGTCTCTCCTCATATGTCAGTCCAACCATCCCTGGAATCAGTCTGGTGAACCTTCGCTGCACTCCCTCAATAGCAAGAAAGTCCTTCCTCAGATTAGGAGACCAAAACTGAACACAATATTCCAGGTGAGGCCTCACCAAGGCCCTGTACCACTGCAGTAAGACCTCCCTGCTCATATACTCAAATCCCCTAGCTATGAAGGCCAACATGCCATTTGCCTTCTTCACCGCCTGCTGTATCTGCATGCCAACTTTCAATGACTGATGAACCATGACACCCAGGTCTCGTTGCACCTCCCCTTTTCCTAATCTGCCACCATTCAGATAATATTCTGCCTTCATGTTTTTGCCACCAAAGTGGATAACCTCACATTTATCCACATTATACTGCATCTGCCATTCATTTGCCCACACACCGAACCTGTCCAAGTCACCCTGCAGCCTCTTAGCATCCTCTTCACAGCACACACCGCCACCCAGTTTAGTGTCATCTGCAAACTTGGAGATATTACACTCAATTCATTCATCCAAATCATTCATGTATATTATAAAGAGCTGGAGTCCCAGCACTGAGCCCTGCGGCACTCCACTAGTCACTGCCTCCTATTCCGAAAAGGACCCGTTTATCCCGACTCTCTGCTTCCTGTCTGCCAACCAATTCTCTATCCACACCAGAACATTACCCCCAATACCATGTGCTTTGATTTTGCACAACAATCTGTTATGTGGGACCTTGTCAAAGGCCTTTTGAAAGTCCAAATACACCACATCCACTGGTTCTCCCTTGTCCACTCTACTAGTTACATCCTCAAAAAATTCCAGAAGATTTGTCAAGCATGATTTCCCTTTCATAAATCCATGCTGACTTGGACCAATCCTGTCACTGCTTTCCAAATGCGCTGCTATTTCATCCTTAATCATTGATTCCAAAATTTTCCCCATGACTGATGTCAGGCTAACCGGTCTATAATTACCCATTTTCTCTCTCCCTCCTTTTTTAAAAAGTGGTGTTCCATTAGCTACCCTCCAGTCCATAGGAATTGATCCAGAGTCGATAGACTGTTGGAAAATGATCACCAATGCATCCATTATTTCTAGAGCCACTTCCTTAAGTACTCTGGGATGCAGACAATCAGGCCCCGGGGATTTATCAGCCTTCGATCCCATCAATTTCCCCAACACAATTTCCCGCCTAATCAGGATATCCTTCAGTTCCTCCTCCTCACTAGACCCTCGGTCCCCTAGTACATCCGGAAGGTTATTTGTGTCTTCCTTCGTGAATACAGAAGCAAAGTATTTGTTTAATTGGTCTGCCATTTCTCTGATCCCCATTATAAATTCACCTGAGTCCGACTGCAAAGGACCTACGTTTGTCTTCACTAATCTCCCAACCTGTCTCTCCAATCTTTTGGTGCCGATTTGAAATTGATAACCCCTCATCACTGACTTCCTAATCAGTTGAAATCGTCTTTCTTCACTCACAGAAATTGGCCAGTTAGCACTGATGTCCATTTTCACACTTCTCAAGCAATTAACAAGTTGCTTTTATCATCAGCACTTCCAAACAGGCTGGAAATACAGTCATGCATCAAGCAAATCAAATTGCACTCCCAGCAACTGAAACCCTTCAATCTTTGATCTTCTGTCTTTGATCCTATGATCCCTTTTGGTGACCTGCATAGAAGAATGAATGAACTTGTATTTCTATTCATTTATAGAGTGTCTTTCATGTCCTTGGAATGTCCCAAAATACTTTGCCATCAATGAAGTACTTTTGGAGTGTAGTCATGGTGATAATGTAGTAACTATGGGCCCAAGTTTCCACATGATTTGCGCCTGATTTTTAGGAGCAACTGGTGGAGAACGGACTATTTTAGAAATCGCAATTCTCCACATTTTTTTTTCTGCAGTTCTAGTCAGGTAGAACAGTTCTAGTTTAGAACAGAATTTTTTCTTCAAAAGGGGGCGTGTCCGGCCACTGACGCCTGATTTGAAAGTTTCCACAGTGAAAACGTACTCCAAACTAAAGTAGAATGGAGCCAGTGAAGATTTTTGTAGAACTGAAAAAACCTGTTCTACACATTAAAAAATCAGACGCAGGTTACAAATTAGGCGTCCAGAACGAGGTGGGGGGGGGAGGGAACTCATTAAATTCTACAATAAATCCTTATTTATACTTCTACAAATATTATACAAATAAATCCAACCTGAATAAACATTTATAAGCCAAGAAAAGATTAAATAAACCATCTTCCTACCTGTGTGAAAGTGCTTCAGCCAGGGAGAATTCTGCAGCCGTTCGTGCCGCTGAGCGAGAGGGGGAGAGAGAGAGAGAGAGAGAGAGGGAGGGAGGGGAGGGGTCGGGGAACAGGAGCGGGGGGGAGCGGGTGTCGGGTCGGGGCGGGGAACGGGTCGGGGCGGGGAGCGGGTCTCGGGGCGGGGGGATGGGGGAGAGCGGGTCTCGGGTCGGGGCGGGGAACGGGTCGGGGGGGTGGGGGAGAGCGGGTCTCGGGTCTCGGTCGGGGCGGGGGGGGAGCGGGTCTCGGGTCGGGGCGGGGAACGGGTCGGGGGGGTGGGGGAGAGCGGGTCTCGGGTTTCGGTCGGGGCGGGGGGGGAGCGGGTCTCGGGTCGGGGCGGGGAACGGGTCGGGGGGGTGGGGGAGAGCGGGTCTCGGGTCTCGGTCGGGGCGGGGGGGGAGCGGGTCTCGGGTCGGGGCGGGGAACGGGTCGGGGGGGTGGGGGAGAGCGGGTCTCGGGTTTCGGTCGGGGCGGGGGGGGAGCGGGTCTCGGGTCGGGGCGGGGAACGGGTCGGGGGGGTGGGGGAGAGCGGGTCTCGGGTTTCGGTCGGGGCGGGGGGGGAGCGGGTCTCGGGTCGGGGCGGGGAACGGGTCGGGGGGGTGGGGGAGAGCGGGTCTCGGGTCTCGGTCGGGGCGGGGGGGGAGCGGGTCTCGGGTGTCGGGTCGGGGCGGGGGGGGGGGGGGGGTGGGGGGGGTAGCGAGTGTCGGGTCGGGGGCGGGGAGCAGGAGCTGGCCGTGGGAGGAGCCTCATTCACGCAGCCCCAGTGAGGCCATTGGGCCAGGGCTAGGGGCTGCGTGCTTCGGGCCCCTCCCACACAGTTCGGCGCCTGGAGCTACTGCACTTGCGTGCCGACTGTAGCGCGCATGTGCAGAGGTCCCGGCACTGTTTTCAGCGCAGGGACCTGGCTCCGCCCCCCCCCCACAGCTCGTGCTGGCTGCGCCGAGTGCCACAGGACCTGTAAGTAGGTGGAGAATACCGAGGATTTTTTTAGGCGCCGTTTTAGGCGCGAAAAACGTTTTTTTTCTTCATGGAAACTTGGGCCCTATGTGTCATGTATGTACTTTTGGGATTGCTAACCACTCGATGGCATCACTGTTGGAGACCATTGGGCTGCGCGCTACAAGTATAAAAGGCCAGCCATTTTGTATATTAGACTCTGGGCCTTAATAAAGCAGAGCCAAGGTTATACCTCTTGGAGTTAAACAGTACTCAGTCTAACAGTTATTGTACACAACATTTGGTGATGAGGTAACAAGAACCTTTGCATGCAAATATGAGCACAATTGGATTGTTGGAGCGATTCGTGGAAGGAGAAGATTGGGCAGACTTTGTGAGCCATTTGAGCCAGTTCTTCGTGGCCAACAAAATGGAGGAGGTCAGCGACACAGATCGGCACCGGGCGGTGTTCCTCACGGTTTGCGGTCCAAAAATTTATGGTCTGATAAAAGAATCTACTCCTGCCTGTGAGTCCAACAGAGAAGACATATGAAGAATTGTGTACACTGGTACAGGAACACCTTAAGCCAGACAAAGGCATCGTCATCATCTCGAGATACAGATTTTACACGCACGTCCGATCGGAGGGCCAGAGCGCGGCGGAATTCGTTGCCAACCTGAGACGTCGAGCTGGACCATGTAAGTTCGGGGCTGTGTTGGCAGACATGCTGCGGGACTTTTTTGTAATCGGCATCAACCACGAGGTGATCCTGCATAAACTACTGGCGGTGGAGACGTTGGACTTGAACAGGGCCATCACGATCGCCCAGTCATGCATGACGACAGATAGAAGTCTAAAGCAGATATCAGTGAAAAATCGAAACTCGGCAAGTACTGTAAATACGATTGATTCGGCGTTCGGCAGAGCGGCACTTGGCAGGGCCACCCGACTGCGTACGCGAAACCTGTGGCTGTCCAAAGTCCGCCAGCGGGAATGTATCCGATTTCTCCGTGTTGGCATTGTGGGGGAAATCGGATACAGTGCCGTTTTAAGCAATATAGTTGCAAAGGCTGTCTGAGAGTGGTGCATCTCCAGCGCAAGTGTCCGCAGATGAGCAAGCGTGCTGCGACACACCACGTGGAGGATGATGGTCAGACTAGCGCGGATCCAGATACGCAATCCGAGATACCAGAGGAGGAAGTGTATGGACTGTACTCGTTCCTAACTAAGAGCAAACCGATAATGATCAACGTGAAATTTAATAGGGTGCCGGTATCGATGGAACTGGACACGGGGGTGAGTCAATCGATAATGAGCCAGGGGGCAGTCGACAAGCTGTGGGATACTAAGGTTGTGAGGCCCAGGCTGAGTTCAGTCAATGCCAAGTTGCGCATGTACACCAAAGAACTCTTAACGGTGATTGGCAGTGCCACAATTAAAGTGTTGTATGATAGTGTGGCTCACGAGTTACTGCTTGGATTGTCCCAGACAATGGCCCAGCGCTGTTCAGCAGGAACTGCCTTGAAAAAATCAGATGCATTTGGAACGACATCAAAGCGTTGTCGTTGGAGGAAGATACATGTGCCCAAGTATTGAGCAAGTTCCCCTCGCTGTTCAAACCGGGTATCGGCAACTTCACGGGAGCCAAGGTGCAGATCCACGTAGATTCGGATGCAAGACCCGTCCATCATAAAGCTCGGGCAGTTCCGTATATGATGAGGGAGAAGGTCGAAATCGAACTGGACAGACCCCGGCATGAAGGGATCATGTCATCGGTTGAATTTAATGAATGGGCCAGCCTCATTGTCCCTGTGCTGAAAAGTGATGGCACAGTCAGAATCTGTGGAGACTACAAGTCTATGATCAACAGGATTTCGAAATAGGATCAGTACCCGCTACCGAAAGCTGATGACTTGTTTGCAACACTAGCCGGGGGGAAGTCGTTCACCAAACTGGACTTGATGTCAGCCTACATGACACAGGAGCTGGTCGAGATGTCGAAGAGACTTAGGTGCATTAACATGCATAAAGGACTGTTTATTTATCATAGGTGCCCTTTTGGAATTCGCTCGGCTGCAGCAATATTTGGGAGGAACATGGAGAGTTTACTGAAGTCCGTCCCCAGAACTGTCGTGTTCCAAGATGACATCCTGATCACAGGTCATGACTCCGAGGAACATCTGAACAACCTGGAAGAGGTTCTATATCGTCTGGATAAAGTGGGACTCAGACTGAAACGAAGTGCGTCTTCATGGCACCAGAGGTCGAATTCCTGGGGAGGAAAATTGCTGCTGACGGCATCAGGTCCACAGACGCGAAAACCAAGGCCATCAAGAATGCATCCAAGCTGCAGAATGTGACGGAGCTGCGTTCGTTCCTGGGTCTACTCAACTACTTCGGTAACTTCCTACCTAAATTGAGCACCTTATTAGAACCACTGCACATGCTGCTTAGAAAAGGCGACAACTGGGTGTGGGGTGCGTCTCAAGACAGAGCTTTTGAGAAAGCCACTAATCTGCTTTGCTCTAACAAGCTGCTGGTACATTATGACCCATGTAAACGTTTAGTATTGGCCTGTGATGCTTCGTCATATGGAATTGGTTGCATACTCCAACAAGTTAATGAGTCGGGTAAACTTCAACCAGTCACGACTGCTTCAAATCGTTTGTTTAAAGCAGAAAGAGCCTACAGCATGGTAGAGAAAGAAGCACTAGCCTGTGTGTATGGGATTAAAAAGATGCATCAGTACCTGTTTGGTCTTCGGTTTGAACTGGAGACAGATCACAAGCCGTTCATTTCAGTGTTCTCTGAAAACAAAGGTATCAATACCAATGCTTCATCTCGCATCCAGAGGTGGGCGCTGACATAATCCACTTATGATTATGTCATTCGCCATAGACCTGGCACCGAGAATTGTGCCGATGCTTTGAGCCGTCTGCCGTTGCCCACACCGGAGGTGGAAATGTCACAACCGGTGGACCTATTGTTAGTTATGGATGCTTTTGAGAGTGAAGGAACCCCTGTCACGGCTCAACAAGTTAAGACCTGGACCAGCCAGGACCCGATTTTATCGGTGGTGAAGAGTTGCATTCTCAAAGGTGATTGGTCTGCCATTCCCAAGCAAATGTGCGAGGAGACCAAACCTTACATTCGTCGCAAAGATGAACTGTCTATTCAGTCGGATTGTATACTGTGGGGCAATCGTGTTGTTATGCCCAAGAAAGGGAGAGAGAAATTTGTACGTGAGCTACATAGCACACATCCCGGCATTGTAATGATGAAAGCCATTGCCAGGTCTCATGTATGGTGGCTGGGAATTGACTCTGAGCTGGAATCATGTGTGTATCAGTGCAACACTTGCATGCAGCTCAGCAAAGCACCAGCGGAATCGCTGCTGAGTCTGTGGTTGTGGCCATCCAAACCATGGTCCAGGATCCACAAAGACTTTGCAGGTCTCTTCCTGGGGAAGATGTTTTTAGTTGTGGTGGATGCATATTTGAAGTGGATAGAATGTATAATCATGTCATCCAGCACATCCACAGTTACCATTGAGAATCTCAGTGTCATGTTCGCGACACATGGTCTGCCTGACATCGTTGTTAGTAACAACGGATCGTGCTTCACCAGTCAGGAGTTTCAAGAGTTCATGAAACTCAATGGTATAAAACATGTAAGGTCAGCACCGTTCAAACCTGCATCCAATGGGCAAGCAGAACGTGCTGTCCAAATCATAAAGCAGAGTATGAAGCGAGTAACCCAAGGGTCACTGCAGACCCGCCTGTCATGCATACTGCTGAGTTACAAGACAAGACCACACACGCTTACCAGGGTCTCGCCTGTGGAACTAATGATGAAGAGAGGTCTTAAGACCAAGCTATCTCTTGTACACCCTGACTTGAATAATCATGTTGAATATAGAAGACAAAGTCAGCAAGGGTATCACAATCGCGCAGCTGTGTCACGCGATATTTTTATAAATGATCCTGTATATGTTCTGAATTATGGTCAGGGTCCCAAGTGGATTGCTGGTACTATCATGGCCAAGGACGGCAACAGAGTATTTATTGTCAAGCTCAAAAATGGGCAAACCTGCAGGAAACATATGGATCAGACAAAGCTGCGGCACACAGACAAACCGGAACAGTCAGAGGAAGAGACAATCGATGACCAACCAACCTACCTCCAGTCATCAGAGGACTCGGTGGTCATCAGTGAATCGGGACTTTCAATCACTGACATGTTCAATGAAAATGGACTTTCAGTCCCTGACACGGCCATTGCCACTCCCACCAGGTCAGCCACCCAGCCACCAGTCACAACAGACTCTGAACACTCACCCAAGGCTGGAGTTGGACTGAGACGGTCAACCTGGGAGCGTAAAACACCGGACCGTCTCAATTTGTAAAAGACTGTGTTAATATCTCAGAGCGGAGTATTGTCATGTGTGTACTTTTGGGATCATTAGCCACTGGATGGCGTCACTGTTGGAGGCCATTGGGCTGCACGCACATGTGTGCAGCCCAAGTATAAAAGGCCAGCCATTTTGTATATTCGTCACTTTGGGCCTTCATAAAGCAGAGCCAAGGTCATACCTCTTAGAATTAAACAGTATTCAGTCTAACAGTTGTTGCATACACAATACGATGGCAGCCAAATTGTACATAGCACGGTCACATGAACAGCAATGACATAGATGACCAGATAATCTATTTTAGTAGTGCTATTTGAGAGATTAATGTTGGCCAGGACACCGGGAGAACTCCTCTGCTCTTCTTCAAATTGTTCCATGGAATCTTTTATATCCACCAGAGCATGCAGACTGTTTAATATTTCATCTAAAACACAGTGCACCACTCCCTCAGCACTGCACTAAAATGTCAGTCTAGGTTATATGCTCATGCATCTGGAGAGAAGTTTGAATCTACCAGGGAATTACTCAGAGGCAAGAATGCTACCATTGAGCCGAGAGTGGTACACGATGAAACAAGATGATTTTTCCAGGACCAGAGAGCAGTCCAAACAGGCCTTTCCTTCATGTGGATTATTGAATGTATCGGTGCTAGTTCAGAAACTCTAAGGGCATGGAGCCATATTAGGGAGAACCACTGCAATCTCTGATGAACCACTGGGGTGTCGCAGAAATGGACATTCAAATGCTGCAGCTTTTACCATGCACTGTATTCACATTTTTCAATTTTCCGGTTCAAATGATTGCAAACCTTGTCTTTGGAAGTCAAACTTAGCCCTGTACCAAAGTAGACATAATTGTGTAAAGATGTCATAAAGAAGGTGTGTTTTGCATTTGGTCATGCTGGACTGCTTCAAAGTGACTGAAACATGATAGTCCCCGGCAAGTGTATTGACCTGCATGAAGTTGAGCTTTTGATCAGAAGCTGTTTGCACATTAACGGAGCAGAATCCCTTCCAACGTATATACAGCCCAGGATTATGAGGAGGCACATTAGTGGCAACACGCATTCTTGGAATCCGATGGACGGAATGGTGACTTTGCTCCTGCTGTTCCCCATCTGTGGTAAAGTCAATGAATAGGCAAGGCTGATGGAAAGTTGGCCTTTATCTCAAGGGTCAAGGGAGGTGGAATATAAAGGTGTGTGTGTGTGGGGGAGGTGGTGGGGGGAGGCGTGGGGAGTTGTGCTTCATTTGCATAGATTCTTGGTCAAATCCCATCTGGAGTACTGCATTCAGTTTTGGACACCGCACTTCAGGAAGGAGATATTGGCCTTCGAAGGGATGCAGCACAGATTCACCAGAATTATGCCAGAGCTCAGAGAGTTAAATTATGAAGACAGATTGCATAAACTTGGTTTGAATTCCCTTGAGTATAGAAGATTGAGGGGTGATCAGATCGAGGTGTTTAAAATGTTAAAAGGATTGATAGTTTAGATACAGAGAAACTGTTTCCTCTGGTGGGGGAAATCAAGAACAAGGGGACAGGGTCTTAAAATCAGAGCTAGGCCACTCAGGAGTGAAATCAGGAAGTTTTTCACACAATGGGTAGCAGAGACCTGGAGCACTCTCTCTCAGAAGACTGTGGATTCTATGACAGTTGAAGCTTTCAAGACTAAGATAGATAGATTTTTGTTAGTTAAGGGTATCAAGGGATTATGGAGCAAAGGCAGGTAAATGGAGTTGAGATGCAGATCTGCCATGATCTAATTGAATGGCGGAGGTGTCTCGAGGGGCTGAATGACCTACTTCTGTTCCTAATGCTCCAATATTTTCTGTGTCACATTGCAAATGTAATCGTTTGCTGTTCAGTGCCTGTTCCTGTCCGGTTTCTGCTGCGTTCCTTGAAAGTGTTGCAGAGATTTAGTGCAGTGGTTACCTTGATTTCCATTGACAGTCTGTGGCTCCCATTGACCTGGTCTGTAACTTTTCCTGCAACTTGGTGCGTGCTTCTTGGTCCAGCTCTGTGAACTGCAGTTGGCTGCACCTTGCGCAGAAGCACCTTGTCCGAGGTTGGCTGGATACTGCAACTTTTCCAACAGTGTAGATAAACCTATCTAAACAAATCCATTTGTTCCAGTTCCTGTAAAACTATTCCATCAAAACTAATTGACCAGTCATGGTAATCCTCACAGAGAAAAATGAAAAGGTTTTGGCTTGGAAAGATCTAGGTGTAATGTATTTGCTTCATGGGTTCTTTGTTTAAGAATTCATAAGCAACATATTGCTATTAAGAACTAATTGGTTTATTAGCAAAGGTTTAACAACCACACTACACATTACCAGTTCATTCACCAGGCTCACAACCACCTGCCTCATCGTGGATCCCCGAAACCCAACTGGCTGGGGTTTTATTGAATCTTGTGAACATCACGTGACTGGCTAAGCCACTCCCAACTCAACAGTTCTATAACTCTTTTTGGTTCAACAGCTCTACAAACCTGTGAGCACATTCACAGGTGCATACCTTACACTAGGTGTAGTGTTTCTTTTGTGTCAGGCTTGTTCAGTCTTTGACGTATGTACAGAGATGCTGATCTTGTCAAGCAATATGCGCAGGCTCTTATTCAATGTCAATACGCTTCAACATGTTGGGATCTGAAGTCCAGATGTGGACCCGGTGTTCTGAGCCAAACTTTATAACAGACAATTCCAATGTTTTAAAAACTCTGCTTGTCCTGGGACCTCCGAACTTGTGCAGTCCCAAACTGAATACTTTCAGAAACATCCAAATAGAGCCGATTGAGTTCAGCTCGTAATTCAAACCTCATCCCTTGATATAAAACATTTCATTTTTTAAGATATAAAATATACTTTTTAAATGTTGTAAAATGCCCAATGTCTTGTCCACGATCAGCTTTTTAAAAATTTGTTCCTGGGATGTGGGCGTCGCTGGCAAGGCCAGCATTTATTGCCCATCCCTAATTGCCCTTGAGAAGGTGGTGGTGAGCCGCCTTCTTGAACCGCTGCAGTCCGTGTGGTGAAGGTGCTCCCACAGTGCTGTTAGGGAGGGAGTTCCAGGATTGTGACCCAGCAACTATGAAGGAATGCCGATTTACTTCCAAGTCAGGATGGTGTTTGACTTTGGAGGGGAACGTTTAGGTGATGGTGTTCCCATGCGCCTGCTGCCCTTGTCCTTCCAGGTGATAGAGGTCGCGGGTTTGAGAGGTTGATAAATATGATTTTTTTTTAATGTATAAGATGGTGACAGAGTTGGGGGAGAGATTGCAGAAACTTGCTCCACAGAGCCACCTAATGAGCACAACCTGCAACTGTATCGTGACAGATAACATAGGAAAATTGAATGGGAAATGTTTGACATATCAATTTATAATGGGAAATGATAACAGAAAGGTTTGATCGGAAGTCATGACAACAGGAAGTTATGTTTGTGGACAGGAAGTGTACACCCTACACGATTTTTAAATAATATATAGATAAAGATCTCCACAACTGGACAGAATGTACTGTAAAGCAGATATAAATATTAGCCAGCTCCCGTTAAGACCAAGTTAAATTTACTAAGAATGAACCTGCCCATATTAGAATTCCCTTTTCTACTGCTACTAATTAATTTTCAAAGCTAATACATGAGAATAAATTACTTCCAAACGATATGCCTGCGAGTGGAAAATCCAATATAGCACAGAACACTAACGTTCTAAAAGTTTCAACAAAATCTCACTCGAGTACCTTGATTATAAGTGAAGTACTTTGCTTTCATCGGAAGTGGAGAGTCTTGAAATGGATGGCACTCAGGGATTGGAATATACCTGTTCTTGCTGGACTTACTGTTAAGTGGAATAGTCTGTATCTTGCGTCTAGTGTTGGCTTTGTGCATTGGATATCAGTAAGCTTTGGAGTGTTAGCTACTTAATAAATACATTTACAAAATTCCGTTAGTTCACCTAGGTGAGAGAAATAACATGACTTCAATAAGATATTCTGGGCCTTCATATAATCTTTCTCGCACTGAGCTACCGGTTGTAACTGGTAAATACACACAAACACAATTCATCATCGGGTGATCATATATTGCTGTGAATTAATCAGCTACAAATAGATTTTAGTCATTGATTTTGTGCATAATCACATCTATTAGTCTTTGTATTGTGCAATAACTTTAGGAATTTATCGACAGTGTGAAAACCCACCACACAGATTGGAGGCATACATCAATTAGCAAATTTATTCTGTAGGATTCACTAAAGCACGATTCTTTTACTAGACTACGAATGTATGAATATTCATTGGAAGCAACCTCGATCATATGTTTCCACATTCATTAGGTGATCAATCAGCCTTGTCATACATTCTGACAATTTACAATCCGTCATTTTCAAAAATGGATTAAGAGAAGAAATTTGAATTCTCTTCAAATGGATTAGCTCACTTTGTGTTGATTCCACAGATCAGCTCGATGCAAAACATTCCTGTGCACTGCGCAAGGGGGCGTGTGTGCGAGACCACAATCTTCCCTCTCCTCGGTGGATCTATAGAGCTGCCGTGGAAAACTCTGCTGACTATTTCCTGATGAATTCACGTCTCTGCTTTGTATTCAGGGTGTAGTTCAAAGTCAGGTTCTTGTAAATTGATTGCATTATCAGCAAGTGCGTGCACATAGATTCAGCAACACTGAGAACCAGAACCAAGTGTTGCAAACAAGGCGAAAGGCAGAATACAACAGTAATGAAAAATGCAAGTTCGACTAAGCCTTGTTTACACAGGAGAGGCAGATAATGTAGCCTGCAATGGTGTGTTAATGAGTTTCTGACAGGAATGTACAGAGGGAAAGCCAAGTTAGGGATCAACATTTAGATTCAGGGTTGGGATTATCATTTTACACTTGGTAGCCTGAGAATTGTAATGTCTGTAAAGCCAAATCTTGATTGTGATGTTCAAGGTATGAGCATCCCAAAATAGGGGCAGGGGTTATATGCAATGCACTAGTAGGATGCCAGTCATCACACGCATTGCTCCTAGCAACTGCCTTGGAGCATGGGTGCTTCTGCCCTGACCCCAGTAGACTTTCAAAAGTTAGCAATTAATCAAACAGTCAAAACATTAAAGATGACGCCTACCTTTATGCCAGTAAGAGATACCTCCGATAATGCCTGTGATAATAGGGTATGTTAAATGGTGGAGTATTTGCACATGGGAATACTTTGGCCTTCTCCAATTGATCAGTTGTTTTTTTAAAGGGCTGCCCTCAAACTGGCCTCTCACTATATTCTGACTTTGTTAGGCAGCTAGGAACGGGCACTAAACACTGCCTTGGGCATCCCGAGAGTAAAAATAAGAAAGGCTTAAATGATGGTGTCATGTATCTCACACTACTGTACATAACTGTATCTTACCATGCTATACATGACTGTAACTAGAGATGACCTGTAACCACGAGCTTACCTTACCACCAGGGGTGCACTTGCAGGAGACACTGGATACCTGTCCCAGACAGGTATATAAGGACAGGTCTCAGGCAAGTGTGGATTTCGAGAGCTGTGTAATAAAGGTGCAGGTCCTGGGTGACCTTGACTTCAGTATGTGCCTCATGTGAGTCTGTACTGCATGGTCAGGACTTTACAGTGGCGACGAGTTACGGGATTACAGAATCCACAGAATGGCAACCAACGGCTCAGAGGAAAAATACAATGCTGGAGATAATTGGGAGGACTTTATAGAAAGGCTCCAGCAAAGCTTCGTAACCAAAGACTGGTTAGACAACGATAAGGCAGACAAGAGAAGAGCCCATCTCTTGACCAGCTGTGGCTCGAAAACATACGCCTTAATGAAGGACCTGCTGGCACCCGAGAAACCAGCAAGCAAGTCGTTTGAAGAGTTGAGCACACTGGTAAGAGACCACCTGAAGCTAGCGAGCAGCCTACACATGGCCAGACACGAGCTCTACAACTGCAGACATTGTGTGGGCCAGAGCATACCCGACTTCGTGGCGGAACTTCGGAGGTTGGCTAGCTTATGTGAGTTCTCCGATGAACTAAGGAGAGAAGTACTGAGAGACTTTTTTATTGAGGGAATAGGCCACACATGCATATTCCGAAAGCTCATAGAGACCAAAAACTTGACCCTAGAGGCAGCAACACTGGTTGCACAGACATGCTTGGCAGGAGAAGAAGAAACGAGGTTGATCTATACTGCGGGTACGACAACTAACGAAACATCGGAACAAGGGGTTCACAGCATGAAACAAGCCGCTACCCCCACACACAGACAAAGGCAGGAGAGCAGGCCCTCAACAGCAGGCAGTGGCGCCAGAAGCCATCAAGGGCCACATGAACGGCCGTTCACACCTCATCAACCCACAATGCGAGCAATCAACTATAAACTGAGAGAAGCTCAAGAGAGATCAGCCAGACGCAGCTCATCCTTTGGAAACATAGAAACATAGAAACATAGAAAATAGGTGCAGGAGTAGGCCATTCGGCCTTTCTAGCCTGCACCGCCATTCAATGAGTTCATGGCTGAACATGCAACTTCAGTACCCCATTCCTGCTTTCTCACCATGCCCCTTGATTCCCCTAGTAGTAAGGACTTCATCTAACTTATTTTTGAATATATTTAGTGAATTGGCCTCAACAACTTTCTGTGGTAGAGAATTCCACAGGTTCACCACTCTCTGGGTGAAGAAATTCCTCCTCATCTCGGTCCTAAATGGCTTCCCCCTTATCCTTAGACTGTGACCCCTGGTTCTGGACTTCCCCAACATTGGGAGCATTCTTCCTGCATCTAACCTGTCTAACCCCGTCAGAATTTTAAACGTTTCTATGAGGTCCCCTCTCATTCTTCTGAACTCCAGTGAATACAAGCCCAGTTGATCCAGTCTTTCTTGATAGGTCAGTCCCGCCATCCCGGGAATCAGTCTGGTGAACCTTCGCTGCACTCCCTCAATAGCAAGAATGTCCTTCCTCAGGTTAGGAGACCAAAACTGTACACAATACTCCAGGTGTGGCCTCACCAAGGCCCTGTACAATTGTAGCAACACCTCCCTGCCCCTGTACTCAAATCCCCTCGCTATGAAGGCCAACATGCCATTTGCTTTCTTAACCGCCTGCTGTACCTGCATGCCAACCTTCAATGACTGATGTACCATGACACCCAGGTCTCGTTGCACCTCCCCTTTTCCTAATCTGTCACCATTCAGATAATAGTCTGTCTCTCTGTTTTTACCACCAAAGTGGATAACCTCACATTTATCCACATTATACTTCATCTGCCATGCATTTGCCCACTCACCTAACCTATCCAAGTCGCTCTGCAGCCTCATAGCATCCTCCTCGCAGCTCACACTGCCACCCAACTTAGTGTCATCCGCAAATTTGGAAATACTACATTTAATCCCCTCGTCTAAATCATTAATGTACAGTGTAAACAGCTGGGGCTCCAGCACAGAACCTTGCGGTACCCCACTAGTCACTGCCTGCCATTCTGAAAAGTCCCCATTTACTCCTACTCTTTGCTTCCTGTCTGACAACCAGTTCTCAATCCATGTCAGCACACTACCCCCAATCCCATGTGCTTTAACTTTGCACATTAATCTCTTGTGTGGGACCTTGTCGAAAGCCTTCTGAAAGTCCAAATATACCACATCAACTGGTTCTCCCTTGTCCACTCTACTGGAAACATCCTCAAAAAATTCCAGAAGATTTGTCAAGCATGATTTCCCTTTCACAAATCCATGCTGACTTGGACCTATCATATTACCTCTTTCCAAATGCACTGCTATGACATCCTTAATAATTGATTCCATCATTTTACCCACTACCGATGTCAGGCTGACTGGTCTATAATTCCCTGTTTTCTCTCTCTCTCCTTTTTTAAAAAGTGGGGTTACATTGGCTACCCTCCACTCCATAGGAACTGATCCAGAGTCAATGGAATGTTGGAAAATGACTGTCAATGCATCCACTATTTCCAAGGCCACCTCCTTAAGTACTCTGGGATGCAGTCCATCAGGCCCTGGGGATTTATCGGCCTTCAATCCCATCAATTTCCCCAACACAATTTCCCGACTAATAAGGATTTCCCTCAGTTCCTCCTCCTTACTAGACCCTCCGACCCCTTTTATATCCGGAAGGTTGTTTGTGTCCTCCTCAGTGAATACCGAACCAAAGTACTTGTTCAATTGGTCCGCCATTTCTTTGTTCCCCGTTATGACTTCCCCTGATTCTGACTGCAGGGGACCTATGTTTGTCTTTACTAACCTTATTCTCTTTACATATCTATAGAAACTTTTGCAATCCGTCTTAATGTTCCCTGCAAGCTTCTTCTCGTACTCCATTTTCCCTGCCCTAATCAAACCCTTTGTCCTCCTCTGCTGAGTTCTAAATTTCTCCCAGTCCCCGGGTTCGCTGCTATTTCTGGCCAATTTGTATGCCACTTCCTTGGCTTTAATGCTATCCCTGATTTCCCTTGATAGCCACGGTTGAGCCACCTTCCCTTTTTTATTTTTACGCCAGACAGGAATGTACAATTGTTGTAGTTTATCCATGCGATCTCTAAATGTCTGCCATTGCCCATCCACAGTCAACCCCTTCAGTATCATTCGCCAATCTATCCTAGCCAATTCACGCCTCATACCTTTAAAGTTACCCTTCTTTAAGTTCTGGACCATGGTCTCTGAAACAATGGAAGCGGTCTGTGCTGGAGATGTGGGGGAAGGCACTCATCAAGGGGGTGTCGATTTCAGCATGCTGTTTGCAGAAACTGCGACTATACAGGGCATCTGGCCCGCATGTGCAGAAAAACGGCAGCTCGGCTGGTATACGAATCAGAAGAGTCGTAAAGTGGACCAGAAGACGGTGGGGACAGTACCCGGGACACCGAGGTACAGCGGGTCAACACGATCAATGGCCACTGCTCTTACAACAAGACGCCGCCAATAATGATGAAGGTTCTACTCAACGGGATACCCGTCAACATGGAGCTGGATACGGAAGCGCGTCAATCTCTCATGAGCGCTCAACAATTTGAACAGCTGTGGCCGCACAAAAGAGACAGACCAAAGCTCACAAGGGTCGACACCAAACTAAGGACCTATACCAAAGAAATCGTCCCAGTCCTCGGCAGCGCCATGCTCTTAGTCACACACAAAGGGACAGTGAACCGACTTCCCCTGTGGATTGTCCCCGGAGACCCCCCAGCACTGTTGGGGAGAAGCTGGCTGGCAAAACTAAACTGGAAATGGGATGTTGTTCAGGCCATGTCGTCAGAGGAACGGACCTCCTGCTCAACAGTTCTAAGTCGATTTGAACATCTCTTTCAGCCAGGTGTGGGCACCTTCAAAGGGGCTAAAGTCAAAATCTACATCACACAGGATGCGAGACCGGTCCATCACAAGGCCAGAGCTGTGCCCTATGTGATGAGGGAAAAGATTGAACATGAACTGGACAGGCTTCTGCGGGAAGGCATTATATCACCTGTGGAATTTAGTGACTGGGCAAGTCCCATCGTCCCAGTCATGAAGCCTGATGGATCCGTATGAATCTGTGGGGACTACAAATCTACCAGGTATATAAGGACAGGTCTCAGGCAAGTGTGGATTTCGAGAGCTGTGTAATAAAGGTGCAGGTCCTGAGTGACCTTGACTTTAGTATGTGCCTCGTGTGAATCTGTACTGCAGGGACAGGACTTTACAGATGGAAAGAGACAAGAATACTTCATCGGTGAATGCACTTACAGAGGGTCTCCTTCTGTCACAAAGGGGGCTATTGCCCGGAATGTTGGGCTGGATGAGAATTTGTTTTGTGTAGGAATGGGAGAAAAAACAGTTGGAATTTTTTTGCCTTGAATAGAAAAGCTGGGGAGAGTGGCGAGGGAACTCATTTCCTGCACAACACAACTTTGATGAATTATATAGTGAGACAAACTCTATCTGCAGGGTCTGACATCTGCTGAATGTGTCGGAAGGAGCTGGGCATGCAGACTGAGGCTAAATGATGAATTAAATCAGTGTATTTAAGTGTATCTGTTTGGCTGGTGATCTGGCGAGGAGGAACGTAGTCATCCTTGCCATGGGACAGAAACTGCTAGTCCATGTGGTCTTGTGGTGATAATGTTCCTCTCCTATCCCTATTGATCTGATAGGAGTGATGCTATCGATCTTGTTATTGTGATTAAATGCTCATGCCCCTAGTGTCAAAGATGGTAATCTCATTGTGGTGGCGAGCAGGCAACCTTATCCTCAAAACAGAGGCCAAAATAGCAGTGGTTCTCTGTTTCTTTCAAGAACATAATAAATAAGAGGAGGAGTAGGCCATATGGGCTCTCAAGCCTGTTCCGCCATTCAATAAGATCACGGATGATCTTTGACCTCAACTCCACTTCCCCGTCCTATCCCTGTATCCCTCGATTTCCCTCGACTCCAAGAATCCATCGATCTCCGTGTTGAATATACTCAACGACTGAGCATCCACGGCCCTCTGGGGTAGAGAATTCCAAAGATTCACAATCCTCCAAGTGAAGAGATTTATTCTCATCTCAGTCCAAAATAGCCGACCCCTTATCCTGAGACTGTGCCCCCTCGTTGCTTGTTCATTTTATCTCCTTTGCTCCTGGAGGTTGGTTGTCTCCTTGCTAGGTGTGGACCTGTATGCTCTTCACCTTGCCAAATGGCCATGCGTCTGTGAGCCTAGACCATGAGCTGTGGCAGTCTATTGTACCACAGAGAACATCACAGCAAATCCTGATCCTGTCCTCCCCAGATGTCCACACGCATGCATCTGCAGCAGGGATTGTTGGCTAGAGATAAAGAACGGAATTATTCCGTGATCCCTTCCCTAACCACAGGGGACTAAAGCCAATTGTCGCACTGAACCACCACGGCTGTCCTGGATGAGCTCAGCAAACTCTTCAAAGTGTCAATGTCCTGGAGCTCCCCTCCTAACGGCACTGTGGGAGTACCTTGACCACACGGACTGCAGCTGTTCAAGAAGGCGGCTCCTTTTCGAGGGCAATTAACGATGGGCAATAAATGCTGGCCTTGTCAGCGACATCCACATCCTATTAAAAAAGCTCAGTCCAAATTGGGGATCCAGGTTTGGAACCTCTTGCTCTCACTGTCAGAACTAATTGAGCGATCAGGGAAATGTGGCATTGTTTTTGTAAGTGGACTCCATAGTGTAGTCAAGATCAAAGTGAGGGCATATATGCTACAAAACATAGGTGAGAACCCTCACCATTTGGGCAAGCTTGCCTCACATGGACCTAAGCGATACTATTTCAAAGTTGAGCAGAGGAATTCTCCCCAGTGTTCTGGCCAATATTTATCCCTCAACCAATACACAGAACAGATTATCTGGTCATTATCACATTGCTGTTTGTGGGATCTTGCTGTGTGCAAATTGGCTGCTGCAGCGACTACACTTCAAAGGTACACTTCATTGGCTGTAAAGCGCTTTGGGACATCTTGAGGTTGTGAAAGGCGCTATATAAATGCAAGTCCTTTCTTTTTTCTTTTTATTATATTAAAATTAAGATATCAGTTTTCAATGCACCTGAAATCCATAACTTCTGATCCTGAAATCCAAAATAACCCAAACGTTCATCTCGACCACAGAACAACTTTGCAGGTGTAGCTATTTACATTCCGTAGCAGTCGTTGAAGCATGTCTGATTTTACTCTGTGTAAAATTTGATGTATTTATGTTCATCCTGATATATACGATAATTCTCTCATCATGCTGACTTGCATCGTGCCTGAACAGTCATTGATGCATTTAAGGGGCAGCTAGATAAACACATGAGGGAGAAAGGAACAGAAGGATATGGTGATGGGGTGCGATAAAGTAGGGTGGGAGGAGGCTCGTGTGGAGCATAAATACCAGCACGGACCAAATGAGCCGAAAGGCATGTTCCTGTGCTGTACATTCTATGAAATGCTTCAAAAATGTCATTAGTGACCAGGCTGCGCCTTATAACAGCGAGAATGTCTGAATTCAGTTGTGTAGTGCTGGAGTTGAGACCAGATCGTTAAATAACACACAACGCAATAGGTGAACCCGTCGGCCCGTACATTCCCGCACCATAATCATGAGTCCTTTATTTGGTGCATGGGCCCTTTAAGAACAAACTTTTGAACTGTAGCTGAGTGGCTTAACTTGCACAGTGCTACGGAGGAGTCGAGCCCACTTGTTGAGCAGCCCAATCAGATCATATTATTTCAATAAACTATCTACTAATAGGCTTGTGCACACATCAAAACTCATCAGGAAATGATAGAGTAGTATATTGTCACAAGAATTTAATCTGATCTGACAACAATCTTGAGTTTGCACATCATTATTGTGTTTTACGTTGTGCCTATACTAATCCTGGAATACATTATTGAGCAGTAATTAATTATTGCTTACTTTATTGACAAATAGAAAGGAGGCTGCGTTCTCATAACGATAATGTATTTAGTACATTCTCTTTAGCTCAGTCCCAGGTGCATTGTCGTGCACCTCGCAAGGGTGATAATGAGGATGTGAGCATGTTATCTGATGTATTTCCCTGGGGTCGCTGGGATTTCAAACAGAAGAAATTAGTATTATGATTCTTTCATTGGAAAATGCATATATTAATGTGAAATGATTAAAGTTTGATTACGCCATGTCGCTCTAGGTTTTTAATTAATAAAATTCCAATTTCATGTGAAATAGGTGGGGTTTTTTCAGGCCATTTTCATTCCGCTCATTATACAAAAGAGGATTAATTCTACATCGACACGCGAGCCACATTCTGGATTGTGGTCCCAGTTACAATTTGATAAAATCAGCTCGGTTAGAAAGTGTTTGTTTTCAAGCAGCTGTTGTAACATGAAAGATTGAACGGAACAGGATCGTTCAATGTTCAGAAGATGCAGAAAGATCTAAGTTGGAGGACTAGTCGTGATAATCAGGACAAAAAGAGATCTTTCAGTAATCTACACCAGATTGTGTTCCTTTAGTGATACTTTTATTCATTATTCAATATTACAGCGACGGAAGTCTTTGTTGATAGACAACGCAGTGCATTTGACAGATGCACAGAAAGGAGTTAATGCTGCTCTTGGACTAGGCTGACACTGCAGTGCAATGCTGAGTGCTGCACTGTCGGAGGTGCCGACATTCGGATGAGACACTAAACCGAGGCTCCGTTTGCCCTTTCAGGTGGATGTAAAAGATCCCAGGGCACTTTGCAAAGCAGAAGAGGGGATGTCTTCCCGGTGTCCTGGGGCCAATATTTATCCCTCAACCAACATCACTAAAACAGATTATCCGGTCATCATCTCATTGCGGTCTGTGGGATCTTGCTGTGCGCAAATTGGCTGCCGCATTTCTTACATTACAACAGTGGCTGCACTTCAAAGGTGCTTCATTGACTGTAAACCCCTTTCGGACTCCACCTCTTCTTCACTCAGAGGGTGGTGAATCTTTGGAATTCTCTGCCCCAGAGGGCTGTGGATGCTGAGTCTCTGAATATATTCAAGGCTGAGATAGATAGATTTTTGGAGTCATGGGGAATCAAGTGATATGGAGATCGCGCGGGAAAGTGGAGTTGAGGTCAATGATCAGCCATGATCTTATTGGGCTAAACCTTCCTGAGAGCCCCTCAGCGCCCGATTGCCCGCTTAGAAAAACCGCTAACGTTTGGTGAGTAACGCTGGCGAGAATACCCACTTTTATGTTAAAACTAATTAAAACTAATCGCCCGACGAGAAAATGGGCATTGCACCTTTATTGTCGGTGGTTTTCTCAGCGGTTAAGGGGAAACTAAGTAAAACAGGCATTTAAAAAAAAATTTAGTCCAAGGCTGCAGTTGGGCCTCGGGAGGGGGGAGAACTTTAAAAAAACATTTCAATAAAAAAATAAAAACTTAAGAAGCATTCCCAACACGTTTACACCTAATCGCTGTTTTAAAATTAAAAATTAAATAAATAAAGAACCTTTAACTTACCTTTTTTTTACAGAGTACTCACCTACTGCCCTGTTTAAGCAGCTTTCACAGGGCGGTTCCCTTGGCGATCTGGTCGGGCTACCGTTGAGGCCAAACTTACGCCCTGGCGATTTTCTCACCGTTGCACGTTGGCGGGTGTTTTCAGATTTGGGCGAAACCATTAAAAAAACTAAGGGGGAAACTTTCGTCGGGCGGAAGAACAGCTGTACCGCCGAGAAATTCGCCGAGAACCCGCCGAAAATGATCGGAAAGTCTCGGCCATTGAATGGCGGAGCAGGCTCGAGTGACCGTCGGGCCTACTCCTGCTCCTATCTCTTACCTTCTTACGTTGCATCCTGTTTGCTTCTTGCCGCTGCGGCTGCTGGCGTACAACCTCAAACAGAATGTGCCGGAAGATTTCCTCTTGCTTTAGGTGCAGTGAAATCACTCAGGGCTGGATGTTCCGGTGCTGTCCGCCTCTGTTTTCACTCCTGAGCGGCAGCAATGGCGGCGATGAGCTCTTCCGGGCGGGCGGACAACTTCCAGCGCCCCGCCGGGGTTTTCGGGGCCGGTTTTGGTGGGGCGCGGGAACATTACCGCCCGGGAGAGGCGAGCCGGTGTGCAATGTCCCTGTTTGCGACACCGGCTTGATTTTTGGCTCCCGCCTGACCCGTAGCGCGGCGTGCTGGGACCGCCTGTGAAAGTGGGCAGTCTGACCTGTAGCAGTGGCAGTGTGTCGTGCTGGGACCGCCTGTGAAAGCGGGCAGTCTGACCTGTAGCAGTGGCAGTGAGGTAAGTAATGTCCACCTCAGGTAAGTGCGATTGTTGGTTATTTTATTTTTTGGGAACGTTTTTGGTGTTTTCAGGTTTTTTTTTTCTCCCCTGGCCTCTCTTGGAGTGCTCCCAGGCCGGCTGTTTAACTCGGGATTTTCGCTTGCTCAGCTGGCCTAGCGCCCTGAGAGAGGTGTGTAACACCTCGGGGCCCAGCTGCCCAATTTTGCTGACTGAGGCACAAACTTATTCCGGGTGGTATCAGCACCGCCCCACCGTCATTATTGCCCCGAAATCATAAAGGCCAAAAATCCAGCCCGAACACCATGCGCACAGTGGCCCTGATATTTCCTGCAGGTGGGGGTAGCGTGGGGGGGAAGGGGTGCTTCTGATTGGCGTTGGGGGAGGGCAGGGGAGCCCAATTTTCGAACTCGGGGTGGGGGTGGGGGCACTCAGCCTCATTATAATATTTAAATGGCCAACTTGCCTCCTGGGAGTGGGTTGCCTGTCTTTCTCTCACCCCTGTCCCGCCTCCATTAAAACCAAAAGTGGTGGGGTTGGGGTCGGGTTTGAGATTTTAAAAATGTTAACATCCCACCCAACCTGAACCCAAACGTTTTTTTAGGGTTGAAATGACCTCCGGAATCTCCTGTCCCACACCTAGAGCGAGAGAGGGGCAGAGCCCAGGGATCTTACTGACACCCCCACCCCAATTTTTCAGTAATTATGGCATGGCCAACACACAAGTTGCTGATGCAGTCTATTCCATTTGTTATGTATGTAGCTATATATAGTTGTCACCAGAGGGCGTGACTGCGGGAGTCCTACGGGTCACCCACACCTCATGCTGTGCTGGTATAAAAGGCTTGCTACCTTGTTTTGGCACACTGGAGTCTTATTAAAGAGACTAAGGTCACATCAGCTTGAGCTTACAGTATACAGTCTTGTGGAGTTATTCTGAACATAACAATTGGCGACGAGTAACAGATCACAAACTTTCACGCGGTTATGGCTGCCGTTGGTATTCTTGAGATACTTGTTGAAGGTGATGATTGGGAAGCCTTCATTGAGTGTCTTGACCAGTACTTGGAGGCCAACGAGCTGGATGAGCACAGTAAAGTGGTCAAGCGCAGGGCGATTCTCCTCACCGTTTATGGCCTCATCAAAAATCTGCTAGCACCGGCGAAACCAACGGACAAGACATATGCAGAGTTGTGCACGTTGGTTCGGGAACACTTCAAGCCGAAGGAGAGCATCTTAATGGCCAGGTATCGCTTTTTTATGCACCTTCGCTCCAAGGGCCAGGATGTGGAGAGCTATGTCGGCAACCTAAGACGCCTTGCGGGACCGTGCGAATTTGCTGGATTTTGGGGTGAAATGTTGCGGGACTTTTTCGTGCTTGGAATCGGCCACGAGGTCATTCTTCGCAAACTGCTGTCTGCCAAATCCCTAGATCTGAGCAAGGCCATCACGATAGTCCAGGCTTTCATGTCCACGAACGATAACACTAAGCAAATATCTTCTCAGCATCGAAGGTCACCGGCAAGTACTGTGCATAAAATAACGCCTTCACCAGGCAGAACTGTACATGGCAGGACCTACACGCCTGCAGAGGCCAGACCGAGGGTGACTCAGAGTCTGCCATGGGGCGTGAATGCGAATCCATTAATACCATATTGGTGCAGGATAATCATCGAGCCCATCAATGTCGATTCAAGCACTACATGTGCAAAGGCTGCGGAACAATGGGGCACCTTCAGTGTATGTGCAGACGTGCTGCGACTCACCACGTGGCAGCGTCGGCAGAAGATGTCCAATCCGGCGCGGATCACGCTGAACGAGTAACAGAGGCAACTCAACCCAAGGCTGAAGAGGAAGTGTATGGGGTACACACCTTCACCACCAAGAGCCCTCTGATAATGTTGAAAGCCAAATTAAACGGCATTCCAGTTTCCATGGAATTGGACACGGGGGCGAGTCAGTCAATTATGAGCCAGAAGGCTTTTGAGAAACTGGGGCAACGAGGCACAAAGGCCAAAACTGAGCCCGATTTATACAAAGCTGCACACTTACACCAAATATATTCAAAAGGGAGTTAGATGAAGTCCTTACTACTCGGGGGATCAAGGGTTATGGCGAGAAAGCAGGAAGGGGGTACTGAAGTTTCATGTTCAGCCATGAACTCATTGAATGGCGGTGCAGGCTAGAAGGGCTGAATGGCCTGCTCCTGTACCTAGTTTCTATGTTTCAAAGAGCTCATACCAGACATTGGCAGTGCGGCAGTGAAGGTATCGTATGATGGAGCTGACCATGATTTATCACTATGGATTGTACCAGGCGATGGCCCAACGCTGTTCGGCACAAGTTGACTAGGAAATATCCGATAGAACTGGGACGACGTCAAAGCACTGACTTCGGTGGATGGCGTCTCATGCGCTCAAGTACTAAACAAATTTCTGTTGCTATTTGAACCAGGCATTGGCAACTTCACGGGAGCCAAGGTGCAAATCCATCTAGTCCCGGATGCACGGCCTGCCCATCACAAGGCTCGGGCAGTCCCTTATATGATGAGGGAGAAAGTCGAGATCGAGCTGGACTGACTTTAACGTGAAGGAATCATTTTGCCTGTCGAGTTCAATGAATGGGCCAGTCCCATTATCTCGGGTTTGAAAAGCGACGGCACGTTCCGATTTTGCGGGGACTACAAGGTGACAATTAACCGAGTATCGCTACAGGACACTACCAAAGGCAGACGACCTTTTTGCAATACTGGCGGGTGGGAAGTCGTTTTCTAAGTTGGACCTGACTTCCACCTATATGACTCAAGAGCTGGCTGAATCCTCGAAAAAGCTGACGTGCATTAACATGCACAAGGAATTGTTTATTTACCACTGATGCCCCTTTAGGATTCGTTAGGCTGCTGCAATATTCCAGAGGAACAAGGAGAGCTTGCTAAAATCCGTCCCGAGGACTATCGTGTTCCAAGATGACATCCTGATCACTGGTCGTGACACCACAGAACACCTACACAACCTGGAAGAAGTCCTGCGTCACCTGGACAGAGTGGGACTCAGGCTGCAATGCTCCAAGTGTGTTTTCCTGGCGCCAGAGGTTGAATTTTTGGGGAGGAAGATCGCAGCTGATGGCATCAGGCCCATGGACTCCAAGACAGAGGCCATCAAGAACACACCTAGACCCCAAAATGTGACGGAGCTGCTTTCGTTCCTGGGACTCCTCAAGTACTTTGGTAACTTTCTACCTGGGTTGAGCACGTTGTTAGAATCTTTGCATATGTTGCTACATCAGGGTAATGACTGGGTTTGAGGTAAATCTCAAGAGGCAGCCTTCGAAAAGGCTAGGAACCTATGCTCTAATAAGTTACTTGTACCCTATGACCCATGCTAACAATTAGTGCTAGCTTGTGATGCCTCATTGTACGGGATCGGTTGTGTGCTACAGCAAGCCAATGTATCGGGGAAGCTCCACCCGGTTGCATATGCGTCTGGGAGCCTTTCCAAGGCTGAAAGAGCCTATAGTATGGCTGAAAAAGAGGCCTTAGCGTGCATTTATGCAGTTAAGAAAATGCACCAGTACATATTCGGCCTGCGATTTGAGCTCGAAACTGACCACGAGCCACTCATTTCATTGTTCTCTGAAAGCCAAGGTATAAATACCAATGCTTCAGCCCGCATCCAAAGAAGGGCACTGACACTATCCGTGTACGACTATGTTATTCGCCACAGACCATGCACTCAGCCGGCTGCCACTACCCACCACGGGGGCTGAAATGGAACAGCCCGCAGGCTTGGTAATGGTCATGGAGGCTTTTGAGAGCGAGGGGTCACCCGTCACGGTTCGCCAGAGCAAAATCTGGACCAGCCAGGACCCGGTGCTATCTCAAGTAAAGAGTTGTGTCCTAAGCGGGAACTGGTCAGCCATTCACGGGGAAATGCAAGACGAATTTAAACCTTTTCACCGTTGCAAAGATGAAATGTCCATTCCGTCTGACTGCTTATTATGGGGTAATCGCATGGTTTTGCCAAAAAAAGGCAGGGAGACCTTTATACGCAACCTCCACAGTACACACCCAGGCATAGTCATGATGAAGGCCATTGCCAGATCGCATGTGTGATGGCCTGGCATCGACTCAGATCTTGAATCGTGCGTGCACCGATGCTACAGTTGCCCACAACTGAGCAATGTGCCCAGGGAGGCTCCCCTGAGCCTGTGGTCATGGCCCTCCAAACCATGGTCCAGGATTCACGTGGATTATACCGGTCCTTTCCTCGGGAAAATGTTTCTCGTAGTTGTGGATGCCTACTCTAAATGGAATGAATGTGCGATGATGTCATCCAGCACGTCCACAGCCACCATTGAAAACCTCAGGGCAATGTTTGCCACCCATGGCCTGCCCGACGTCCTTGTCAGTGACAATGGACCCTGTTTCACTAGCTCCGAGTGCAGCGTGTTCATGACCCGCAATGGCATCAAGCATGTAAGGTCTGCTCCTTTCAAGCCCGCCTCCAATGACCAAGCGGAGCGGGCATTCCAAACGATTAAGCCAAGCCTGAAGCGAGTGACGGATGGCTCCTTGCAGACCCACTTGTCCCGCGTTCTGCTTGCTTATCGGACACGACCCCACTCGCTCACAGGGGTCCCGCCTGCCGAACTTCTTATGAAGAGGGTCCTCAAGACTAGGCTCTCCCGATAAGCGAGCAGAACGCGAGACAAGTGGGTCTGCAAGGAGCCATCCGTCACTCGCTTCAGGCTCTGCCTAATCGTTTGGACTGCCGGCTCCGCTTGGCCGTTGGAGGCGGGCTTGAAAGGAGCAGACCTTACATGCTTGATGCCGTTGCGGGTCATGAACACGCTGCACTCGGAGCTAGTGAAACAGGGTCCATTGTCACTGACAAGGACGTCGGGCAGGCCTCAATGAGTATGTGGAAATCCGGCGGCAAAAGCAGAGCATGTATCATGACCATGCGGCTGTAACTCGTGATATTGGTGTGAGTGATCTGGTGTTTGTGCCCTACTATGGTCCAGGTCCTAAGTAGGTTGCTGGCACTGTTTTGGCCAAGGAGGGGAGGAGGGTGTTTGTAGTCAAATTGACAACTGGCCAAACGTGCAGAAAGCATATTGATCAGACCAGGTTGCGTTTCACCGACAATCAGGAACAAACGGAAGACATCAACATTGCCGACCCCCCACAACACACACAACCAGCAATCGACCCTGCTGCCAACCAGGAAGAAGAACCCATCCCCTGGGACAGACCGGCCAGACCCACTGCACCGCAGTGCAGCGATGCCCTGACCAACTCATCCACGCCCAGTTTCGAAATGAGACGATCAACCCAGGAGCGAAGGGCCCCCGACCGTCTCAACCTGTAAATAGTTGTATCAAAGACTTTGGAGGCAGTGATGGTATGTATGTAGCTATATATAGTTGCCACCAGAGGGCGTGACTAAGGGAGTCCCATGGGTCACCCACACCTCGTGCTGTGCTGGTATAAAAGGCTTGCTACTGTGTTGTTTAGGCACTCTGGAGTTTTATTAAAGAGACTAAGGTCATATCAGTTTGAGCTTACAGTATACAGTCTTGTGGAGTTATTCTGAACATAACCATTTAATTCAACGCTGCTTCATTGGTGTTAAACTCCCTTTAATTCAAATAACTGAACAGCGCAAATAAGAACTTGAACTATCAAGAGTAGAATGCATTCCGATGCTGTAACCTAGAATTTCTTATAAATACAATTGAGTCGAGAAACTATTGTAAAAACAAGATTATACTTAGCATTTTATGATCCCTGTGTCATAATAAATAAGCACGCAGTGGGAAATGAAGGCCAGCAGTATCAATAGTTAAAGTGCTAATTAGCATCGGAGCCAAGTAAAAACATTGTAATTTAGTAAGAAATCCTGTAAGGCTGATGGTTAGGGTCTGAATTACATCTTTATAAGCTGCTCCTTGGAGTGTTCCTTTAATGGAAATATACTCAATCCTTGTCATAATAATACTTACAAATCAATAATTATGTAAAGTAAAGTGAGTTCATTTGGGAAAACAGCAGAATAGATGCAGTGTTGGAAGGGTTTATGCAATCCCCTTAGACGCTCTCGGCTTTATCATTCTCTGCGCTATTTGAATTCTTCCCTGAAATGTGTGGTTCTGTTTTTGAAGTGATGTATCCAGTTGCACAATCACACCTGTTGGAGTCAGAGCAAAGAGTAGCTTTGCAAAGTAAAGATCTTGGATTTTTGAAACACTACGCAAAGTTAACACAGCAATTATTCTTTTACTTATTCATGGGATGTGGGCGACACTTGGAGAAGGCGGTGATGAGCTTATTGGTGGCTTATTGGGCCATTTCAGAGGCAACCACATTGCTCTGGATCTGGAGTCACCTATAGGCCAGACTGGGTAAGGGTGGCAGATTTTCTTCCCTAAAGGACATTAGTGAACCAGTTGGGTTTTTACGATAATCCAATAGTTTCGTGGTCACCATTACTGATGCTAGCTTTTTATTACAGGTTTATTTAACTAAATTTATCTGCCATGATGGGATTTGAACTCTCCAGATCATTATTCCAGACTTCTGGATTACTGCTCCAGTAACATTCCCACTGTGCTACCAGTCCCGAGCTGCCTTTTTAATTTTAATTTCCTCTTTTTCCTTTTGCAACTTGCAGCACCTTCAACTGGTCGATCCCTTTCCTAACCAAACTGGCCTGCGTCATGCTCATTGTATGCATTGTCACCTTGTACTTTGTCTCATTGAGGTATCTCCTGCTGATCTGGGGTAAGAATATTTCTCTCTCGTCGGTTATAATTCCACAACAACAACAACAACTTGTATGTATGTAGCACCTTTAATGTGGTGAAACATCTCAAGGCGCTTCACAGGAGTATTAGGAGACAAAAAATTTGACACTGAGCCACATAAGGAGAAGTTAGGGCTGATGACCAAAAGCTTGGTCAAAGAGGTAGGTTTTAAGGCAGCGCTGGCCATTCTAATAACTGGCTTGCAAGTATGTTAAATGCCGAAGCCACAGACTGACATAAGAACATAATATAAGGATATAAGAAATAGGAGCGGGAGTAGGCCATTTGGCCCCTTGAGTCTGCTCCGCCATTCAATAAGGTCTTGGTTGATCAGATCTTGACCTTGACTCCACTCCTCTGCCCGTTCCCTGTAACCCTTGACTCCCTTATCCTTCAAAAATCTGTCTATCTCCACCTTAAATATATTCAATGGCCCAGCCTCCACAGCTCCCTGGTGTAGAGAATTCCAAAGATTCACGACCCTCTGAGAGAAGAAATTCTTCCTCATTTCCATTTTAAATGGACGCCCCCTTATTGTGAGATGTGTTCCATTAAAGGAACACTCCATGGAGCAGCTTATAAAGATGTAGTTCAGACCCTAACCATCAGCCTTACAGGATTTCTTATTAAATGAAGTACGTTGAATGTTCATGTTGTGACTATGTATAGTTAGCTTTAGTACTGTGTTTGGGCGGACTCATTCCAATTCCTCATGGGCATTGTCACAGTGCAAAACTGCCTTAACTTGGTATTAGTTTGTCAACCATACTCGGGCAACATAGTATCAGAAGTAGGGCATTCACCCCCTCGAGCCTGTTCCACCATTCTGTTAGATCGTGGCTGATCTGTATCTTAACTCCCAGCTAACTGCCTTGATTCTGCAAGCCTTACTACCCTTGCCTAACAACAATCTATCAAGCTCTTTGGGGACAGAGTTCCAGATTTCCACTACCCTTTGTGTGAAGATGTGCTTCCTGGCATGGCTCCTGAACAGCGTGTCTCCAATGTTAAGGATTTGCCCCCTTGCCACCAGCATTGCGATTGAACCAGTTACAAAGGTGCTGACCGAAGTTGGCATGGGTTGACTTGCCCTCTGATGTCTCTGCCCTTTCTGGGATGATGTCGTGCCTTTGCTGCCCAACTCCTGCCAATAGCCAAGCTAAGAGCAGGGACTCGCAGGGTGAGGAATTATACTGAGGAACTGGCAGTGTGCCGCACAGTGACGGGGAAGGCTATTTTACCACCATGCATCAGTGGGCTGCTTAAACCAATCTCATTATTAAATCATTTCATATGCGCAAACTTTGACTTTGTTCTCAAATAGCGGCTGGTGTGGGAAGTACGAGCCCCTTATTGAGCTTGGGGCTGAGGTACATTATCGGGGCAGACTACAAAGAGCCTTACTCTGCATCCAACCACACTATAATGGACCTGAGAGTCCACTAACTTCTCCACTGACACCCCTTGTCTTGAAGAGCTTCAAAATTCACACGCCAAGAAATGTTTCAAAAAGTCGGCAGTTACTTGCAGTCCAAATACTTACAGTATCTTTTGAGTAATAACAAAAATGACAATCAGATTTATCATGTCTGTGATTTTTGTTTGTTTTTGTTGTCACTTTTTGATGAGATTAAAGAAAGTCTGATGTCTTTAAACGTCTTGTTTCAAAGTGTTTTCCCGTTTGGACTAAGTTTTCAAATGTTGGGAAAACTTCCTTAGTGACATCCATTGGCGTATCATTGGCGATCTCATAGAAACATATAAAATTCTGACGGGATTGGACAGGTTAGATGCAGGAAGAATGTTCCCAATGTTGGGGAAGTCCAGAACCAGGGGTCACAGTCTAAGGATAAACCATTTAGGACCGAGATGAGGAGAAACTTCTTCACTCAGAGTTGTTAACCTGTGATATTCTCAACCGCAGAGAGTTGTTGATGCCAGTTCATTAAATATATTCAAGAAGGAGTTAGATATGGCCCTAATGACTAAAGGGATCAAGAGGTATAGAGAGAAAGCAGGAAAGGGGTACTGAGGTGAATGATCAGCCATGATCTTATTGAATGGTGGTGCAGGCTCGAAGGGCCGAATGGCCTACTCCTGCACCTATTTTCTATGTTTCTATGTTTATTTAGAGCAACAAAGCAGAACTTTCTGATATATATATATATTTATATATTCTGATATATATATATATATATATTAGATTATATACACACAATCATGCACACCTTATCCTTTCCCCTTATAGCATCCTTAGAAATATAAGTTTAGTTGACTGCAGTTCAAAGCACAAAGTATTTACAGCACAGAAACAGGCCAATCAGCCCAACAGGTCCATGCCAGTGTTTATGCTCCACGAGCCCTCTTCATCTAACCCCCAACAACGTACCCTTCTATTCCATGGCCCCTTGTGTTTATCCAGCTTCCCCTTAAACCCATCTATGCTGTTTTCCTCAACTACTCATTGTGGTAGCAAGTTCCATATTCCAACCACTCTCATAAGAAATAGGAACAGGAGTAGGCCATACGACTCCTCGAGCCTGCTCCGCCATTCAATAAGATCATGGCTGATCTGATCATGGACTCAGCTCCACTTCCCTGCCCACTCCCCATAACCCTTTATCCCCTTATCGTTTAAGAAACTGTCTTTTTCTGTCTTAAATTTATTCAATGTCCCAGCTTCCACAGCTCTCTGAGGCAGCAAATTCCACAGATTTACAACCCTCAGAGAAGAAATTTCTCCTCATCTCTGTTTTAAATGGGTGGCCCCTTATTCTAAGATCATGCCCTCTAGTTCTAGTCTCCCCATCAGTGGAAACATCCTCTCTGCATCCACCTCGTCAAGCCCCCTCATAATCTTATACGTTTCGATAAGATCACCTCTCATTCTTTTGAATTCCAATGAGTAGAGGCCCAACCTACTCAACCTTTTCTCAGTCACCCCTCATCCCCGGAATCAACCCAGTGAACCTTCTCTGAACTGCCTCCAAAGCAAGTATATCCTTTCGTAAATATGGAAACCAAAACTGCACGCAGTACTCCAGGTGTGGCCTCACCAATACCCTGTATAACTGTAGTAAAACTTCCCTGCTTTTATACTCCATCCCCTTTGCAATAAAGGCCAAGATACCATTGGCCTTCCTGATCACTTGCTGTACCTGCATACTATCCTTTTGTGTTTCATGCACAAGTACCCCCAGGTCCCTCTGTACTGCAGCACTTTGCAATCTTTCTCCGTTTAAATAATAACTTGCTCTTTGATTTTTTTCTGCCAAAGTGCGTGACCTCACACTTTCCGACATACTCTATCTGCCAAATTTTTGCCCACTCACTTAGCCTGTCTATGCTTGGGTGAAGAAGTTTCTTCTGAATCCCCTGTTGGATTTATTAGTGACTTTCTTATGTTATTAGCCCCGAGTTCTGGTCTCGCCCACAATTGGAAACATCTTCTCTACGTCTACATTATCAAACCCTTTCATAATCTTAATGACCTCTATCAGGTCACTCGTCAGTCTCCTCTTTCCTAGCGAGAAAATCCCCAGTCTGTCCAATCTTTTTTACAGCTCCTCCAGTGCCACTATATCCTTTTTATAATATGGAGACTAAAATTGTTCACAGTGCTCCAAGTGTGGTCTAACCTTGGATCTTTACAAGTTCAACATAACATAACAAATCATACTGTTCCAAATTGGGAGCTTGCCATCGACTGACACCTGTTGTAAGTAAGCAAAAGAAAAACCATATCGATTGAAAATTGAGTCCCACAAACTCAAACTGTAAATGTTTGTGACCTAGTCAGAGCTTCTGAATGTGTTGCTGTTGTCTGACACTCCATCCTATGCATGATACCATGTATTACACCAAGCAGTTCTAAAATAAAGTGATGATTTCTCATTGTCCAGCGTAACAAACAATAATGTAGTTTAATTGCAGCAACAACAGCTACTTGCATTTATATAGCACCTTTATCGTAGTAAAAGATCCCAAAGCGCTTCACAGGAATGTAATCAGACAAAAATTGACACCGTGCAGATAAGGAGATATTGGGATGGGTGACTAAAAGCTTGGACAAAGAGGTAGCTTTTAAGGAGGGTCAAAAAAGGAGAGTGAGGTAGAGGCTGAGAGATGTAGGGAGGGAGTTTAGGACCTAGGCACCTGAAGACACGGCTGCCAATGGTAGGGCGAAAGCAATGGGGGACTCGCAAGAGGCCAGAGTTGGAGGAACACAGAGATCTCGGAGGGTTGTAGGTCTGGGGCTGCTTACAGAGATAGCGAGTGGCGAGCTCATGGAGGGTTTTGAACACGAGGTTTGAGAATATAAAAATTTGAGGTGTTGGAAGACTGGGAATCAATGTAGATCAAAGAGTACAGGGGTGATGGGTGAATAGTGCTGGAGCAGTCTGTAAGACATTTCTCAAATCATTATGACCTTCCATTAAAATGACAGACAGTTTGGGTTTCCAATTTGGATTTCCAGTTGTTGCTAAGGACGACCACACCACACTGATACAGCCCCCTTTAGTAATGAAAGGGTGGCCTAATCTGGATAGTGCTGTTTGTTTGTGCAGATAATTTAACATGTAGTAATTTCATCAGACTGTGATATTTGCACATAAATAGAGCTAGCTAGACTCTAACCCAGTCATTCAGTCAGCAGCGAGTGCTGTGTTCATACGGCAGCCTGTCTTTCATTGCTTTGAAGCGAGTGGTGTCAGGAACACTCCATTTTTGAATCTACCACTGCAGTGTGATGCAGTCAATGAGAAGGCCTTTGTTTAGATTGTTAACACAGTCAGAATGCAATGAAATTTGATCTTGCATTTTCTCGCGAGTGCAACGCTGCACTAAATGTTGCGCACACAGGGAAAGCCGTTCAGCTGTGAGCACTTTGCTCACACACACACACACACACACACACACACACAGATGGGCAGGGTCACTACAGTAGTCGGCCCTTTCGTAGCTTACAGAAAAAAACAAAGGCACACTGTCACACTGGAAGTCTGAACTTTCGTACATTCCTTGTTTAAAACCTTTGAGACAGATGGGCTTTTAATCCTTCAGCAGATTAATAAAGACATGTGACAAGGTGAAGCAATTGTTAAAAAAAAGAAAAACGGAATTTATTGGCACACATCTATATACAGCTGAAAAAGAAAACTTATCCTCCAAAGTCCTTAATATCCTCAACCATGCCTGAAATAAACCCCTGGCCCAGAAACAATCCGGGCTATTGAGGTGTATGGAAAACAAACAGCTTGTTTCTATTCAGGCACACATTGTAATGTAGGTATATAATATACGTATACATAGGCAGTCCCTCGAACGAAGATGACTTGCTTCCACAAGAGTTCACAGATGTTTCAATGAAGGACCCGATGTTCCAGTCCTGAACTCCAGTTGAGGGGGGTGGAAGATGCCTGTGGGTGGAGTTTTTTAACGTGTGGTGACCGTTGCACATCAGCCACCACACGGGCTCGACTGAGCTAGGTCTTTATCTAGTGGCAAGGGTTGAACCAGGATGACTGGAGACCTGCTCTGCTGCACGGACCTAGTGCGCACACATATCGCAGTGTGGGCTGGGCCCGTGCTGTCCCTGGGCCCTCGGCTTTTCTGGACTCCGTACCCTCATTCACCGCACCTTTGCCCACGGTGTTCCAGGGCCCAGCGCTCCAGCTCCATTTATAGCCCCCACCTGCGATGGTGTTCTCACACAGGTCGGGGGGGCCCACAATGTAGGTATACAATGTAGGTATACAATGTAGGTATACAATGTAGGTATGCAATGTAGGTAGGTATATAATGTGGGTATATAATATATATATGTATTGATATTTTTATACTGCAGTGTAGATCACCATTAACTCAGCTGTACTAGCTCGCAGTCAGATGAGGCAAGTGGGACCTGATTACCTATTTGTTATTTGGGCAATTGAATTTCCAGCGTGTCAAGACTCGCTCGGTGTCTAAAGTATTAATATTTGAGGCGATCAACAGAAGTTTATTTTATGGAAAAAAAAATCCTCCTGCGCTGCTTGTGTGTGAAGGCAGCAGGACAGAACATGCAGGGGTCAGGAAGGGCCTGAAGCCCACTGGAATATTGTGGAGTGGCTCGGTGCCTGTCGTGGAAATGTACTGTTAATAAACTTCCATTGGAAATGCGGAGACCAAACACGAATCTTACCTTATGGGAGAGGTGAGGACTGCCTGCTGTTGCTTCTGTAATGGATTTTGCAATTGAAGAAAATTAGATTTTATATAAAGAGGGTATTTGTTAATGAACCCAGATGACAGAACAGAGCGTGCTAATAGGGTTGAGACACGAAGGCTGGCACACATGTGTGACTGCTGCTTTGTAATTGTTTTCTCACTAATTTTCACTTGCAGAACTGTTCCTTCTGTCTCAATGAATTATAAAAAAAAATTAAATTCTGTTGACAGGAATACACAAATTCACGAAGAAGCTAAGAAGTCCATACGCCATCAATCATAACAAACTGCTTGACTTCCTCTCCAGAATTCCAACAGACATCCAAAAGGTGGGAGATTTTTCATATTCATTCTCAGGATGTGGGTGTCACTGGCAAAGCCGGAATTTATTGTCCACCCCGATGTCCTTAACTTGAGGGCCTTATTTGGCCACTTCAGAGGGCAGTTAAGAGTCAACCACATTGATGTGGGACTGGGTATCGGCCAGACTGGGGAAAGACAACAGATCCCTAAAGGACATTAGTGGGTGGTTTGTACAACAATCTGACAGCTTCGTGGGCATTTTAAATAAAAACTGAATTCAAATTTGCAAACTGCCATGTTGGGATTTGAACTTGTATCACTAGTCCACTAACACAACCACAACAATACCGTGCTCTATGGCATATTTATTTCTTTTTTTTTTAGGACTTAACTGTGGCTGCTTCATTTCGGAACCTGTGCTCTTTGTGTTTTAGACCACGTGGGTTTTAGAGGTTGTCATGGATGACGATAATGCCACATGTGGTAACCTTACTTGGTCAAGACCACAATCCCAAGCGGTATCTTGTTCGACAAGCACTGCTTCCCATCAGGATTTTGACAAAGCAGAGTCAGTGGGCATTGTGCGATATCACGTATTACTGCCTGCCGTTGCACCCGCGTCTTCTTGGTGATGCTAAACCGTCTGCAGTCTCTCCTTCAAATGCTCCAAGTTATCGATAATCTTCGGTTATCATCAGAGGAATCAAGTCACATCTCCTGGTGACTACGAGAAGAGGTGCTTTCAGCCAAAGATGGCCTGAACGAGGTGATGTCTCACTGGGAAGGGTGGGTAATGGCACCAGTATGAAGGCAGATGGTACAAGGGCAAGTTTTAATAGTTGAAACAAACTCTGCAGGAGTCGATTTCCTTTGTTTGAAAGGCGCGCTGGTGGTGAGAGACCTATGAGTAGCATTCCTCGGGGCCGAAATTCAGTCGCGCACGAAAGCTGGTGCACCTTTGATTTTTTTCCTGTACTTACTGCACGGATAGATGATGCGGTCGGAAGAGCGATTTTCAGGACTTTCACATTTTTTCAAAGTCCCACGGGAAATCTGTCATAGTGGGGGCGGGACATAGACTGAAAGGCGGGCTGAGGGGCTGAATATGGGTCGGACCAGGATTCCGCCGCTGTCAATCAGCGGTGGAGTAGTGGTGATGTCACAGCGCGTGTGCGTCACCACATCCTCTCCCCTCTGTTGAAGGGGAGACAATCGGACATTTTAGATCTTCGGTCACTGGGCCACCAGGCAGGGTTTCGGCTGGGCCAGCGGCCTGGCACTCAAGAGGGGATGCCAGGCTGCCCGTTGGCGGCCCAACCGAACCCAGGGGCACTATTTTTCCGGCCGATCGGGAAGTTGGCCGGCAAAAATGAATACATGGCGGCCGCAGCAGTGGGCCCTCCCCTTGAAGGGCCGCCCCCCCCGCGCTGCCAGGCCGCACTCACTGTGGAGAAGGTGCACCGGCAGAGAAAGCCGGTGGCACTGCGTGGCAGGGAATCGATTTTGCGACCGGCGTTTCGGTCGCTACATTTTTGAGGTGAGGGAAAGCGGCAGTGCGCATTCTGATAATACGCTTGCGGCGGTCATCAGAATCGGGCAGTATCGGGTCCAGGCCGAAAAATCCCTGCCCTGAATTTGGGTCGGGTCGGCCAGTTGACCCCAAAGCAACGGCCACGGGATTCCACCTCATGGTCGCTGCTAACGGGCAGTAGCGGGTCTTTCTGAGACCCTGAATTCCAGCCGCCTTGTATCCCCTAAGTGCTGTGTGAAGCCCTGCCTTCCCCACTTCACAGCAATGAGTGAAAGCTTGCCGGCCATCTTCACTACAGTCTCCTAGGCCCAATACTGCATTCTTCAGTGCCGTATAAACACAACATTAATATTTTTTGCCTCTCTAATTCTGTTCTCTTTTTTTCTTTCTTTCTTATTTCTCTTTCACTTTCCCTTACTCACTTTACTGTCATCTTTTTCCTCTCTCATTTTCCTTCTGCGTCACTCTCCTTTTTCTTTTCCCTCTCCATCCCTTTGCCCCCTAATTATTTTTTGTTAACTTTGTTTCTTCCCTTTTCATTTTCTATTTCTATCTCATAGCCCTCCCGGCTGTGAGTCCTGTGGTAAAAATAATTCCTCATGTTAGAGTCTTACCCAGCTCTCTCCAGTGATTAGTAAGTGCTGGCAGGAAGTCAGTCTTCAGGCAGGAGAGATGTTAGGATGGGCCAAACTCCTGCTCAGAGTTTGAATAGAGGTGCACAGCGCTCTCATTTCACCAGCACCTCATACAATAAAGTATCCCTAATTCTTTTGGAAGGCACGAACATGGTTAATGTGCATCTGTACAATCTACTCCTCAGGAAAAATTAAAAACTGAGAGCGCATGGACTTAGATTAATGACGAGGATAATTCTGCCATTTTGGACTTTTACCTGTATTGCCCGAAATATTAATTGATAATATTTCTTGCAATGTTCAGTGTGGCATTTTTGGCTCCACATTTAAGCCACCAGACATTGGTTGCCATAGTAATTTGTAATGGTAATCCTTAAACAAAGGCCGATCGCCATGCACATTTTCAAGCAGTGCACATCATTATCACGAAATGGAACTCTTTATAATATCTACGTGGCCAAACTAAAGATCTGCGTATTGGAGTGGCCAGTGATACTGAGTCCCATAGAATACCTAGCACAAAACCCAGTAATGACAAAGCACTTGGTACATCACAGCCAGGTGATTAACCAGCTATTTCCCAGTTGTAAGATGCCAACACTATGCCACGCCATATATCCAATACACCAAGAGGATAACAGTACTAGACAAGCAATTCCATAATGGGCAATCCCCTGTCAATTAAATTAAAAAGTGGGTACTCTGAGAATAATCTAATTGAGGGGTTCATATGACTGGAGGTTTGCAGTGATTGTCTGAACCCCCCGCTCCCTGGTATCTGTGACTGTTTCTGGTATGGAGTATCTCGGGATTTTACAAGAGAGGTTCAATGTTTTTGATCGATTTGCGGATCAAGAGTTTGCCGGTATGGACGGCAACTACCAGCATGCATCAGTCACTTTTAATGTCCGTGATGTTTGCCTATTACACAATGAGGCATGGTGGCAAGTGGTGTCTGAGACAACATATTAGGGCATTTTTTAAGAGATGGAGGAGGGGCCAAAATTGCCCACCTCTCGAAACGAGTCACACCTACCGCTCTTGAAAGTGTTCCGTCCGTCCCAATGTGTGGGCCGGACAATCCGGAGAAATTCAGCTTTTTGTTTGCTGTTTCTGGTCGGAGCAGTGTTGGTGTGGGGAGTGGGGACTGGTGGGAGTTGCCGACACTCAAAGCCATCGGCACCGCGCTGATGACATCATTGCGCTGGTGTGTCACAATGTCCCTCCCCTTCAGTTAAAGGGGAGGGGCTGCTGCGAACTCTGCAGCCACTTCAGTGGCAAACACTGGGCCACCAGGGAGGGTTTCGGCCGGGCCAGCGGCCTGGGACCCAAGAGGGGGTGGCAGGCTGCCTGTTGGCGGCCCGGCCAAACCCGGGGGCATAATTATCGGCGCAACTGAAGCAAAAAAATAACATGGAGTCGCCGAAAGTGCCACCTCCCCTTTACGGGCGGCCGCACCACCAAGCCACAGAGAGCGTGCCGGCAGCAAAAGCTGTCGGGCACCAACTGGCAGCAGTGCCACTCTCGCCGGGCAATTTTCGAAAGGGGCAATTTCGGGAAGGGGTCGCCGCTGGTCGGTGAGGTCGCCGCGAGCACAACGTGGCGGGAAAATGGACGGAGTAGTCCCGGACACCGCTCCAAATCTGAGGAAACATAGAAACATAGAAAAATAGGTGCAGGAGTAGGCCATTCGGCCCCTTGAGCCTGCACCAACATTCAATAAGATCATGGCTGATCATGCAACTTCAGTTCCCCATTCCTGCTTTCTCTTCATACCCCTTGATCCCTTTAGCCGTAAGGGCCACTAACTCCCTGTTGAATATATCCAACGAACTGGCCTCAACAACTTTCTGTGGTAGAAAATTCCACAGGTTCACAATTCTCTGGGTGCAAAAAGTTTCTCCTCATCTCGGTCCTAGATGGCTTACCCCTTATCCTTAGACTGTGACCCTGGTTCTGGACTTCCCCAACATCGGGAACATTATTTCCTGCATCTAACCTGTCCAATCCTGTCAAAATTTTATATATTTCTATGAGATCCCTTCTCATTCTTCTAAATTCCAGTGAATATAAGCCTAGTCAATCCAGTTTTTCTTCATATGTCAGTCCTGCCCTCCCGGGAATCAGTCTGTTGAACCTTCGTTGCACTCCCTCAATAGCAAGAATGTCCTTCCTCAGATTAGGAGACCAAAACCGCACAAGGTGTGGTCTCACCAAGGCCCTGTACAACTGCAGCAAGACCTCCCTGCTCCTATACTCAAATCCTCTTTTTATGAAAGCAAATGTGCCACTTGCTTTCTTCACCGCCTGCTGTACTTGCATGCCTATTTTCAATGACTGATGTACCATGACACCCAGGTCACGTTCCACCTCCCTTTTTCCTAATCTGTCACCATTCAGATAATAATCTGCTTTCCTGTTTTTGCCATCAAAGTGGATAACCTCACACTTATCCACATTAAACTGCATCTGCCATGTATTGGCCCACTCACCTAACCTGTCCAAGTCCCTTGCAGCCTCTTCGCATCCTCCTCACAGCTCACACTGCCACCCAGCTTAGTGTTATCTGCAAACTTGGAGATATTATGTTCAATTCCTTCGTCTAAATCATTAATATATATTGTAAATAGCTGTAAAGGCGGCCACGAGCCTTAAAGAAAGGGGCAATTTCAGCCTCGGAATGTTCGACCAGAAACAGTGTTGGAAGCACCATCCATAATCGCTTTTAAAAGGGAATTGGATAATTAATTTAAAAAGAAAAAAAAATGAGCAGATATGGGGAAAGGGCAAGGGATGGGACCAAGTGGATAGTCCTTTCAGAGCCAGCACAGGTACATGGGCCAAATGCCTTCCTCTGTGACATAAAACTCTTATGTTTGAATTCTATTGTTGAACTCTTGAGAACAAACAGTGGAATTCACTGCAATTCTCTGGCACTGATGCTCTATCTAAAACATTTAACTCAACTCTAAGTGCCCATGAGGGTCCAACAAATCTCCATAGCATTTTCTAAAAATGTATCCTAACTCTCTTGCATGAGACAGAGAGGTGCCCATGACAATCAGTGGTACAGATACGGAGCAGAAGAGGAGGTCAGAGCAAAACCATGGCAGGGAGGGAGATTAACAGAGACGCTTCGTGGGGTTCTGGACAACCATTGCATTGAAAATCATTTTCGTTTCCAACCTCATTTTGATTTTGTTTTAAAGATGTCTTTTCAAGAGTTGGGATGAAAAATAAAGGTTACACATTTTAAATCAAAAATTCTGCATCGGTATCAAATAATCCACAGCTGAAATGAATCCACGTGCAGGGAGATGGTTTGCATTAAATTGTAAACCCGCTCTTTATAAACAGGGTTGTATTCAGAGAGAATGTTACCTTTTACATATGGGAGGGAAAATTGCGGTCGGAGGCGTCCTTTGTACGATCGCCTCCGACCCCGAAAAAATCTACGGAAATACCTGGTGGTCCCGGAAGAACGTAGGATTCCGGTCGGAGGCCTAGATTCGCTTCATTGATAAAAATGGGAGCTCCGTTTATGCGAGTTCCTATTACTGTCAATGAGAAAATACCGAAACACAGCATAATAAATAAATACAACACCTCACATATTTGAAATTAATTGAAATTAAATGTAATTAAATGTTTTATAAAAAATATATATTTTTTGGATTTTTTTAATAGGCTTAAAATTAAACTTACCTTAATGGACAGGGTTTTTAATATAAAAATGAGTGTTTAAATGTAATTTTTATATGTTTTAAAAGTGTTACGCTGGTAAAAGTAAGCTAGGTGCCGGCTTTTACCAGGCGTAAAAGTTTGAAGGACATTCGCTGTGCAAGAGTTGGGCAAATAGCCCAATCTCTCCCGCGCAGACAATCTTCGCCAGGAGATGCGGAGGATCTGTGTAGAGAAATCTTGACTGATCGGAAAAGCCGGTTTTTGGCGCACGCGCATGGCGCCCCGAGAACGGCTCTTGCGAGGTCTCGCCGGGTCCGTGCGCACTTCATACCGACCCGGCGAGGCCGGAATTTTTGGCCGATGAAAACAAATGGCAGGAAAAGACCAGCTGGCCCATCAAGCCTGCCCCACACCACGATGGCCAGAGCATCATAACTAAACATTTCCTCTCTTCCTGTCCCCCTTGCAAGTGCAGAATTCATCGGCTGGATTTTCCTGGCTTTAGCATTCAAATAGCACCTGAAGTACAGGAAAATTGGACACTAATCCTTTCCTCCATTCTTAGCCTGAATAGAAGTGGGCACAGCAATGTAAATAAATCACATGCGACTGAATGTCAGACGGTACGACACACAGTTTGCCTACAACTGCACCGGGTGAGATTGGGGGCAGACTTGCCCTGATTAAAACCAGGTGCTGCTTCTGCTGGATTGGCTGTTTGGGTTCTATTTGTCCGACGGAACAAGCTGCGGTGTCAAGAGAGGTCGCCATTTTTGACCTCTTTCTATCCAGAAAGTGTTTTGGCTTCTTCAGTAAAGTAGCTGAGAATGCTGCTGGTCATTAACGCTCCGTGGTTGAACTGGGCAACCTCCCTTTGTGTTGTGGCTTATTTGGAAGTAGTCATAAGCACGCAAAAAAGCATAAGAAATGGGAGTAGGAGTAGGCCATTTGGCCCCTCAAGCCTCCTGTGCCATTCAGTAAGATCATGGCAGATCGTCAACCTCAAATCCAATTTCTCGCCCGATCCCCATACCCCGTGATTCCTTTGGCTGAGGAGAAGCAATGACAAGTTCTCTTGACAGTTGCTGAACTTGTTCATCTGACCATCTCCTGAGCCACGAACAAATGTTTCCCGATATCCGAGCAAATAGCCCCCCCCCGCCCCCGAACACTCCATCCCACCTTCAAGAGAAAGAGAAGCATCAGTCAGGGCTCCTCTATTCCCGCACCATCGTTCTATGGTTTTCCACTTACTGCTTTACCAACTCCTTGCAAAGAGACCGCAGGGTCTCCCAAGTTGCTGCATCCTTACTGTCATGGCATTCACAGGGGATGGCACCTTTAATTACATTTGATACCTCGCTAGAGATAGAGCTTTGCACAGCAAAATAAGACCTGAATATTTTTGTATAGTAACTATGCTATTGTGCTTTTTTCCATATTTTTGTTGAGCCCCATTTCATTTTCGTGATGTATTTCTTGAGTGCGATTTTGTTTGAAATAATTTCTTTCCCAATTAGTTTTGAGTTTTGTCCTGTGATAATTCCAGTGGTGTGTTGATCTTAGATGTGTGAGATGCTCCATGGAGAAGGAAGAGGGAGAGAGAATACAGGAATCTGACCAATGTGCCCTCTAGTTCCATAGGTTCCTCACTGGTAGGGGCCTCCTCCTTCTGTGGCAGTGCCATTTGCCAAAGCCTATTTAGGTTGGTGTTTATATATTTAAAAAAAATACGTTTTCAAATTGCTCTGGATTTGGAAACAAAGTCCCAGTGAATAAGTATTGGAATAATTATATCGCTGTAACAAATCCCATGTCTTGCAACACAGCGTCTTCAATTATTGAAGCCTATAGATTTTGGGTAAATTCCAGGGGTACTTAGCCTGCAGAGACGTCCTCAATTTCTCTAACAGGCTGAAATCAATAGAGTTGCATATTGAAGAATGTTCTGCAGCAAGAGCTTGCATTTATATAGCGCCTATCACAACTTCCAGGCGTTCCAAACGCTGTACAGCCAATCAAGAACTTTTTGAAGTGAAGTCAATGCAGGGAAACGCGACAGCCAATTTGCACACAAGGTTCCACAAACAGCATTGAAATAAATGACCAGATAATCTTTTTTTTTTTAAATGAAGTACTGGGATAAATGTTGGCCAGCACGCCTGGTTCTTCGTCGAATACTGCCATGGGAACTTTTACATCTACCTGAGAGGGCAGGCTGGGCCTCAGATTAACATCTCACCCGAAAGACGGTACCTCCAACAGTGCAGCACTCCCTCAGTACTGCACCTCAGTATCAGCCTTAGATTATGCGCTCAAGTCTCTGGACTGGGGCTCGAATCCATAACCTTCTGACTCACAGGCTAACGTGCGAACACTGAGCCAAGGCTGAAGCTTATTCTCAGAGACAAATATTATGTATGAGAGTCGGAGAAACTTGCACTGATATTTCCAAGTCAATGTCTCATTATATCAACTGTTCTATTGTTACCATTGTAAACCGAGATTACTGAAAACCAGATGAGGAGTCATTTTCTGACTACGTGCTCCCAGCAGGGAGCTGCATCTGCCAGAACTGACGATCAGGAATTTAGGCATGGACTGACCATTCTGTTCTGAACATTGTGTTCTCCACAGGCGAGCCTCCCCACCTCTAGTGCTTAAAATGACTCCTATTATTTAGTGTTCCCGGCCCAGGGTTTCACATTGCAAGAGTGCATTTTGGGAATTTGGGCACAAAATCAGCGAGCACAATTTACAGCCTGCACAATTTCCTCGCCATTAATTTTACATTTCTAAATCGTAACAACAACTACAACAACACGCATTCGCTTTGCACCGTCACCATGGCAAAACACCCGGAGGCAATTCACAGAGCAGTGAAAGAAAATAAAGACTTGCATTTATATAGCGCCTTTCACGACCACTGGATGTCACAAAGTGCTTTACAGCCAATGAAGTACTTTTTGGAGTGTAGTCACTGTTGTAATGTGGGAAACGCAACAGGCAATTTGTGCACAGCAAGCTCCCACAAACAGCAATGTGATAATGATCAGATAATCTGCTTTTTTCTGTTGTTGTTTGAGGGATAAATATTGGCCAGGACACCAGGGATAACACCCCTGCTGTTCTTCCAAAAAGTGCCGTGGGATCTTTTACGTCCACCTGTGAGCAGACGGGGCCTTGGTTGAATGTCTCATTCAAAAGACGGCACCTCCGACAGTGTAGCACTCCCTCAGTACTGCACTGAAGTGTCAGCCTAGGTGTTTGTGCCCAAGTCTCTGGAGTGGGACTTGAACCCACAACCTTCTGACTCAGAGACGAAGGTGCTACCCACTGAGTCACTGGTTGACACTGTGAGGAAGAAATGGATGCCCAGTCAAAGAAGGAAATCTGAGTAGGGGTGACCAAAAGCTCAATCAAACAGGTGGATGTTAAGGGAGGAGAGGGAAGCAGAGGGCTTTCGGGAGGAAATTCCAGCGCATGGGACCTATGTGGTTGAAGGCACATCTGCCAAGGGTGGGCAAGAAGCCAGATTCGGGCAGCAGAGAGCTGGGGCGGGGTTTGTAGGAGGGGGTTACAGTGGTGGGGCGGGGTGAGGCCATGGGGGATTTAAAAATAAGGATGAGAATTTTAAATTACAGACATTGGGAGACTGGGAGCCAATGTAGAACAGCAAAGACAGCGGTGATTGGCAAACGGGATTTGGCAACTTTATCCCATGGTTACCAAAAAGAATTGCTAAACTGTTCTTCTTAACTTGAATGATTATTGAACTGCACCACTCTATTGCAGTAAAGCTCAGTTAGAACGTTGTGCGTAATGTTCAATACTCTGATTTGCAGCGTTTCTAAACATCAACAACTTGTATTTTAACTAGTAACACGTCCCACGACGCTTCACAGGAGTGCTATCAGAAAAATTTTGATGCCGAGCCACGTAAAGTGATATTAGGACAGGTGACCAAAAACTTGGTCAAAGAGGTAAGTTTTAAGAAGGAGGATAAAAAGGTGGCGGGGTTTAGGGAGAGAATTCCAGAGTTTAGAACCTTGAATAGACATGGCTCTTTGATAATCATTTACTGTCCAAATGGTTTTTAATGGAACCATTCAAGTTTCCAATCCCCTGTGTTCCCCCTATACGTGTATTTATAACAAATAGGGCAGTGTTTTCATCTCATGTGCTTGGATGTAGAGGATGACTTGGGCACAGGATATAGAGGAAAATCGGGTGGGGAGGTTTGCGAGTGTGTAATAGGCACTGCCCAAATTATCCCCCATTCATTGTGGGAGGCCTTGGACAGGGTGCAGAGGAGGTTTATTAGAATGGTACCAGAGATGAGAGACTTCAGTGATACAGAGAGACTGGAGAAGCTGGGTTTGTTTCCCTTATAGTAAAAAAGGTTAAGGGGAGATTTAATAGAGGTTTTGATAGAAAGGATTTTCAAGAGGGAGTTAGATATGGCCCTTACGGTTAAGGGGATCAAGGGGTATGATGAGAAAGCAGGAATGGGGTACTGAAGGAATGATCAGCCATGATCTTATTGAATGGCGGTGCAGGCTCGAAGGGCCGAATGGCCTGCTCCTGCACCTATTTTCTATGTTTTCTATGTTTCTAAATAGGGAGAAACTTTTTCCACTGGCAGGATGGTCAGTAACCAGAGGACACAGATTTAAGATAATTGGCAAATGAACCAGAGGGCTGTGGAGAAGACAATTTTTTACGCAGCGAGTTCTTATGATCTGGAATGCGCTGCCTGAAAGCATGGTGGGAGCGGATTCAATAATTACTTTCAAAGTGAATTGGATAAATACTTGAAAAGGAAACATTTGCAGGGCTATGGGGAAAGAGCAGGAGAGTGGGACTAATTGGATAGCTCTTTCCAGGTGCTGGCACAGGAACGATGGGCCGAGTGGTCTCCTTTTGTGCTCTATAATTCTAATTCAAATGGAGAGGAAAATTGAGCAGTCTTCGCCCATAATCCTCCTGTGAAGCGCCTTGGGGCATCTCACTACGTTAAAGGTGCTATATAAATACAAGTTGTTGTTCCTCCCCACTCGAGTGTCCCGTTATAAAGTCTATTCGGGCCTGCAAACTCTGCTCTGTGACTGGCTGTGGTCATTGTCCAGTTGTCTCAGTGTTCCATGTTGTCTACACGGCCCGGAGTGTTTAGTTAGCGGTGACTGACACTCAACTCAGCGAGGTAAAATGCCAGCTAGCCGCTCCGGAATGCAGCGTCCCAACCTGTCCTGCATTTTGTTTCCGCCGGGTCAGAGTCTGAAACCACAGGGAGGGAGACGGGCTTTCTTCACACAGTGGGATACCTCGATTGACAATCATCGCCAGATATGACCTCGTCCTCCAGCGAGACTGCAGAACTGCTCCGGCGATGTGGCTTTTTCTAGGAGTGTCAGCTGTGGCTCAGTGGGTAGCGCACTCTCACTTCTGAGTCAGAAGGTTGTGGGTTCAAGTCCAACTCCAGGGACTTGAGCACAAAAAATCTAGGCTGGCACTCCAGCACTGCACTGGCGGAGGTGCTGTCTTCCAGATGAGATGTTAAACTGAGGTCCCGTCTGCTCAGGTGAATGTAAAATATCCCACGGCACTATTTCGAAGAAGAGCAGGGGAGTTATCCCCAGTGCCCTGGCCAATATTTATCCCTCAATCAACATAACAAAAAAACAGATTATCTGGTCATTATCACATTGCTGTATGTGGGAGCTTGCTGTGTGCAAATTGGCTGCTGCGTTTCCTACATTACAACAGTGACTACACTCCAAAAGTACTTCATTGGCTGTAAAGCACTTTGAGATGTCCAGTGATCGTGAAAGGCGCTGTATAATTCCAAGTTTTTCTTTTCTTGTAAGTCATCGGGCTCCTCTGTGTCTGCGGTAGAAGACTCTTGTCCGTAACTGAGCTAAGTTTGAGGACTTGACATTAATTACATCCGTTAAACTGAAAGAAAAGGCCCACAGAAAACATGAAAAAAATGACAGATTAACAAACACAGTAGAGTTTCGCATTTAGCATAAAAGTTGGTTTTTATTTTTCCATACAATTTTTTTAAACCGCTAATCAACTGCAGATTTTTCCAATCATTGCCAAATCTAGGCAGGACCAGGGACCAGCAGCTCAACCAACGTAAATCATGCTTCTCCAACCCAAAGTCAAGCCTTCCCTTCTGCAATTAATATCCTACGCTTTCCTACCCTAAAACCGATTTGTTACCTTTGAACCTTCCCGAGCTTTTCTTTCGGCCTCTCCTCGGGGAGCTGCTAGCCTGTACAGTACTGTGGGATACCTAACTGGGATGTTGTGGCTGTTTGCTTTGACAGGTGCAGTATGTCGAGCTGAAGCTGAACAACGGCCTCACCCCTGTTCGGAAGAAGAAAGGGAACTCGTAGCTTGCGGACTGACGGACAGCGGCTGCTTTGATTGTTTGGTGGAGAGCAACGCTATGAGCTCCCACTTCGAACTGTCCACTTTAGAACTTGCTATACACGTGGGTATGGGCACCCGTCTCAATCAGCCGGGGTTTAAAAAGGACTTTGGTATACCATTCAGTGGAAATATGTGCAATATTTTAAATTCAACGGCATAATTTGAATGTACGGTGTTTGGATCAATTTAAGGTCCCTTGTGACATTTTGCTTTGACCATCTTGTTTCTTTCCTTGCTTCCTGGAGCAATGGGGGTTTTTTTTGTGTCTTTGCCACTTGCCAGTAATCTGATGGAGCGGAGCGCCTGCCATTTATAGACCCTGCCCGAATTTCATTCGATTGAATCAGGTGAGTTCTACAAAGGACAGGCCATCATTGCTCCACCAGAATACTTCCCAGATGGTGAAGGCAAATCTCGAGCATCCCAGTTGTTGTCTTTTCCTAAATTTTCTTTTTAAGGAAAAAAAATCTGCCTCACCCTTTTGACTCTGTGGGGTTGAAATTGGTCTGAAATCGGCACGGAAAGGTGGGTAGTGAATTTGGCCACCTGTTTTACACCCCGCCTGATTCTTTTCCAAACATGCTATCAATTTGTTAATCGCCCATTCTGCGCTGCCGCCAAAAAACAGTTTCATCCTGTTTACTTTCCCATTCCTTTCTCTGCCTCTCTCCCCTCTACGGGAGATGCACCAGGTTTTTGAAACCACTCTCGAGGTCGATCAAAAGACGTCCCCTCATGGTTATTGAAGCTTTGATTTGGGGTGGACGTTGGATTTTTCTTTTCAATCCTCCTGCGTTTTTCTACATTAGAGGGTGGGCATAAGACGCCGCTCTGTGCCGGTTTAGAAGCTGGCAGATTGGCTACGGTGCCAATTCTACGAGTTCGCACTGGGGTCCGGGACCCTCGCTCGCTGGGGGAGTCGCAGGTGGGCCGACCGATGTCTTTCGTGAATGAAAAGTCACGGGCTCAGTGAGCCAGATTTCCCCCCTGCCTCCCCCAAATACATGGGCGGATGGCATGGTCTCCCACAATTTCGAAAGGTTACCAGATATTTGGAGCATGGATCAAATTGCTGGAATCACCGGGCGTGTGTGGAGTTGAATTCTAAACTGCATCGATGAAGAATTTCTAGCAAGGCTGTAACTGCGGACACATTGACGACATCACAACACATAGCAGCCAGTTCAGTGCCCTGTGAAATTCCATCAGCTTCAGAGTGATTCCGCTGCATGGCATTTCTCAAACAGCAGAAGGAGCGAGATGGAATATATAATGTCAGATTTCATTTGTGGTCGGAGTTTATTTCCGGTTGCATTTTCTTAAAGTTGCTTCGTCCCAGAGTCTGCAATTTGTCAAGTTAGCAATTAAATTTGATTACTTACCAAACTTTTGAAATGCATTAAGTTTTCCAGCACTCTATCAGTAGTGCCTTTGTTGATAAACTGTGCTGTCGATCATACTGACTGCTTAACTGTGTTACTTCCTCGGTTTCTCAATGAACGGTGGAGCCAGGAGTTTTACATCTGTGAATGGGAGTTGAGGTGCCAAGCAGCTGTTAGCTAATGATTTACAAGCTATTTATTTGCATTATAAATATTTTTGATCTTTGGTCCAGAGTCTTTTAAGTATCTGAAGAATGTTTGGTTTGCCTGTTACCACAGCCAGCCTCTCTCAATTAATATTGTGACTCTCTGCATGCACTTCTAAAAAATCACCTTACTTGCCCTCATTTTGAAAAGAGCAGTGTTGTTCACGATATGGCCATTCCGCCCCCCCCGGATTTTAACTCCCCCTGCCTGGCAGAAACTGGATGGGGGCGAGCAGCTAAAATGAGGGCAGTCACTTATCCCTCTCTGATCCCGCTGCCTTCGAGCGCCGTGGGCTGACGGTAACCTGCTCTGTCGAGCGGGATCTCCGGAGGAGGGAAGCGGGATCCTGTTTAAATATGCAGACCAGGTCCTGGTGATGTCAGCGTGCCAAAGGGTTTGGTAACTTGGGGCATCCATCCCTATTGTGTAAGTGGTGCCAGAGAGGGTTCGCTCTGCACAGCGCTCTTCTCTCTCGGCACTACCGGTTGCCAGAAGGAACCCCATTCCTTTTCCATTTTGGGGGAATTTGAGCAGGACAATTGTTAAAATGTGTCGCTATTTCACAAGGTCCAGTGTTCATATTTAACACGCCATGTGGCGGGGGAGGATGGCGGGCGCTGTAATCTTAAGCCAGCCCGCCTGGCGGTAAGGGGGCTGGTTGCTGGTTCGGGTCGGACACCCAATTTATAACTCGCCCGAATTTTACGCTGCATTGACTGAACGCAGGGCGGTAAACGGGCGTCCCAACCAAAACTGTCCTGTTTCCACTGAGCGGGCACTGTTACATGACCCCATAGCGTGTGGCACTGCTATTCTGTAAAAACCCGCTGGATGTGCTGCACTAACATAAGAACACAAGAAATAGGAGCAGGAGTCGGCCATTTGGCCCCTCGAGCCTGCTCCGCCATTCAATAAGATCATGGTCGATCTGATCTTGGCCTCAACTCCACTTCCCTGCCCGCTCCCCATAACCCTTGACTCCACTATCATTCAAAAATCTGTCTATCTCCACCTTAAATATATTCAATGACCCAGCCTCCACAGCTGTTTGGGGAAGAGAATTCCAAAGATTCACAACCCTCTGAGAGAAGAAATTCCTCCTCATTTCCGTTTTAAATGGGCGACCCCTTATTCTGAAACTATGCCCCCCTAGTTCTAGATTCCCCCACGAGGGGAAACATCCTCTCTGCATCTACCCTGTCAAGCCCCATCGGAGCTCATGCGGGGGAGGGAGGACTGGTCTCCCTGACCGCTGCCATTGGTCACATGACACATTTCTGAGTCACCTGCTGAAGGGGAGCGAATGGACGGCTGAGGCTGCCTCACGGCCTGCTCAGAACATGTCACTGGCAGCAGCCTCAGCAATTGTCGGCTTGGTTACCTCCTGCTCAGCGCATCAGAGGTAGGAGGGAGAGCATAAAAAGAAGGGAAGAAACAATATTTACAAAAAAAAATCAAAGTTGCTGCAATTGGTAAATATTTTGATGCAATCCCAGGAACACTCCAGGCTAGCCTAAGGCCTTCAAAGTGTTTTGCTTGTCAAAGCCAGGGTATATTATTAGCATCGTCTAATCTGGTTGGGTGTATTCCAGGAGGTTGTCACATGACCTCCAACCGCCCCGCCCCCACCCTCCCACCATGGTCGCTCAACATGTCCATCTTCGCATTGGCCCCGCCTTCCCATCCCAATTGCAAAGCAAACAGACTCTTCATTATTCGATTGGATGACTGGCAGTCAAACCGCCATTTTCTCCATCTCCAATATTTCAATAACTAAGAAATGGAAGTGTACAAAGAAAATGGAGGGGGGTGGGAGAAAAAAACACTTTTTAAAAACGTTCCAATGGTTTTTCTTCTGGGTGTTGCTCACAAGCAGTGTCCTGGAGATTAATCTTGAATTCCTGGAGACCCCAAGACAATCCGGGAGTGTTGGCAATCCTCTATATTATATACCCAACCTGCCTACTTTGTTCATGTTCCACGGTCTAAAAGCAGTTGAAATGCTCGCTGGGCCCAGGTTAGTGAAGCCCATAGGAAAACCGTGAAGTCTGTTCAAGGCTGCCATCCTGACCCACTTTCTTTATTTGAAGAAAATCTACTTTGTTGGTTCTGGTGTGCCTCAGTTATTAAAAATCATTTCTGATTATAAGTACGTTGGTAGATCGCAGCTGTGTTCGCTTTATCTTATCGGTTTATTGTCCTTTTGCATAAAATGCTGCAGTTTATCACAGCCAAGAGTCCAGCCAGGGGCCTGAGAATGCCAAGGTTGGCAGAGAATGGGAGAGTTGTTGCCTGATCCCAGCATGGAGTGGACAATCGGCCTTTAACTGGGAGTGGCGACAATAGTGCCTCCTGTTAGGGGGTCAACCTTTCACCAGTATGCAGATCCTGGCTGGGTACATTCATAGATTGTTGCCGCTTGTTGGCTATTTCTGGCATTCATGAAATAGTTGCTGGCAGTTTCACTTCAAAAAGAGGTTGAATGCGCAGACACATTTACAAATTCTAGAAATGATAGTTTAAAAATCATTTAAAAAAGAAAACCAATTTTCTAAATTTTAGCCAGTTCCTTAATCCAGCCATTTCCACCCAGCTCCGACCTGCAGTGAGCAGTGGCACTGACTAGGCAAAGGCCTCAGGCTGTAGGTAGGCCCAAATGCCAATACCAGCCTTGAGGAGCTAATGAGTTCCACTCCGATGGGAATTTCTTTTAAAACAATCTTTAGAGGTTTAAATTATGGAACTTATTTTCCGAATACGAGCTGCAGGCTGTCTGTGCACATTGGGAATTCATGAGAATGCGGCCTGCAATTTTTCCTTCCGTTGATTGAAACAGAAAAGAAAAATATTGGCCAACACACCAGGGAGAACTCCCCTGCTCTTCTTCGAACTAATACCATGGGATCTTTTACATATACCTGAGAGGGCAGATGGAGCCTCAGAGTTTAACATTTCATCCAATAAACACACCTCTGACAGCACTGCACTTCCTCAGTACTGCACTGGAGTGTCAGCCTAGATTTTATGCTCAAGTCCCTGGACTGGGACTTGAACCCACAACCTTCTGACTCAGAGGTGAGAGTACCACCCACTGAGCCACGGCTGACAACTAATGGGAAGTGTGGGCGAGACTCCCCAATTGGGTCGGAAAATCGAACCCTATACATTTTTATATTTGGTGGAATTGTTGGCAGTACATAATGTTAGAAAAATATTCCACAACAAACAAGTCAAAGGCCTGGAGTTTCCGCTTGGCTATGCTGTATATTTCGGCACAATTCCCCCAATATTGGCAAAACCAGCACAAAAGATGGCGGAATTTTAATCACCAATTGCGTTCAGTGCAACTCGACTTTCCACGATTTTTTGCACCATTTAAAAAAAAAACATTGTGGTACAAGCAGGCCCCGCCCACGAAACTGGCCATGCCCCCAGAATGAATTAGCCATCATTGGGAGTTTCTGCTAATTGCACTCGTTTGAAGGCCTTCGAGGGAGCTCCAATAATTAAGCTGAATGTTTTGGGTGCAAGGACATCAGTAAGTGCATTTTCAATGGTTTAGAATGAATTTCTTTTTGAATTTACTGAGGAATTTATTACTTTACCACAATCTAACTAGAAAATATTGTATATTTTTTTTAAGTCATTTAATATCAGGTTACTCACAGGTGGTGGATTGACACTGATTAAAAATGCTTATTTTTTGTGATAAACACATTTTCAGCAGTATTAATCAAACTGCACCAAGTTACCGCTCTTAAATATAGTAAGGAATATTTTTTAAACTTTTTTTTTTTAATCACACTTTAAAATGCTGCCCAATTGCGCTGGTTCATGGCAGATTTTACCACGAGTTAACACGGAAACTGCAGGGGAAGAAAACCATTTTTTAAAACGGGTGCAATTGCCGATTTCGAAGCAGAAACTACCCCAAAATGCAAAATATCTAACAATGAAGAATGTGGATGAAATATTGACAATGTCAAACCATTCAGCAATTCAATTCAGAAAGCACTTGTGCTGCCATTATATTACATCTTGGGAAAAAAAGAATGTTTCCTTGCTAGATTATGGGTCGTTACCATTTTTACCCTTCACACCAAATTTACTTCTGGCTGAGAGGAGAAGAGTGAGGAGGGCCAGCTGACCAGGTAACCGTTCTTGTCAGTCTTTACCTGCTGAAGATGAGGCAACATTGATAAAAGCTCCATCCCTTACAACTTGCAGCCACAATTACAGCCTGGAGATCTGTCTTTTGACATCTCATCCGTACATGGGATATATTGAATGGGCCAGCATTGATCGATTTCGCACTACAAATTTACAGTCTGCGCTGTAAATTTCTATGTTTCTATGTTTCTATTTTAATATGTGAGATTTACAGGAACAGAAAGCAGAGTCATTTTTCTCTACTTTCTATCATTGTGAAATGTCCCCATTAAAACAATAATACATATCAATAAATTGTGATCAAAACTGAGTGTTGGCAATGCTGTGGATGGATAAATATTTCTTGAAAAAAATACGGAGAAAGATTGCATTTATTTAACATCTTTTGACATCACTCACAAAGTGCTTCACACACAACAAGTTACTTTTGAAGTGCAGTCAGTGTGATGTTGGCAAATACCGATAGGCTTTCCTGCGTTAAAATGGCTATCGGTGGTAACATTACTGCTGAGTCATTTATTGGTGTTCTGCTAGTAGCAGTAGAAGTAAATTGCCTCCACAGTGCAGAAAAAAACACTTGGTGTTGTATATTTCTTTTTTCAATTATTTATGAGGGAAAATTTGAATTTTGTATGACATTACTAGCTGTAAAACTTCTAGCAACCCATTGTAAAAATCGTAGCATGGATAATTTGCTCTCATCCTTTTTACGATTAATTTCAATAATTCAGTATTCAAAATCGTAACCAAATGTTTGAAATAAATGTTGTAATGAATGATTCTGAAATTTATAATGAATGCCAAATTTGTACAAATAATAAAATTGAATTTTATTTTTAACATCCTGTCTCTGGTGTTCTCATTAAATCTTTATCATCACGCCCCCCCCCCCACCCTCCGCCCTTTCCTGGATCAGTTCATCACTGCCTCTTCTATCTAAGACTGCAGATGAGCAGGTCATAGATTCCTCCACAATCTCCAACATTAATGCTGATCTCCATTGAGAAGGATCCCTTTGTTCTCAACCTCTTGCTTAACCTTTTTGTTTTTAAAAAGAAAAGGATTGATTTCCAAAATCCGGGCTCCAAGTTACTTGCAAAATCTTTGGAATAAGCAGAAAAGGATATTTGGTGATTTTCGAGAAGGTTCTATTTCTTCAGAGAGCCAGCTTTTTCCCCCCCTCTGACAAGTGGCGGAGCCGAGATACAAGGCCTCCCACCTAGCGATCTAACTGGCAGATGACAAAGCTCCTTCACTCATAGGCGGGGGAGGGGGTTCCTAAGGCGGAGGATGCTGGGATAATGGGAGCAACCTCAAAGTGTCAGTTATCGACAGAGCTTGAACTGAAAGGCTTATTGACATGAAACAAATCCCTGTGGTATGCATTTCTTCGGTCTGAAAATGTTCCCATATATTGCGTTGATCTTAGTCAGAGAAAGGTGCGATTGTCCATTTAGTATCATTAATTGGACAGCTTAATTAAAACCTGCCAACAGATGTGCCGAAATGAGAGAAAGGCGGCGCTCGGAGGGTTAATGCCGAGGTGAGATTGCCAAGCTCACGTTGGCTATCTGCCAGAGTGTTTTTCCCTCCCCTCCCCCACACCCCACCCCACTGTTTACATACTGGAAAAGCATCTGTTGATTTGCACAATCTTGCCATGGTTCACTACTTTTTACTATCATGGGAAAGTTAGTTGTGAAAGTAACTGGGAGAAAAAGCTATGCAAGTGCATTTCCTGGCAGAATGATTAGAAACTCCACATGAGGCAGTGTGCTCCACTCTCTTGGAATAAATTTCTCTTTAATAAATTATTACAGCTTATTGATTACTACAGCAGATGTTCACACATTAATCCTATTGAGATGAATTGCACGGGGCTTTTTGATGTTTATCTCTTTAAGCTAACAACAACAAAAGGCAGCTAAATGAAGTATTGGTCACACTTGGGAATAAGTTCTTCTCTCTAACAAGGAAACAGCCCCACCAGAAGAACTGATCTGACTTGTATCTGCTCCAGCGACACTGCCATCCATATTGGCTTACTCACTCCAGGTGTCCGTGTGCTTTACTGCTGCACCCACCCAGACAATGGGAAGGTGCAACACTTGCGAGCTACAAAAAGAAGGGCGGGGGAGGAAAGAAACATGGGGAGTAGCGAAAGGCAGAAGTGATTATGTTGTATCTCCAGTGACCAGCAAAAAAAATCAGCCTGCAAAGCTCCTGAAATGCAAAGGCCTTTTGTCCATCAAGCTGGCCGACTGGATCAGACCAGGGAACTTTCTGTTTGCAGTTTATTCTGAAAACACAGCGACTCGAAGCACGTTCTGCACTTTCTCTGATTCTGGATTTCAGTCGTCAATGACGCAGCAAATATTTGTAGTAAGTGAAAGGCACAAACATGGACTTTGTAATTTCTAAAGTAAGTCCAGTACCCGAAGGGACTTTTTACTGGTTATAGTTCCTTCAGGCAAAAGAACCAAAAGTGAGCTGAGGAGTTTTTTTTACGCAGTTATTGTAATCTGGAATGCACTGCCTGAAAGGGTGGTGGAAGCAGATTCAAGAGTAACTTTAAAAAAGGAATTGGATATATGCTTGATGGGAAGAAAATGGTAAGTCTATGGGCCAACAGCAGGGAGTGGGACTAATTGGATAGCTCTAAGAGCCAACACAGGCACGCTGGGCCGAATAGCCTCATTCTGTGCTGTAAAATTCTAGGATTCGTTTGGAGGTTGGTGTTTCCAAGTAAGTGCAGAGGGAGATACCTCAAACAGTTTTAACTCTGCCATCTGTCCTGATTGTTCTAAAAGTAAGTCGTATGTTTGATACGGCTGCCGATCTACTTATCCTCAATATCCTTTTACTACGTAGACAATATGGGAAGGTGTCTCTAAACTGATTAGAAAGTTGGACAAATGGAGGGGTGAGGGGGATATTGCCCCTCAAACTGAAACCTAGGCTGATGGCAGCTGGAAAGCTCTTTATTTAAACTTAACTACAGGCCGTGGTGGCCGCAACGGAAAGGGTATTCGTGGAAAGCTAGCCACCGTTTGTCTTACAGTTAATGCAGCAGTTACGACAAGAGTCTGGACACCCAGTTGAATGGACAAGGTCACTTCATTCTTAAACCACTTTAACTCTGCTACACGTACAGTCCATTTGGAGAGAGCAGGCTGCACCTTCCAAACCCAAGGGAAGAATAAGACAGTCTAAAAAGTGCATTACCTGGTTTCCTCGAGACACACACGCCCGTGTTTGAGGGGGAAATAAAAAAGACTTGCATTTATATAGCACCTTTCACGACCACCGGATGTCTCAAAGCACTTTACAGCCAATGAAGTAGTTTTGGAGTGTAGTCACTGTTGTAATGCAGGAGGTGAAGCAATGCACAGAGACATATGATTAAGTACTTTTTCAAGTCTTGCGGTAATATGCACAACAATATTTCTAACACAGCAGGTACACAGAAATCAACCTGTTCATCCCCTTGCCTCCTCCCCAGGTTTTAAACTTTTGAAGCACTTCCTAAATGGCTGGATTATGTTAAGTTATCAGAAAGCACACTACATGCCTCCAGGACATTAACGTGATAACCATGGCTGTAGACTTGTTAATTACGTTGGAATGAAATGACCACAGTGAAATCTCCTTCATATTTACTTGGTAATTATTGCTGCATGCTAATAATTGCTGACACTTGCGCTTCAACTAAATTATTGAGTAGAAATATTACCAAGATTGTCAGTTGTGTGTGAACCCCAGTAAAACCTCTCCTATTTGTTGGTTTCCCTGGGACATTGAAAGTAGTTTTAATGATGTCCCAAGGTAGCAACATTGGACTACCCAGTGATGCCAGCTCTTTAATTGCAGCACGGGGACTGCAAAGGGCGGTTGGTTGGGCACTCATTTTTACATAATAGCCAATATTTTCAAGTGTTTCTATATAAATGAAGTTATTAAGCTTTTGGTAAATCCTGGGCGAGCTGTTTTTGAAATGTACTGATGAAAAGCAGCCCCTTCCAAGGCAACAGTAAAAACACTTGGAGATCAGAAATGGTCTGTGTTTGCCTTGCAACCATTCTACTTTCTTGTCGCTCTTAAATATTGAGCACTATGCATGGGTGCAAAGGTTAAAAATATCTACCTACTGTGACTTGGTGTTTTTTTTAGTAATTATCTCATAAAAGAGTCAGAAGAAAGAGGCTGGAGTTGCAGAGGGTATAAAATAAATGTCTGCTGTCCCAACTTTAATCTTGTAAAGAAGTTGTCAATAACTGACGGTATAAATTCTTTAGAACCTGGAATCCTGGACCTTATCAATGTTTGACAGAACTCTTTGTAGCTGAAATTAATAGTTTATGAGATATATGAATACCAAATGCTTTTCTCCACTGTATCACTCTCTATCTATACTTGCTCCCCAGGGGGAGGAGTGTGTTTGGGTGGTGGGAGTGTGGGGGGGAGTGGGGGGGGGGGGGAGGGATTTACTGTCTAAACTCTTCTGCTTTTGGTACATTGCTTAACCCCTCCCAGTCCGGGTTCTGTCGACACATCATTTGTTACAACTCATATCGTTTGTAAAGTATTTGTTTGCCACACTTTTGCTATTGGATTGAATATCTTGGGTTTTTTATGGAATACAAAAGAACGATAGCTGGGAATAATGTGTTTTCCCTTTAAATTGAGACGTTCTCCTGTCTCATCGCTAAATAAAACATCATTGTGAACTGAGCTCCAACTGAGCAGTTTTGTAACAGAAAAAAATCTGACAACACAATCAATATGCATTAGCATTTCCACTGTGTGATTGAACATAATTAGTTCAGTTGGCCGTCCCATTAGATTTAGACCTGAGAATTCAAAAAATGTTTTCTTTTTAATCTGTTAAAGTGAAAAATCTACAAAAAAAAATGTTGCAGAAGGTCTGGTATAACTCCAGTATCAAATCTATTCATAATTATGTTACAAGTTGGGTTCATTGAGGGCTCTTGCATTCGATTAGCAAAATGTCCTTTAATCTTTGTTAGAAGAGCTAAACAACATGGTTTATCAATAGAAAAGGAATCTTAACAAATTATTAATTTTATTTACATCAGGTCGCAATAAGATTGTTTCAATGAACAGCTCAAAGTTATTTTGAAGCTCTAGTTATTCCGGCTTTTTCATTGACAATATGGTCCCTTCATTAAGGCCTTTTAAAGTGAATCTATTAGAATAATGGGTACCATTTTTAAAGCGATTTCAGATTACAACATGTGAGGGAATCATCCTGTCAGTTGCTGTAGGCCATCCTATTAGAATCCCCAGCATCCTAACACACTCCGTTGTCCATCCTTGGAGATGGCTGTGATGTCTTCATCCGCCTGTCTAAGGGAGGGCCTGGAGAAGTGGCAGGTCCCCTGGAGCCTGTCAAGCTTGGTTTCCATGGTACCCCTTCAGGCAGCACTGTAGGCGCACTGTGCTGAAGGACCCCTGCAACCTGTTCTTGCAATCTCTGCAATGTTGAGCCCCGAGGCAGGCTTCAAGCCAGCATTGATGAGCAAGAAACCTTTACCTTGTCCCAGGTACACAGCTTGTCACTCCCACAAGCAGTGTGACATTTCTTAATAGGCCAAATGTTATTTAAGCAGCATTTTATTGTTAAAGAAGACCTTTCTCTTTTAGCAAATGCGCATCAGGGACTGCACAGAACCTTTCAACCACGTTTTAAGAAGTCATTATTAGACTTTGAGGATTTTGTTTATTGATTAGCAGGCAGAACCTTTAGAAGATTGCACATACTGCCGTTAAACCTGATCAGCAGCTCTCCAAATCACCTCTAATGGCTTTCAAAGGGCAAAAAATAAATGTTCTGCTCGAAAAACAAATGTTCTTGTTTGTCCTCAAATCGCTTACCGCTTTGTATTTATGCCAATTACACGCCGATCTTTTTAATTTTGTCATTTTTAGCTGTTTTGTTTTTGTTGAACAAATCAAAAATTGTCTTGGGGTTATGTGGTGTATATAGGGGTGGGGGAGAGGGGGTGCTGTGACTGTGTGTAAAGTTCAATCTTACCCAAGTGCAATCTAAATTCAGCAAGAATCAAGGATGAGCCCTGATTGACACATCACTGCGTTTGTTCTGAGCTGATGAAAAGACGCACTTAAAGTAGCAAAGACTTCCTGTTCCCGGCTGCACTCGGATATTCACACTGCTGCACAGTGTTCCATCAATAGCCTCACAAAAAGGTGTACTTTTAATTTAAAGTGAAGTTCCCAGGTTGGGGGGGGGGGGGAGGGAACAAGCTGCCATGTGCAAGTGCAACATAGTGGAACCCCCCCGCCCAGCCTAGCCCTAGGATGGATAACTCATGTGTTAGCTGTGGCTCAGTGAGTAGCGCCCTCGCCTCTGAGCCAGAAGGTTGTGGGTTCAAGTCCCACTCCAGGGTCTTGAGCATGTAAATCTAGGTTGACACTCTAGTGCAGTGTTGAGGGAGTGCTGCACTGTTGGAGGAACCGTCGTTTGGATGAGACGTTAAACCGAGGCCCCGTCTGCTCTCTCTGGTGGACGTAAAAGATCCCACGGCACTATTTCGAAGAAGAGCAGGGAAGTTATCCCCGCTGTCCTGGACAATATTTATCCCTCAATCAACATAACAGAAACAGATTATCTGGTCATTATCACATTGCTGTTTGTGGGAGCTTGCTTGTGCGCAAATTGGCTGCTGCGTTTCCCACATTACAACAGTGACTACACTCCAAAAGTACTTAATTGACTGTAAAGCGCTTTGGGACATCCCATGGCCATGAAAGGGGCTATATAAATGCATGTCTTTCTTTCTTTAACTCCCAGGGATGGGGGTCATGCGCACGGCTAGAGCGGGACAAAGGTCGGACTGGCACCACACTGCTCTGACTGCAGCGAGAAGGCCCTGAGTATACGTCTCCTCTTGTGCTCCCAATGGAGTAAGCGGGCTTCATATGTGTAATGTATTTGCTTCAAGGGTTCTTTGCTTAAGAATTCATAGCAACACATTGCTATTAAGAACTAGTTGGTTTATTAACAAAGGTTTAACAATCACACTGCACATTACCAGTTCATCCACCAGGTTCACAACTGCATGCCTCATCGTGGATGACTGGGACTCAATTGTTTGGGGTTTTCTTGAGTCTTGTGACCATCATGTTACTGGCTAAGCCACTCACAATGCAACACAGAATACTCACAGGTGCATACATTACAAAATGGTTCAATTAGCATCCTCAACTAAAGATTTGGGTTCCTTTCCACAGACCTTGATGGCACTCGTGCCTGCTCTCAGCAAACGTGATCTCCGAGCTCTACAGGAGACGTAAAGAGTGGAATTCCCTGGATAGTCTGGGAACTCACCTGATAGGCCCAATTGTCGTGGGGTGGGGTCAGGGGGTGGGGGGGTGGTGCGGGCTGAAGATCCTCCCATTTCCCCACCCCCCACAGAAAGTGGCAGAGAGAAGAATCCGAGCAGAACTTTTCTGACGCCGAATCCAGAGATCTGCCTGGTGTCTGCTGTGACCCTGATCAGAATATCAGGACCGAAGCGAATAAGAATCTGAAATGGTTCAAATTTTATGACTTTTTTTTATTTTCTGATTTACTGCCACTAATTAGATTGTTGGTCAATTCTTAAAAAGGTTTATTCCAAGAATTGAAATGAATATGTGCAAAGGTTTCGTTACAGCACTGGTTTGGGGTTAATACTTTTGCAGACTAAATCTCAAGGTGACCTGAGTAAATAAATAGTGCTGGAACAAATTCTCGCCCGCTTCAGTCAGTCTTATGTAAATGAGTGCACTGCAAATTGAGTAACCATTAACGCTAAGTGTCAACTAAGAGCCAAAAATGTCACCAACGTCATTCCTAGCATCGCCATCATGGGATTTTGCAACCATGAAAGGTAATGGATGGATGATCACAGGGTGGGAGTGTGCAATTCAGCTGCCAAGGCCCCAAGCTCTGCAATTCCCTCCCTAACACTCTCCGCCCTTCTCTCCTCCTTTAAAATGCTTCAGGAAACCTACTACTGTGACCAAGGGTCACCTGCCCTAATATCTCCTTTAGTGGCTCGGTGTCAAATTTTGTTTGATAATGCTCCTATGACGTTTTATTATGTTAAAGTCACTTTTTAAATGCAAGTTGCAGTCGGCCATTCGGCCCCTCGAGCCTGCTCCGCCATTCAATAAGATCATGGCTGATCTTCTACCTCAACTCCACTTTCCTGCACTGTCCCCATATCCCTTGAAACCCTTAATATACAAAAATATATCGATCTCAGTCTTGAATATACGCAATGACTGAGCATTCACAGCCCTCTGGGGTGGAGAATTCCAAAGATTCACCACCCTCTGAGTGAAGAAGCTTTGTCTCATCTCAGTCCTAAATGGCCGACCCCTTATTCTGTGACTGTGACCCCTGGTTCTAGACTCCCCAGCCCGGGGGAAACATCCTCCCTGCATCTACCCTGTCAAGCCCAGTAAGAATTTTGTATGTTTCAATGAGATCATCTCTCATTTTTCTAAACTCCAGAGAATATAAGCCTAGTTTACTCAATCTCTCCTCATCGGACAATCCCCTCATCCCAGGAATCAGTCTGGCGAACCTTTGTTGCATGCCCTCTATGGCAAGTATATCCTTCCTCAGGTAAGGAAACCAAAACTGTACACAATACTACAGGTTTTCAGAGGCCCCTAAGTAGTTGCTGTAAAACGTCTTGGGGCCAAAATTTCCCCTTCACTTAAGCGCTGTAACCGTCAGAAATCGACGGCCATGCTGCGGAGAGCAATGGCCACCGACTTTTCGTGTAATTGCCGCCATTTTGAAAATTCTGCTCCTGTGGTATCCCGGCAGTGACCGACCTCCCAACTACCGCTTCGCTGCTGCCAATCCATCCGAAATGTGTCATCAGAGCGCACATCGCTGATGTTCCCCCCCGATGGCGAAATTCCACCGAAACAATCTTGCTGCCGCCACTCGGTACCACCAGCAGCTTTTTCTGCCAGTGCATTGAGCTTGGAGTCCTTCTAAAATGGTGGTGCGGCTGACATTAATGGGGAAAGCGTGCTGCCATTGTTGCCATGTTATTTTTTTTGTCGGGCGACTGCCATGTCGCGTCGACAATTATGCCCCCGAGTTCAGCCGGGCCGCCAACAGGCAGCCTCGTACCCCCACTAGGGTGCCAGGCCGCTGGCCTTGCCGAAACCCTCCCCGGTGGCCCAGTGGATCGAACTTAAAGAATCGCGCAGGCTCTCCCCTTTAAGTGAAGGGGAGAGGAATGGTGACGCGGTGCCGTGATGATGTCATCAGCACTGCGCTGATGGCTGACAGCGGCGGACACCCTGCCCGCAACTTCCGCCCCTCTAGTCTGCGAACTCCCGCTCACCGCCACACACCCGCCCCCATTATGGCTGACTTCCAGTCCACTGAAAAAAAAGCCAAACAGCGGAATTTTGCTCAAGAGGCCACCGTGCCGGTAAAAACAACAGGAACACTGTCGGTGCGCCCCATTTCCAGCAGTGGCCAATTTCGGCCCCCTTTACTCTGAAACTCAAATCCTCTTGTAATAAAGGCCAGCGTACCATTTACTATCTTATTGCTTGCTGTACCTACATGTTAACGTTCAGTGATTGATGTACAAGGTCACCCAGATCATAGAAACATAGAAAATAGGTGCAGGAGTAGGCCATTCGGCCCTTCGAGCCTGCACCACCATTCAATAAGATCATGGCTGATCATTCACCTCAGTACCCCTTTCCTGCTTTCTCTCCATACCCCTTGATCTCTTTAGCCGTAAGGGCCATATCTAACTCCCTCTTGAATATATCCAATGAACTGCCATCAACAACTCTCTGTGGTAGAGAATTCCACAGGTTAACAACTCTGAGTGAAGAAGTTTCTCCTCATCTCAGTCCTAAATGGCTTACCCCTTATCCTTAGACTATGTCCCCGGTTCTGGATTCCCCAACATCGGGAACATTCTTCCTGCATCTAACCTGTCCAGACCCGTCAGAATTTTATATGTTTCTATGAGATCTCCTCTCATCCTTCTAAACTCCAGTGAATACAGGCCCAGTCGATCCAGTCTCTCCTCATATGTCAGTCCTGCCATCCTGGGAATCAGTCTGGTGAACCTTCGCTGCACTCCCTCAATAGCAAGAACGTCCTTCCTCAGGTTAGGAGACCAAAACTGAACACAGTATTCCAGGTGAGGCCTCATTAAGGCCCTGTACAACTGCAGTAAGACCTCCCTGCTCCTATATTCAAATCCTCTAGCTATGAAGGCCAACATACCATTTGCCTTCTTCACCGCCTGCTATACCTGCATGCCAACTTTCAATGACTGGTGTACCATGACACCCAGGTCTCGTTGCACCTCCCCTTTTCTTTGAGGATATAATGAGCATGGTGGATAGAGGTGTACCGATGGATGTGGTGTATTTAGATTTTCAAAAGGCATTCGATAAGGTGCCACACAAAAGGTTACTGCAGAAGATAAAGGTACGCGGGGTCAGTGGAAATGTATTAGCATGGATCGAGAATTGGCTGGCTAACAGAAAGCAGAGAGTCGGGATAAATGGGTCCTTTTCGGGTTGGAAATCGGTGGTTAGTGGTGTGCCACAGGGATCGGTGCTGGGACCACAACTGTTTACAATATACATAGATGACCTGGAAGTGGGGACAGAGTATAGTGTAACAAAATTTGCAGATGACACAAAGATTAGTGGGAAAGCGGGTTGTGAAGAGGACACAGAGAGGATGCAAAGAGATTTAGATAGGTTAAGCGAATGGGCTAAGGTTTGGCAGATGGAATACAATGTCGGAAAGTGTGAGGTCATCCACCTTGGAAAAAAAAAGGGATTACTATTTGAATGGGGAGAAATTACAACATGCTGTGGTGCAGAGGGACCTGGGGGTCCTTGTGCATGAATCCCAAAAAGTTAGTTTGCAGGTGCAGCAGGTAATCAGGAATGCGAATGGAATGTTGGCCTTCATTGCGAGAGGGATGGAGTACAAAAGCAGGGAGGTCCTTCTGCAACTGTACAGGGTATTGGTGAGGCCGCACCTGGAGTACTGCGTGCAGTTTTGGTCACCTTACTTAAGGAAGGATATACTAGCTTTGGAGCGGGTACAGAGACGATTCACTAGGCTGATTCCGGAGATGAGGGGTTACCTTATGATGATAGATTGAGTAGACTGGATCTTTAGTCGTTGGAGTTCAGAAGGATGAGGGGTGATCTTATAGAAACATTTAAAATAATGAAAGGGATAGACAAGATAGAGGTAGAGAGGTTGTTTCCACTAGTCGGGGAGACTAGAACTAGGGGGCACAGCCTCAAAATACGGGAGAGCCAATTTAAAACCGAGTTGAGAAGGAATTTCTTCTCCCAGAGGGTTGTGAATCTGTGGAAGTCTTTGCCCAAGGAAGCAGTTGAGGCTAGCTCATTGAATGTATTCAAGTCACAGATAGATAGATTTTTAACCAATAAGGGAATTAAGAGTTATGGGGAGCGGACGGGTAAGTGGAGCTGAGTCCACGGCCAGATCAGCCATGATCTTGTTGAATGGTGGAGCAGGCTCGAGGGGTTAGATGGCCTACTCCTGTTCCTAATTCTTATGTTCTTATGTTTCCTAATCTGCCGCCATTCAGATAATATTCTGCCTTTGTGTTTTTGCCACCAAAGTGGATAACCTCACATTTATCCACATTATATTGCATCTGCCATGCATTTGCCCACTCACCTAACCTGTCCAAGTCACCCTGGAGCCTCTTAGCATCCTCCTCATAGCTCACACCGCCATCCAGCTTAGTGTCATCTGCAAACTTGGAGATATTATACTCAATTCCTTCATCTAAATCATTGATGTATATTGTAAATAGCTGGGGTCCCAGCACTGAGCCCTGCGGCACCCCACTAGTCACTGCCTGCCATTCTGAAAAGGACCCGTTTATCCCGACTCTCTGCTTCCTGTCTGCCAACCAATTCTCTATCCACGTCAATACATTACCCCCAATACCATGTGCTTTAATTTTGCACACCAATCTCTTGTGTGGGACCTTGTCAAAAGCCTTTTGAAAGTCCAAATACACCACATCCACTGGTTCTCCCTTGTCCACTCTACCAGTTATATCCTCACAAAATCCTAGAAGATTTGTCAAGCAGGATTTCCCTTTCATAAATCCATGCTGACTTGGACCGATCCTGTCACTGCTTTCCAAATGCACTGCTATTTCATCTTTAATAATTGATTCCAACTTTTTCCTCACTGCTGATGTCAGGCTGACCAGTCTATAATTATCTGTTTTCTCTCTCCGTCCTTTCTTAAAAGGTGATGTTGCATTAGCTACCCTCCAGTCCATAGGAACTGATCCAGAGTCGATGGACTGTTGGAAAATGATCACCAATGCATCCACTATTTCTCGGGCTACTTCCTTAAGTACTCTGGGATGCAGACTATCAGGCCCCAGGGATTTATCGGCCATCAATCCCATCAATTTCCCTAATACAATTTCCCGCCTAATAAGGATTTCCTTCAGTTCCTCCTTCTCACTCTACCCTTGGTTCCTGAGTATTTCCGGAAGGTTATTCGTGACTTCCTTCGTGAAGACAGAACCAAAGTATTTGTTTAACTGGTCCGCCATTTCTTTGTTCCCTATTATAAATTCACCTGAATCTGACTGCAAGGGACCTACGTTTCTTTTCACTAATCTTTTTCTCTTCACATATCTATAGAAGCTTTTGCAGTCAGTTTTTATGTTTCCAGCAAGCTTCCTCTCATACTCTATTTTCCCCCTCCTAATTAAACCCTTTGTCCTCCTCTGCTGTCTTATAAAATTCTCCCACTCCTCAGGTTTGCTGCTTTTTCTGGCCAATTTATATGCCTCTTCCTTGGATTTAACACTATTCTTAATTTCCCTTGTTAGCCACGGTTGAGCCACCTTCCCCGTTTTATTTTTACTCCAGACAGTGATATACAATTGTTGAAGTTCATCCATGTGATCTTTAAATGTTTGTTATTGTCTATCCACCGTCAACCCTTTAAATATCACTCGCCAGTTTATTCTAGCCAATTCACGTCTCATACCATCGAAGTTACCTTTCCTTAAGTTCAGGACCCTAGTCTCTGAATTAACTGTGTCACTCTTCATCTTAATAAAGAATTCTACCGTATTATGATCACTCTTCCCCAAGGGGCCTCGCACAACAAGATTGCTAATTAGTCCTTTCTCATTACACATCATCCAATCTAGGATGGCCGGCCCTCTAGTTGGTTCCTCGACATATTGGTCTAGAAAACCATCCCTAATACACTCCAGGAGATCCCCCTCCACCATATTGCTAGCAGTTTGGTTCCCTCTGAGCACCAATAATTCCAAATCTCTCTCCTTCCAAAGTGGATAACTTCACATTTCTCCACATTATATTCCATTTGCCATGTTCTTGCCCATTCACTTAGCCTGTCTGTATCCCCTTGAAGCCCCTTTGCTTCCTCCTCACAACTTACATTCCCAATTAGCTTTGTATCATCAGCAAACTTGGATATATTACATTTGGTCCTCTCATCCAACTCATTGACATAGATGGTGAATAGCTGGGGCCCAAGCACCAATCCTTGCGGTACCCCATTAGTTACAGTTTGCCAACCTGGAAATGACCCGTTTATTGTCGGTGTACTCCCAGCAAGGGACAGCAGCAGAAATTTTGCCCCAGAATGTCTGTATCACTCAGATGGGCCTATTTTGACTTTTGAGGCGACTGAGTGGCGGAGAGCGCTGATTGGCTGCCCATTCCAATCACGAAGTGCCCCTCCCCCTATCATTTTGAGCCTCCGGCCTCACTTGCACTCGCCAGGGCATCAAACTGGCATCCTGGGGGAGGCAGCACTGGCCCAGGTTCGACAAATGACAGCAGGCTGTAGCTGCCGGCAAAAATGTCAGTTGTGGTTGGGGAGGGGGCACAGAGGGTGGCGTGTCCCTGGGCAGCAGAGGCTCAGATTATCTTTGTAGGCCCTGGAGGTGCTCTCCAGCTACTCAGAGGCCCGGAAAAATAATTCAAGCCCTTTGGCGGGCCTCTGCTCCTCCTGTATCTGTGGAACTGATCGGGGCCTGCACTGCCCAGGTCTGTCCAGTTCCAGCCTTTAATGTCAATCAGTGTCGGACTTGTGTCACAGGCACTCGATTTGCATGTTAAAAGGGACTGACCGCCTGAATCAGGCGGCTGCTTCGGACACCCGGCAATAGGCCCCTTTTTAAAATGGCAGCTGATATGTCCTTACTATACAGTATAACTGCACACAAGCCCATACTTGAGAGAAGGTCACTCTGTGACCAGTTACATTTATTACCAAGACCTCAAGTGATGAAGGTGGGTGGAGCTTCCCCTTTTATACCTGAAAGTCCAGGTTAGGAGTGTCTCCCACAAGTTCACCCCCTTGTGGTCAATGTTCTCAAGGTGTACAACTTAGATCAGCTTATACATGGGTTACAATGATAGTTGAATACATGACATCACCTCCCCCTCAAAGTCTTATTGGGATCACAGGTTAAGTCTCTCTGGTGGTTTACGCTCCCTTGTAGAGCAACTGAGTTGGGGCTCCGGTTGTTGGGCGCTGGCCTGAGTGTCTGTTGTTTGCGGTGCCTCAGGCCTGTCCGGACTGCCCACAGTGGCTGGGCTCTCCTCCACTTGGTTCCCGTGTTCGGTCACCTGTGGTGGAGTAAACTCTATATCGTGTTCTTCCTCTGCTTCTTCTATGGGGTTGCTGAACCTCCTTTTAGTTTGATCCACGTGTTTGCAACAGATTTGTCCATTGGTAAGTTTAACTACCAGAATCCTATTCCCCTCTTTGGTAATCACAGTGCCTGCAAGCCATTTGGGCCCTGCAGCGTAATTAAGGTAAAAAACAGGGTCATTGACATCAATACATCGCGCCCTCGCATTCCTGTCATGGTAGTCACATTGTGACTGACGCCGGCTCTCAATAATTTATTTCACAGTAGGGTGTATAAGGGATAACCTGGTTTTGAGCGTCCTTTTCATTAGCAGCTCTGCAGGTGGGACCCCTGTGAGCGAGTGTGGTCGGGATCTATTGGCCAACAGGAGGCGTGATAAGCGGCTTTGTGGGGAACCCCCTTGGATTCTGATCATCCCCTGTTTGATTATCTGCACTGCTCGTTCCACCTGGCCATTTGAGGCCGGCTTGAACGGTGCCGTTCTAACATGGTTAATTCCATTGCCTGCCATGAAGTCCTGGAATTCAGTGCTTTTGAAGCATGGGCCATTGTCGCTGACCAAGACATCCGGTAGACCATGGGCGGCGAACATTGCCCATAGACTTTCTACCGTGGCAGAGGATGTGCTTGAATTTAAAATGTCACACTCAATCTATTTGGTATAGGCGTCTACTACAACCAAAAACATTTTTCCCATGAACGGACCTGCATAGTCCACAGGATGGCCTGACCATGGCTTGGCGGGCCAGGACCAGGGGCTAAGGGGGGCTTCCCTGGGTGCGTTGCCCAGCTGAGCACACGTGTTGCACCTGCGAACACAAAGTTCCAGGTCTGCATCTATCCCTGGCCACCAAACGTGTGACCTGGCAATTGCCTTCATCATGACAATGCCCAGGTGCTCATTGTGAAGTTCTCTGATAAACACCTCTCTGCCCCTCTGGGGCATGACTACTCGGTTTCCCCAGTAGGCAATCGGCCTGAATCGAGAGTTCATCCTTGTGCCTGTGAAATGGTTTGAATTCCTCAGGACATGCCCCGTACATGGCTGCCCAGTCCCTATTCAGGACAAATTTCTTAACTAAAGACAGCAGCGGGTCTTTATTTGTCCAGACTTTAATCTGACGGGCTGTCACAGGTGAGCCTTCGCTTTCGAAAGCTTCAACAGCATCATGCTCAGTTACCCCCTCAGTGGTGGCTAGTGGGAGCCTGCTGAGTGCATCGGCGCAATTTTCAGTGCCCGGTCTGTGCCGAATTGTGTCGTCATAGGCGACTAACGTAAGTGCCCACCTCTGTATGCGGGCTGATGCATTCGCATTTATGGCCTTGTTGTCGGCCAAAAGGGACGTTAGGGGTTTGTGATCTGTTTCCAGCTCAAATTTCCTGCCAAACAGGTACTGGTGCATTTATTTTTACTGCATATCCACATGCTAGTGCTTCCTTTTCTACCATCCCGTAGCCCCTTTCTGCCTGGGACAGACTTTTGGAGGCATAAGCTACCGGCTGTAACTGACCATTGGCATTCACATGCTGCAACACACACCCGACCCCATAGGACGATGCATCGCACGTTAGAACAAGTTTCTTACATGGGTCATATAACGTGAACAGTTTGTTGGAGCATAACAAATTGCGTGTTCTATCAAAAGCCCTTTCCTGGCTGTCCCCCCAGACCCATTCGCGACCTTTGCGTAGGAGCACATGTAGCAGCTCTAACAGCGTGCTCAATTTGGGAAGAAAGTTATCAAAATAGTTCAGGAGCCCCAGGAACGAACGCAGCTCCGTCGTGTTACGGGGTCTGGGTGCTCTCTGGATCGCTTCCGTTTTGGACGCAGTGGGTCTGATCCCATCTGCTGCTCCCCTCCTCCCCAGGAATTCTACCTCTGGAGCTAAGAAGACGCACTTCACCTTTTTCAGTCGCAGCCCTACCCGGTCCAGTCTGCATAGCACCTCCTCCAGATTGTGGAGGTGTTCTTCAGTATCGCGACCCGTGATGAGGATGTTGTCCTGAAAAACCACCGTCCTTGGAATCGACTTGTGGAAGCTTTCCATATTTCGCTGACAGACCGCGGCGGCTGAATGAATCCCGAGCGGACATCTGTTATACTCAAACAACTCCTTGTGTGTCGTGATGGTGGTCAGCTTCTTCGACTCACTCGCCAGCTCCTGGGTCATGTAAGCTGAGGTCAGGTCCAATTTTGAAAAATGTTTGCCACCGGATAGCGTCGCAAAGAGGTCCTCCGCTCTCGATAGCGGGTACTGGTCTTGGAGTGACACCCGATTGAAGGTGGCCTTGTAATCGCCACATATCCTGACCGACCCATCCGCCTTGAGCACCGGCATGATCGGGCTCGCCAGTCACTGAATTCGACTGGCGAGATGATGCCTTCCCTCAGCAGGCGGTCCAATTCGCCTTCTATCTTTTCCAGCATCACATACGGCACCGCTCTGGCCTTGTGGTGTACTGACCTGGCGTCCGGGTTTATGTGAATCACTACCTTGGCCCCCATGAAAGTGCCGATGCCGGGTTGAAATAATGAGTCAAATTTGCCCAGGACCTGTGAGCATGACACTCGCTCCACAGAAGAAATTGCATTGACATCGCCCCATTTCCAATTCATGACAGCAAGCCAATTCCTCCCCAGTAGTGTGGGACCGTCCCCCGGGACAATCCAGAGTGGAAACCTGTTCTCCGAATCTTTGTGGGTCACGACTACTGTGGCGCTGCCTAGCACCGGAATGATCTCAGAGAAACATAGAAACATAGAAAATAGGTGCAGGAGTAGGCCATTCGGCCCTTCTAGCCTGCACTGCCATTCAATGAGTTCATGGCTGAACATGCAACTTCAGTCCCCCATTTCTGCTTTCTCGCCATACCCCTTGATCCCCCCCAGTAGTAAGGACTTCATCTAACTCCTTTTTGAATATATTTAGTGAATTGGCCTCAACAACTTTCTGTGGTAGAGAATTCCACAGGTTCGCCACTCTCTGGGTGCAGATGTTTCTCCTCATCTCGGTCCTAAATGGCTTACCCCTTATCCTTAGACTGTGACCCCTGGTTCTGGACTTCCCCAACATTGGGAACATTCTTCCTGAATCTAACCTGTCTAAACCCGTCAGAATTTTAAACGTTTCTCTGAGGTCCCCTCTCATTGTTCTGAACTCCAGTGAATACAAGCCCAGTTGATCCAGTCTTTCTTGATAGGCCAGTCCCGCCATCCCGGGAATCAGTCTGGTGAACCTTTGCTGCACTCCCTCAATAACAAGAATGTCCTTCGTCAGGTTAGGAGACCAAAACTGTACACAATACTCCAGGTGTGGCCTCACCAAGGCCCTGTACAACTGTAGCAACACCTCCCTGCCCCTGTACTCAAATCCCCTCGCTATGAAGGCCAACATGCCATTTGCTTTCTTAACCGCCTGCTGTACCTGCATGCCAACCTTCAATGACTGATGTACCATGACACCCAGGTCTCTTTGCACCTGCCCTTTTCCTAATCAGTCACCATTCAGATAATAGTCTGTCTCTCTGTTTTTACCACCAAAGTGGATAACCTCACATTTATCCACATTATACTTCATCTGCTTTGTATATGTCCGTAGCTGTGCGTCAGTCGGCAATAATTTTGGCCTCCTGGCCTTGGACACCCACAACCTTTCAAACTGTTTGATACTCATCAGGGACTGGCTGGCCCCTGTGTCTAGCTCCATTAATACTGGGATGCTATTGAGGATCACTTCCATCATTATCGATGGCGGCCTGGTGTATGAACTGTATATGTGCTTCACATGAACTCGCTGAACTTCAGCTTCCAGCGATTTCCCCCAGTATTCATTTGGCCTCGTAGGGCTTACATCGGGCCCGTCCTCCTCGTACATCAATCTGGCTGCAGACTTCCTGCACATACGCGCCAAGTGACCGCTGACGTTGCAGTTTCTGCAGGTATATTGCTCTGGCTGAGTGTTTGCCTCCACACCTCCAGCATGAGTTGGAGGCCCCGTTGTTGGAAACAAAAAGTCCATTACCAGTCGATCATCTCTGACTGTCTCTGTAACTGTCCTAAAGCGCACCATTAACAGGTGTTGCTGGCCCTATTACTGGTCACATTATCCATTGCGATGGCATGAATCGCCGTTCAGCTAGCCATTGTCTCTGTTGAATTCCCCCTTTGGGTTCGACTACATGCTGGGGCATGTCCGATTGCCCTTGTCTGCCTCGAGAACTGTGTGCCGCGTTAACAATGTTGACTCCCTGGTCGTTTGCCGCATTTGAGCCAAGATTTTTGTCATACATCATTCTGGTCTCTTCCTCCCCTGAGATAAATGTCTGGGCTATCAGAGCCGCCGCTTCCGAGGTCAAGTCTTTGGTCTCAATCAGTTTCCTGAAAACCCCAGCGTGCCCGATGCCCTCAATAAAAAAGTCTCGCAGCATCTCCGCTCTGCATGCATCTGGGAACTTACATAGGCTCGCCAATCACCGGAGATCTGCCACGAAGTCAATATCCTATATATTTTATATTTTGATCATTGTTTAAATGAAACATATTCCAACTTACTAACAGACCTCCTGTGACATTGCTTACTGCAAGTGAAAAGATACATTGTTGAAGGGGCTGTTTCCTAGGGATGGTGAAAAGGGTGCATATTTATTACTGAAAGGATTTGGAAATAGGTTTGTGAGTGACAGTGAAAGAAATATTTTGATAGGTTGATGAAAAATCACGACCATTCTCCTTGGCCACTACAGGTCGATGAATAAATTAACTTGCTTCTTGCAGTGTCAGCTGTGGCTCAGTGGGCAGCACACTCGCCTTTGAGTCAGAAGGTTGTGGGTTTAAATCCCACTCCAGGGACTTGAGCACCTAAATCTAGACTGACACTCCAGTGGGGAGTGTTGAGGAAGTGCTGTACTGTTGAGGTGCCCTCTTTCAAATCAGATGTTCAACCAAGACCCTGTCTGCTCTCTCAAGTGGATGTAAAAGTTCCCATGATACTATTTTGAAAAAGAGCAGGGGAGTTATCTTCGGTGTCCTGGCCAATATTTATCCCTCAATCAACATCACTAAAACAGATTATCTGGTCATTATCACATTGCTGTTTGTGGGAACTTGCTGTCCGCAAGTCGGTTGCCGCATTTCCCACATTACAACAGTGACTACACTCCAAAGGTACTTCATTGTCTGTAACGTGCTGGTCGTGAAAGGCGCTATGGAAATCCAAGTCTTTCTTTCATTCCTTCTTGCAACAGGCAGTTGCCTGTTTGAAGTTAAGCATGCACAACCAATTAAAAACTAACAACAAAAAAATTAAAAGGAAACTTAACATTAAATTAAAATGGCCATGAAAGGCGCTATATAAATACTTTCTTTTCTTTTTTCTTTCATATATCACAGTTGTACAGTAAATAAATCTTAAGCATCTATCAAATGGGCAGACTGTCTAATCTGCTTCGGATGCAGAATTTTATATAGAGGGCTTAAGAGAAGATAACAAAAATTTTATCTTTACTTCTTTATCACATTTCTCTGCAGCAGTATTTACTGTTACGTTTTCAAAAAGAATGTTGAAATTCTGGGCATTAATTCAGTAGCTTCCTCCAAACTTGAATAATGGTACAGTACCTCTCAAACTTGCTGCTTATATTAACTGTTTTCTTTTGCAAATTGTCTCTTACTGATGCACATAAATTAAAAAATGTAGCCGCTGTTGCTATTAATATGTGATTACAGTTATATTTCTATTGATATATTTTCTATTTACTAAATAAACACCATGACTTTCTCAAGCAGAGTTGCCTCAGAAAAATAATTAAAAAGTCATGATTTACCTTGATTTGATGTTTTCCATGATTATTGGTGTTGCTCCATCACATGACCGGGGAAGGGGCGGGGCTTACAAACAAGTGCTGCCATCCAATTAGAATAACTTTTCTTGCTGTCAATCATAAATAATATGGGAGTTGTTCGGTTTTAGTCAGTTATCTTGCTGGTGAAGCCAAACCCTCAGCTTCTCAGAAATGCAATCAATGGAAAACCTTGTTAGGCTCATTATCAATACACAAAATGCAAGTAGACACAGTGTTGATTGAATTCTTGCAAGTTTTGTATTTCTTCTGTGTTCTGTTACAAAGTTCATTTCCACAACTCAGTGAGAATTCAAGATGGAAAGACTTGAAAGAGTTGCATTTATATAGCACCTTTAACAACCACCGGATGTCCCAAAGTGTTTTACAGCCAATGAAGTGTAGTCACAGTTGTAATGTAGAAAAGATGGCTACGAAGAAGTTTTTCAAAATAAAAATATCTGGAAGATTATTATTGGTTCTGCTTCTCTATTGATAGCTTTTGCTGACGACTCATTGTGAATTAGGTTGTTTTGTATATCTTTAGTGGTTTTGCATTGAAACTTACATTTTGCTGGCTTCTGATTGGTATGATCCCTATCTACTCAATTGCAATTAATATGAAATTTTAGTCAATCTTGTACAACAACAACAACTTGTACTCATATATCACCTTTAATGTAGTGACACCTCCCAAGGGACTTCACAGGAGTATTATGAGATACAAATTTGACACTGAGCCGCATAAGTAGAAATTAGCGCAGGAAGGAGGTATGTTTTAAGGAGCGTCTTGAAGGAGGAAAAAGAGGTAGAGAGGCGGAGAGATTTAGGCAGGGAGTTCTGGGGCTTGGGGCCTAGGCAACAGAAGGCACGGTCACAAGTGCATATACATACACGATAATGAAAGTGTGATGAATAAAATGTATGCCAGATCCAAGAGTTTCATACAGATACCAAAGAATCTTTAGTGGCATTGTTCATGAAAGGGTGGAGTCAGGTCAGAGGTTAAACATTTGCAAGGAGGATGCTGAGGTGTGGAATTGTGGGAGAGGTGCGTATCTGCACTGAGAATTTGGAAAGTGTTTTGGAAGAGGTCTACCCAGAACCACTGAAGTAAATTGTACAAACAAGCAGCTGTCGCCTGCTCACCTGAATCTGGAAACCTGAACGAAATCAAGGCCCTGGCTTTTGGTATATGTGCAGGCCTCCAATGGAATGCATTCCTTGAAACATCTAAAATCCTATTGTGCAGATTAATCAATGTCTTGTAAATCCTGTGTTTATTTTTATGGCTGTGAATTTCCTTGGAGCTGCTCCCGTTCCACTGCTAGAAGACACATAGATTCATTGGGCCCGAAATTGATGAAAGCCTTCGCCCCACCCAAGTGCCTCCGATGGCCGCTGATGACCGCCGGGGTCCCTGGCGGTTCTTTGGGCGGGATATTCATGAAGAAGAGCCCTCGAAGGTTGGTGGGCAGCAAATGAGGGACTTATGCCGGCAAACTGGGCAGCAGCGGGCGGGAGATCGCATTCTCGGCGGCAGAGGCACTTGCCGGCCAAGTGCCGCCAAGGATGGAGTCGGGCCCACGGAGGGTCGAAGAGCTGGAAGGAAAAAGCATCAACAAAAAAAAACATCTGAAGACCTTCGGGCGGCCCCATCCAGGTGAAGAAAAAAAAATTACAAAAAGTTCACTCACCTTTTTTTCAGCATCTTCCTACTTACCGTCAGGGACAGACCAGCCTCCAGCCAGCGGTCCACCCCGGTTCTGCCGTCGAGTCCCGCCGACTACCGCCCGCATAAATATCACAGCTCGGCGGGTGGGAGCTCAGTTGTACAACTCGGCCGTCTGCCGACGTAGGCGGACTGTTCCTGGAGGCTCTCCCCTCCCGCCCGCTCCAGGCCACCTCGAAAGTGGCACCAGGCGGTTCGACCAGAGGAATGTCGGCGGCAGTGGGCGGTAAGTCCATCAATTTCAGCCCCATAGAAACTTACAGCACAGAAGGAGGCCATTTGACCCATCGTGCCTGCGCTGGCTCTTTGAAAGAGGGCCGTGCTTAGACCCACATCCCCGCTTTTTGTCTGTAACCCTGTAAGTTACTCATCCGCAAATACCTGTCCAACCCTGTTGGAAAATCATGTCTGGAATCAGCTTGCAGCACCTTTTCAGGTCGAGCATTCCAGATCCATTTCCGCTACATAAACAGGCTATTCATGTACTTCCAGAGGCATTATGGCAGTGAAGTGGGAGACAGCAAATTCTTGGCCAATGCCTTCATTATGTTAAAAGCCTCATTTCTCGGAGGCAATGTTCGGTCCAATGGAGGAAACACATTGATGGTCAAAATAATATATTTGAAGCAATTTGACGGGTTCACCTTTGCCTTGCTTTATTGGTGGATCTTGCTGACTGCCGACAATTGATTCATTACTTTTTGTATGGTCTCACCTCGCTGGAATGTTCAATCTTCACACTTCCTGCACGTTTTGAATCATGCATCTCATAGCGGTCCAGTTTTGATTTGCTGCTGTTTCATGAAAATAAAGTGTGAACGCATCAGCGGTGAGGAATTTGCATATATACATGACGTGATTGTATGACGTCAAAGCACGATGGGGAGATGTGACACAGGAAGTGTGACAGAAGAAGGGTTGACTGACGGACCTGTCATCGCATGTCAGTAGCAATGATTCTAAAGCAGCCTAATTATTAAAGCAACATATTGCACCATGCGTAACAATAAGATTCCTTTGTAAACGATTACTTGTTCCATGTCGAATACACATCTCTGAATGTGACTATAGTCTGAATTGCTGGATGGCATTGCTTTTCAGTATAAACTATATTTAAAAAAAAATGTTTTGGAATTTTTTTTATAATGTATTTGAATTGCCTCAAAACCAAAAGAATAAATGATAGAACGGTACAAATTTGATTTATGATTTAACTGAAGCCATTATTCATTATAAGAATGTAGAATAATATTCGATGTGGAAATATGACCTGCTTTGCTCTGCCTGTAACGTCGTCTGATGTCCAAATTGCTGTCAAGGAGCACATATTGCTAGTGTATCAATTAACCCCTTAAGGTCTGTATCACAATAAACCGATGCACATACGATTACAATTTTTATTTCTTGCTTCAAAGAATACCCAATATAGGAGTGTTCCGCTCCTTCATTGTCTTTAATAATATGAGATTTAGAATACCAAGAGTTTCAGAATTATCTTTACTGCTGTCCTAAGATAGAAGGCATGTATATTTTGAAAGTACAGAGGAGATTAACACAGCATTGTTAACGTTTTGTTTAAAAGTTTAATTGTCGCTTGGCTAACTATAACCTAATAGATCAGGAACCATAAAGATCGTTCCAATAGTGTTTGCCCCGCTAAACTTTAATGTAAAAAAATCTAAATGACAATTCTATTGCAAAATGATTTCACATGTTTAATTAAGTCCCACCTAATCTCCTTATGTCACTTCTACGTGATCCCTATACAATATGTGTTCCAGCAATCAACAGTTGCCACTAAGCTTATTTATATACATTGGCTAAGAGCGATAGTGAAGATTAATGCATGGATTCAGTTTAAGTGGAAATCAGGATAAATTGTATTTTGATGAGGTCATTTGACTCTCGGGGATGGGAGCAGATAAATGTCCGTTATCCCCTACGGATGGGGTAAGTAGCCAACGCTGGTTCCTAACTGACTATAGATAGTGATGTCGAATATAACGCAGAACCCATTTCCTGAGCCTCCTTTTCAATTCATTCCATTGCAAAAAAAAAACATGCATAAGAAAAACTCATTTGAGCTGAATTCTTTATCAGGGTTAATAGGAGTTAAAGGTAATTTACACACTAGGTAACTCAATTTTAGTGCATTTCCTGGTTTCTTCATGTGAATTCTTAAGGAAAGATGTTGAATAAGCTGTCTAAAATCAAAAGGACACAAATAGGCGGCGGATACTGTCATGATACACAATAGTGACCTGCAGTGATAACTGTAGTGATGCTCTGTGCAAAGTTGGTGGTTGGGCTTGTATTGTGTACTTTCTGACAGGATGATGTTGTTTGCCATATTGCTTTGTATCTGATTAACACGTTTACTGCACGTTGGAGCCAGAGTTAAGTACAATAACAGGAAAGAGTTTTGGAAGCGGTCTACCCGAGTGACTGAAGTAAATTGTACAAACAAGCAGGCTGTAGCCTGAAATCGCAATCTGGAAACCTGAATGAAATCAAGGTCCAGGCTTTAGGTACAGGTAAAGGTGCTTTATTAGTTTCTTATCTCCACCTGGCCCCTCACTGTCTCAAAGTTAACAATCCTGTGAATGCTAACTTCCAGATCAGTATCTTCTAAATGTTGCATAATAGTGATTCATACCATGTTTCTGTGCCATTTAATCTCCTATTCCTTCATTGAATCCCCAGCCCTCTATATAGCTGGAGTGCTATTGATACGTATACATAAATACAAGCCAGTGAACAATTTGATGCAAAAAAAGCCTTGTATTGTCTTTCTAACACCTACACAGTCAAACAATGCACTGCTGCATATGCCTCAATGATTTTCTCACTGATGCCATCCCATCCACAGGAGAGATCCAAAGACGGACTGTGCAGCAAGTCATTAGCGATCGCCATGATCAAACAGAAACGGAAACTGTATCAATAATAAAAGAAAGAAAGACTTGCATTTATATAGTGCCTTTCACGACCACCGGACTTCTCAAAACGCTTTACAGCCAATGAAGTTCTTCTAGAGTGTAGTCACTGTTGTAATGTGGGAAACACAGCAGCCAACTTGCGCACAGCAAACTCCCACAAACAGCAATGTGATAATAACCAGATAGTCTGTTTTTATTATATTGATTGAGGGACAAATATTGGCCAGGACAGTGGGGATAACTCCACCGAACTTCTTTGAAATAGAGCCATGGGATCTTTTATATCCACCTCAGAGAACTGACAGGTTTTGAGGTTTAACGGGCTCAATTTTCTCCATTTTCTGGCATATTGCCAGAGTTACGCCCATTTTTCTTGGCCAGAAATGCAGCAGAAATATTTTGCCAAATTTAGCGCCATGCAGCGTGTCCAGTCGCCTCAGGGGGCGGAGCCTGCTGTCTGCACCGAAAAAACGATGCCGCGCCTTCTGCGCATGCACGACAAAAAAAGTGATGTTATTTCAATGGACGCGCATGTGCAGTACAGCCTAGGGTTGGCAATCGGCCATTTTTAAAGAGACAGTTGTGTGTGTGAGAAGGAGTGCTGTGTGAGAGCATTGGCAAAATCACAGTAATACAAGATGCAACACAGAGCAAGGACCAAGAATTTCTTACAGGATGCAGTGGAGGCACTGGTTCCTGTGATTGAGGCCAGATGGCACGAGCTGGACATCAGAGAGGTCACATAAAAGTTCCACCAAAAGAAATGAAGAAACGCTGAACCAAGTTGCAGAAGATTACTGTGCAATGGAGACCACCACGAGGTCTGGAGTTCAGTGCAAAAAGAAGTGGCAGGACCTTGGTCAAGTAGTTAGCGTAAGTAATATTTTCATTTATTCAATGGAATTGCAATTGTAAATGTGACCGGCTGTATATGTCCCACCCAGCAGAAAGACACCCTCTCTACAAAGTTGCATTTTCATCTTTGCAGTGGAAAGTGGCACATAATAAAAGGGAAAGAACTCGAACAGGAGGAGGCCTGGCAAATCTGCACCCACTAACACCATTGGAAGAGAGGGTCGCTGCTTTGATGGGTCCTGCCTGGAGAAAAGCAACTACCACTGCACAAGCTGGGCCCACACTCGAGGGAGAGGGTAAGTCCTGCAAATTCCAGAGTCTGGCTGTTCAGTACTGCACGGGCTAGCCGTGCTTCGGTTCCTGGGTATGTCTCCGTCAGCTACGCTTTGGTTGATGCAATGGCTATCATTCATTGTGGTCCTTCAAATCAGCCTGCTGCCTGGCCTGTGCTGTGTGAGCCGACTCATACCCACCCTACCCCCTCCTCTGCTGCTAACCATTTGTCTGTTCTGTTATATTTTGCAGAACTTGAGGCCAATCCTGACGATGCAGAAGAAGATTCAGATGAGGACGAGCCTGAAGAGAACATCTTCCGATTCCACCCTCCAGACCAAGAGCATGGGGGGGAGGGGGAGGGGGAGGGGGAGGGGATGGATTAAGCCCCCACTGTTGTACTCACTTTGGTGGAGGTGCAGGTGATGCCCATTGAGGTGCCAGCCCCTTCCGTAACTAGTGGGCTGAGTGTTGGTGGGACATTCCATGGTTTCTTAATGTCCCAGGCTGCGGGTCCCAGTGGTGGGGTGCAGCGAGGCACACCCAGGGCCCCACCGTCCCAGGCTGCGGATCCCAGTGGTGGGGTGCGAGCCACACTCATGGGGAGGAGGGGAAGGAGAGCTCAACTGCACTCTCCTGAGGTGCAGGATCTAACAGATGTGGTTCAGATGATGGCAATGAGTGGGGAGAGCAATTGACCTTACGCAATCACTCCTGGATACCATCAGTGGGGTGGGTGATGAGGTAACGGGACTGTCGGGAGAAGTAATAGCAATCCCACGAGTAATGGGAACGATTACAGTGACCATGAGGGAGGGAGTGTCAGAAATGGTGCAAACACTATCATTGAACATGTGGGAGGGAATGTCACAGGTAGCTGAGACAGTTTTGCTCAACATGAGGGAGGGAATGTTGCAGGTCACTGAGACAGTGTTGGGGCGCGTGAGGGACGGCATGTTGGAGTTAGCTGCTGCAATAAGGGAACACGCCCAGACCCCGTGCCCATTGACAGAATCAACTGTCACTCACACTCCAATCCCCACACCAGCCTCTGAAGAGCCTCACGCTGGGCCCTCCACATTGCCGCCTGGGCCCTTCACAAGTCGCCTGCCACCCCCCCTCAACAGGTGCGCACTACCCGAGATCTTAGAAAGAATAAGCTTGGTACCTGTATCCAAGATGGCGGATGGGATAGCAGCTCCCGAGGGAGCTCTCCCCAAACAAACCTATCTCCGATCATCTGCTACCATCCTTCACCTCTTTCTCCTTCAAACCTCCCCCCCCGCCTCACTGTCTAAGCCCCCTCTGGCCCTAACTTTGACCCCCCAAAGTATTTTACCTACCCCTAAAACCCTAAAATCCCATGCTGCAAGGGGCCACTGCCCATCCCCCAACCTCGGCTTACCTTCCAGGTCAACCTCCCTGCTAACAAGTCCCTCCAGCACCCCGTGAAACACTGCGCCATCGCCTGCGGGCAGGGATGGTGGAGTCACCAAGGACAAGCGCGGCGGGCAGTCTTAGAATATGGTGGAGGAGAGATGGGTGCAGCCTTTCGTTGTTGCTGTTGCTGCTGCTGTTATTATTGTTGCTGTTGTAACTGTTGTTCTCAAATTAAAAGATTTTTGTAAGTTATGTAAATTTACAAGTTAGTGAGTGATCTTAAAGTTTTTAAGCGATCTTAGAGTTTGTAAGTGATCGTAACTGAAAACGTTAAAGTTTGATACAAGAATAATTTTATTAAAGTTAAGTTAAGTACAAAGAACTGTTTGTTAAACTTTTGAATAAAATATATTTTACATTAAATCCGAAACATTTTCATTATTTGTTCCATTATTAACGCAGCAGGCAGTACAGGTTCTTCATTCTCTCTCCCCAAGGTCCATATGGATGGGCTTCTCTCCCCCCTCCCCCCAACTCATTGCAGTCTTTTGCCTAGGACAGCAGCCTTCTGATCACCACCTCTCCCCCTGCCCCCCATGCCCCCCCCCACGGGCTTGTTTACCAGCCGAGCCCCGAGCCCCTGTGTCCGGGTGTGGGGTCGATTCTGACGACCGATGCTATGACCCTCCAGCTCAGTGACGTGTCAGTAAAAAAAAATGAAAACTTCAGAAATCCAAGAAGCTTCCATGTACTGCGTTAAAAGGTAAAAAAAAAGTTGAACTTTGTAATAAATCAGACTTTTATCATTTTGCCTTGGGAGTCACATGTAGAAAAGTTAAATCTATGCAGGGGATTTTGTCTCGTGAGGGAACCGTAAACAATGTGTGTTGTGTCAGACGTTCGGGTACATCAGAAAGTGTTGTGATGGAGATGTACAGTATCGGCGATGTATTTCATTACCACTTAAACAGCTGGAAGAACAAGCCCGAAGCACTTAAGTACTTGTCATTGAAGCTGTAATCCTTCAAGTCAAACATCATAAGTAGGTGTAATGCTTTTTATCCGATTTCAGTCAATATGATTTTGGTATTCGGGACAGCAGCAGAGAAGAATCTATCGAAAGAAGTGGATCTTTAATATGCAGCAGCACTACTTTTAGCCTTTAATTCAGTGCTAACAGCATATTTCACCGTGATCACGAACTCCCAAAAATCAAACCATCACACTGCACGGAACAACGATAGCAATCTTATCCGACTGCACAGGTTTCAACGTCAATAATGAGAAGCGCCCTTTCCCTGATGATGTCGAAACTTTCCCAAGTAAAACTAACATTTAATGGATTCACCTTTTAAAATGAGGCCACCTTGTAGTGGATTTATTGGCCATGCTGCCACCTCATTTATATAGGTGCTTGCGACCGCAATGTTACTTTTGCTTCAAGTGGATTTCCAATCAGAAGCAGTTCAACTTGGGTTGCTCCAAAATTGGGAAACCTAAAGGTGCGCCTGTCTCTTTAAGAAAATGGTGCTCATATCCAGCGAGCTGCGCTGCTTGCCTTTTGCCTGTTCTACGCATGCAGAGTGTCATTTTGAAACATCGCAGTAAATATTCCCCACCCCGCACACTGCATTTTGGTACCTTCCTACGGCAGTAGCTGAAGGGAATGGCCATTCGGTAAAGCTATAGATATATTTTATATCTGTCATTTTATTTAGGTTTTCTAAGCCCATTTGTGTTGACCCATTGTTGAAATGACAGGATACAGGAAAACCTAACAAGATAAAGGAGACAAAGCGATGCTCCCTCATTACCCACTGCATTTCCTTGCCTGGTGGCCAATGTAATATAATTGTGCTTCACGGACACAAGGAGAGGATTTATTTAAACTGGAGGGACACAGTTAATAAACACCGCAAGTGAGAATGTAGGATTGGAGAGATTAACTACAGAGTTTTTATCCCCACAACAATAATGACAGCACTACTTAGTCACTTGTTGTGCCCATAGTTGTTTCATAGTTACAGGACCGATCTGATTGGCTTTAAGCAACTGTTGTTTTGTGTTAATGTGTCAATCTAATTTCAGTGGTGCTCTGGAGAGTTTGTTGCCGGGCGTTACCTACCTAAAGTATCTGTTTTGTTTGAAGTTTAGGAAAACTCTCACATCAGAACATAAGAACATAAGAAATAGGAGCAGGAGTCGGCCATTTGACTCCCCTGAGCCTGCTCCGCCATTCAATAAGATCATGGCTGATCTGATCTTGGCTTCAACTCCACTTCCCCGCCTGCTCCCCATAACCCTTTATTCCCTTATCTTTCAAATATTTGTCTATCTCCACCTTAAATACATTCAATGACCCAGCCTCCACTGCTCTCTGTGGTAGAGAATTCCAAAGATTCATGACCCTTTGAGAGAAGAAATTCCTCCTCATTTCCATTTTAAATGGGCGACCACTTAGTTTGAAAATAAAATTTTAGTCGCAGGGACCAGATGGAGGGAGACTTGTTGTTTTGGTGCCTTGAGATTACACTAATTTTTCATTTTGAGTTACTTTAAGCTCTTGTGTTCTTAATAACGTGTAAAATACTTTTTGGAAAAGCAGAGGCATTCAGAACTAGGCCTCTTCAGCAAAATGTTATTGTTCCAGCCCTGCTGCTTCAATGGAACTTTATTGTTGAGCGGTGAGATGGTTTATTTAGGTGGTATGGAGACTACTTTTCAGATTGTGTGAATCTGAATCTCAAATCCACTTGTCAGCTGATGTTGAAAAACAGATGCCTATGGTCTAGACCATCTTTTGCTTACCCTCCCCAAAAGTGGGTCGAATAGAGGTGGGAGCAACAACCTGCATTTATATAACGCCTTTAACTTAGCAAAATGCCCCCTGATTTCTTTCTTGATTCCTTCCTTCCTCTCTTCTTCCTTTCTTGATTTATTTCTTGATTCCTTCCTTTCCCTCCTTCTGTTCCTTCCCTTCCTCCCTTCCTTTTTTCATTCCTTCCTTCCTTCTTTCCTTCCAACAAAATTTGACACCGAGCGAGAGAAGGAGATATTAGGACAGGTTGTCCAAATGTTTGGTCAAAGAGGTAGGTTTTAAAGAGCATCTTAAGTGAGGAGAGAGGTTTAGGGAGGGAATTCCAGAGCGTAGGGCTTAGGCAGCTGAAACCCCGGCCACCAATGGTGGAGCGATTAAAATGAGGATTGCGCAAGAAGCCAGAATTAGAGGGGCGCCGCGATCTTGGAGGGTTGTAGGGCTGGAGGAGATTACAGGGACAGGGAGGAGTGAAGCACGGAAGGTGGGTGGGAGGGGAATCAGGTTTCTTTTCTAAGTTACAGGAATATAAAATGACCTCACAGGATTATTGACACCCTTCACAGTCATGCGATTGGCACTTTTTCCTGTTAGATTTGCTCCAGAACGCTGAATGAATGCTCTCAAAGCTTCTGCGAGTTTTCCACAGCCAGGCACAGGAGATATTTTGATAAGGGTTGCATAATCAGTAACACTGGGAGTTGGCATTAAATAATTTATTTCGCAGTGTGGGATCTGACATCATGAACTTAAATGTGATGGGGATGTCTACCTTGGATGTTTGTCTTAAATAACCACGTTAGCAGCCAACAAGAAAGGCTTCTGCGGCTTTCATTTGAATGACTTACAGGCATCAATCAGCCACATCTGAGGGCACCGGCTACATTTCTTTCTGTAACGCAGGTGTTCATTAAAGATTTTTGACCCTCTCAGGCATGCCTGGTGCTGGTACTGCAATCAGAGCCACGATCTATTAACAGTCCATACTAATTACTGCCTTCTAACGATTCCTGCAGTTCTATGACACAATATCCTTTAATTTCTGATATAAGTCTTGTGATACTGCGGTGTTGGAGGTAATTAAGGAGCCCTTTACAATCCACCGCCTTGTGATCACGGTCCTGAAAGTCCAGTTGTACAGACGATTCCTCGTGTTTGTTTTAATTATGTTCTGCGATGTCGTCCACAAGAGTCCAATTAGCGGGCAACAAAAACCTACCTCATTTTCATGTTACTTTCAGTAAGAGAAAGGAACCCATCTCATAGTCCCTGGCCTGCAGTCATCCAGAGTGCTGCCTGCTTTTTTTCTTTCCCTTGTTTTTTTTTTACTCCAATTATAGCTTCTTCTCGGATGACATCAGTATGCCATTGAGGTAGCCTCTCTAGTTCTTTGCCAGAGGCAAATGAATACGGTATTCAGTGATGATGTGCAGGCCATCCGGATCTGTTAACTCTGGGACTATTTTGGATTCCGTGCCTGTGCTTGGGATGAAAGGGAGCTTAGGGCTGATTTTCAGTTGTACTGACACATGGGATGGCCTATTGAGACAAATGCATTAGGCTCTAACATGTTCAGCACAGAAATGAGCTGCTTCATGCAAAGGGTATGCATATGTGAACTAGGTGAAGGCTTCTGAATCAGGCGATTAATGCTTATATATTAAAGTCAAGAGCTTTGCTTTGGCTAAGCCACTTCCACATTATATTAATGTACCCATTAATCCTTTATTCATATTTAAATTCTTCAGAATATAATTGCATTTCTTTTGCAGAATGTATAGAATTATTATTTTACGATTCAAATGTATTAAAAATGCACACATTGCAAGACAACCCAAGCAGCATGAAAAAAACCTCAGCATCGAAATAACACCAAACTATTAACCTGCGTGTTTATAGAAATTCAAGGATGTATTTCATTAAAGTATGTAGATTACAAGTATTCTGTTATTTTACAGATATGAGTATAATTTGTCCTCTTGTGTTTTCCTCCTTACAGTTTTCAAGTACACCACTCCATTCAGTGAGCTGCTAATTTTATCTTGCAAATAAATCCGATGATTGTTTTTGATTATCTATTTATAAAGCCTGCTTCAAAATGAGCCTTCTATTCCCTGCAGGACTCCAGGAGGTTGATTGTCTGATGTGAGGTATGGTGTGACGGTGGTGTCCACAATCTGCAATGCTTTTATTCTGAGTTTCAGGCTCCCAACATCTTAAAAGTTTATTCCAGTTTAGAAAGGCTGAGATTCCTCCATTCATCCATGATAACATTTGAGACGAAGCCCCCATTAATTCTGCATCATGCCAGCTGGCACGGTGACTTTATAACTTGGAAATACCCCTCGCAACATAATATTTTCCTTTTTTGTTTTCTTATCGTGGCAGAAAGGCAAAGCTTTAAATGTAAGAAGCTCTGTGCACCCACGGTGACCTGGCAGCCCAGCAATTATGGCACTGGCGTTCCACCCAGATGGTCATGCTTTTGAGCCCCAGGGCTGTCCAACACTGGGATCGGTCTCCCCCCCATAGCCGGGATTTGGTCCTTCAGGTGCTGGCTGGGTGTAGCGCCTTAAACAAGCATCCTGTTCTACCTACCCAGCAACAGCTGACTCATCCGATGACTCACAAATCTCCCACAGAGGTTCAAACCGTCAACAATCCTTCCAGAATTCTAAAGTTCAGACATATTAAATGGGATTGCAGTACTTGAACACAAAAAAATCTAGGCTGGCACTCATCATCATCATAGGCAGTCTCTCGGAATCCTTGCTTCCACTCTTGAAGTGAGTTCTTTGTTGGCTGAACAGTCTAATATGAGAGCCACAGACCCTGTCACAGGTGGGACAGACATACATTGAGGGAGGGGTTGGGTGGGACTGGTTTGCCGCATGCTCCTTCCGCTGCCTGCGCTTCACGCCCTCGGCGTTGAGATTTGAAGAGCTCAACGCCCTCCTGGATGTACTTTCTCCACCTAGGGTGGTCTTCGGCTAGGGACTCCCAGGTGTCAGTGGTGATGTCGCACTTTACCATGGCATGGGCCTTACGCTTAACATTCGTAAGACAAAGGTCCTCCACCAGCCTGTCCTCGCCGCACAGCACTGCCCTCCATTCATCAAGATTCACGGCGCGGCCCTCGACAACGTGGACCATTTCCCATACCTCTGGAGCCTCTTGTCAAGAAGAGCAGACATTGATGCAGAGATTCAACACCGCCTCCAGTGCGCAGTGCAGCCTTCAGCCATCTGAGGAAAAGAGTGTTCAAAGACCAGGCCCTCAAATCTACCACCAAGCTGGTACTCCAGTGCAGTGCTGAGGGAGCGTTGCACTGTCAGAGATGCCGTCTTTCAGATGTTAAACTGAAGCCCCGTCTGCTCTCTCAGGTGGATGTAAAGGAACCCATGGCAATATTTCGAAGAAGAGCAGGGGAGTTCTCCCCAGTGTCCTGGCCAATATTTATCCCTCAATCAACTTCACTAAATCAGATTATCTGGTCATTATCATATTGCTGTTTGTGGGAGCTTGCTTGTGCGCAAATTGGCTGCTGTGTTTCCCACATTACAACAGTGATTACACTCCAAAAGTATTTTATTGGCTGTGAAGCGCTTTGAGATGTCCAGTGGTCGTGAAAAGATCTATATAAATTCAAGTCTTTCTCTCTTTCTTTACTTGATCTCCAGAACTACATAACATTGAGTTTTTTAAACAAATCCTGACTCTAAAACTGCTCCTCTCATCTGTTCAGAAAGCATTATTGTGGAAAACCTTATCCCAAAGATCTTCGCCCTGCTGTCTTCATCAGTGAGGAAAGGTCTCGTGGGAAAGTTCTCAGATCGAAAACTGGGTGAGAAACCTGGCAAAAAACATTTCACTCTTTGTAAACTGGTGGTCAAGTGTAAAACTCCAAACTTTTCTGCGTCTGGTGACATCCAACCTCCAAGATAACTACTCACAGTTCTTTTTGGTTTTATTAAAGTACAAGTTTAATAATAAACAATAGCTAGACAGCATTTAAAATTTCTGATCCATAAAATGGTTTTAAATCGGTAATGATTCCTACTTTGTAAAGGCAGATCATGTCCATCAGAAAGTTCATTAATTGTATGGGTACAATATCATGTTGTTTTTCTCATAATTCTCAAAATGTGTTCAAGATAATTTATCTTTAATTCCCCTCCTATGTACCACTATGTGATTTAATATTTGGACTATGTTCCAGCGCATTATTCAAATTTCATGGCTCCGATATTTACGGGGAGGTGGTGGGGGAGGGGGAAGTGAAGCCAAAAACATCCGAAGAACCTGGGAATGAGGAGACCCTGCCAGTCTTAATGGCTAACCTTTATTTGCATCTTGTGAGACCAGCTCCTGCCTGGCAGTTGGCCAAGTGGAGGGCTGGGGGAGGGAGGTTGGGGGGGGAGGCTGGGGGAGAGAGACTAGGGGAGAGTGGCTGGAGATCAGGGCTGGGGGAGGGAGGCTGGGGGAGAGTGGCTGGGGGAGAGTGGCTGGAGGAGGGAGGCTGGGGGAGGGAGGCTGGGGGAGAGTGGCTGGAGGAGGGAGGCTGGGGGAGAGTGGCTGGAGATCGGGGCTGGGGGAGGGAGACTAGGGGAGAGTGGCTGGAGATCAGGGCTGGGGGAGGGAGGCTGGGGGAGAGAGGCTGGGGGAGAGTGGCTGGGGGAGAGTGGCTGGAGGAGGGAGGCTGGGGGAGAGTGGCTGGAGATCGGGGCTGGGGGAGGGAGGCTGGGGGAGGGAGGCTGGGGGAGAGTGGCTGGAGGAGGGAGGCTGGAGATCGGGGCTGGAGGAGGCAGGTTGGAGAATGGGGATAGAGGAGAGAGGCTGTAGATCAGGACTAGGGGAGGCAGATAACTTCTTTGAGGGATCTTGGAGGAGCACCCTTGCCCATTTGGGCTGGTGCAGGGGAGAGATGGTGGTTGGTTAAAATCAAGGCCTATGTCTCTTAAGTTACATGAAGTGAATATTTAAGCACAATATTATTAATTGGTTGTAATTGTTACACGTTTAAGTGAATGGCCATTGAAAACCCTTCATTTTTCTAACTACCTATTTCATTAGATTATTAGAACAAAAATTGAAGAAAAAGGAAAACCATATGCTGAATATTTATCACTAGCCGTTCCTGAAAAAAAAATTAGAAAAATGCTAACCTTGTCAAACTTGTCAAATATAGTGACCCACTGGTGCGAGAGACCTCAAAGGAACTCTCTGCACTTAAGCACATTGGGCTTGTCATGAAGGGAGTGTATGCAAAGTTGTCTTTATGAATATTTAGAATTTGAGGGATGAAGGCAAGGACACCTTGAAATGATAACTTCAGGAGTACAATTTTTTTTTAAAGGCAGCTCCAAAGTTCCGACTGTGCTGAGCAGCTTTAATGTGTCCCTCTGTACATTCCCAGAAAGCAATGTGGGAAGTAGGACACTGAGGAATGGTGACACGCAGATATCTCCCAGAGATTACAGCAGCTGTCTGGAACTCAGTCAGAGTGAAGACAAGTGGCAAAAAATGTCAAAGAGAAAACCATAATTTCACAAAACAGTTATTGACATCCAGAGATTACGCAATATTGTGTGCGTTAATAACTTTGCCCTTTCAGTGGGTTTCGGTTGCACTGCTCAGGAGGACTCTCGCAGTATGTAAGTCTCGCAATCTGACTTGCCCTTTGGCAGTTGTAAACTATTTCTAAATGCTGTGGACAGGTATTGACCAATCCATATGCCCGGCAGATGTAATTTCTGACTATTATAGACAGGTAACGACAGGCCTAACATAAGTGGTGAAGCTGAAGACCTTGCCGTCAATTCCATCCCCGGCAAGCCATCGGGCCGTCCAGGCAGGGCTCTAATTGGAAAAAAACAAAAGCAAATAATCAATTAATCTCCTAAGAGTGCTGCCAATTGCTTTGCCAGCTGGCCGGTACTGTTTTTGGTACACTGCTGTCAAACTCTTTATATATACACACACACACTCTCCTGGAAAAAAACTCACAAGATTTCCTCACGGTTGATTGACAAGCGAGCAACTCTTTAATGGGAATATAGATGCAGGATTCAGTAGTTTGTTTGGCAGGTGTAAAATTAATAATTAACAAGTATATACCTGTAGTCATAGTTAGTGTTTTTCTCATCTGTATCTGTTTGCTCCTCAAGAGCACACAATGTCCATTGATGATATTTTGATTAATCTTTTCTTTTGTGACTGTGGCGGACAAACCGCATGAAAAATACAATAAATATTAATATAAAGTAAGAATAAAGGCAATACATGAATCTTTCAGTATCCAATACATTAAGCTTCAGATTTCCAGTAAATTAAATCCTTGAGGAATGTGCTTGTATTTCTGCACTTGGGCAAATCAGCAGCAATTACAGCCTTCGTTTTATGCAAATATTACAATTACTGAGGCAACATTTGAAGTTTATGTCACGGTAATCAAACTTTTCTCTACAGATCCAATCTAAAACACACTACTGTCTTTAGCAGCTATCCAAAGAAGAGTTCCAATGACAGGGTCCAGAGGTTTATACTACTTCTCTACCAATGAGACTGCAACAATGTGTGGCGGTATGGAATGTTGGAGAGCTGCTGTATATTAATACATTAGCATGCACCACAGATGAATCTTTGTTTATGCAACAGTGATGTATATATTATATATATAGAATAATTAATATCGAGCACTGTGTTACAAAGCAATAATCACCAACAGCGTTCAGGCAGTCCCTCAAAACGAGGATGACTTGCTTCCACACCAAAAAAGGATGAGGTCACAGGTGTTTCAATGAAGGACCTAATATTCCAGGTCCTGAACTACATTGTGTAGGGTGGAAGATGCCTGTGCGTGGATTTTTTTAACGTGCGGTGGCCATTGTACCCCAGCCACCACACGGGCTTGACAGAGCTAGGTCTTGGTCCAGTGGCAAGGATTAACCAAGACGACTGGAGACCAGCTCAGCTGCACGGACCTAGTGCGCTCACATATCGCAGTGTGGGCTGGGCCCGTGCTGTCCCTGGGCCCTCGCCTCTTCTGGCCCCGAACTCGCGCCTCTCCTGGGCCCCGATCACGTCCCTCTACAATCTCTCGCCGCTCCTTCGCCCTGACCTCGCTGCTCCTGCTGTACCTGCCCACGCTCCAATCACTGACCTGGACCTGGCAGTGATAGACCACACATAACTCACACTGCAATGATATACGCACGGTTAATGCAGTTAAAAATCATTTGCGCTGATGGGCATACTGTAGTTCGCACTTAAGTGATGACTCAGTAATAGATATGACTCTCTGAATATATATGGCTCACACTGGGATAATACAAAATTTTTATTTAACTGATATTGCTAAATATGATTGCTCATTTATACGAACGTGCTGACATAAGGAAATTGTCACAACGGGTGAGGAACTGCTCTGGTCCCTTATGAAGCGAATTGTTCATTTTGAACACGTGTACATTGTTGCTTCAAGTACTGACTGGAGCAGGTCTTCCTGAATGTGTGCTTCGAGGCGAGTAGTCACAGGCAATAGTTTGGGGCATGCTAATACTGCATATAACCAGGCTAACAGGAGAGCTAAACAGGTAAAAGATATTTATGTTTCTGCTTAGCTCAGGAGATTGCCGCAGAGTCATCTCGACTGGTAGGCTGCCAGTTGGACTCCATGTACTTCTCTCTGTGCAACTGACCAGGCGTGTTTGCACATATCGCCCCAGTTTTAACTGGGCACCAGTTTTCTGTGGGCAGGTTATTGTGCCATTTGTCTTGAATACCCTTCTGTGGCTCGGTGTCAAATATTTTTTTATTAATAAAGTTCCTGTGAAGTGCCTTGTGACGTTTGGCTACATTAAAGGCGCTATATAAGCGCAAGTTGTTGTTGCAGTTCAAAAAAGCAGGCCAGGGGTATTTTAACTCCCAGGCCTCATTGGAATGTCGGCGGCCGATTGCCGCAAGTTGGCGTGGCGATTGGGGCCGCCTGCCAAGCAGGGATCCGCCATCACGCCGTGCCGCGAGAGCCCCTGCGATCAGGCGGGCGAGGTTGCAGCACTTCCCTGTGGGGCCTGGACCGACCCTCCTCCTCCTACTGGTCCCACAAGGTCATTGAAACAAAAATGTAAACTTACCCTTTCAGTCCTCTTCTGGCCTCAGATCCACTTCCTCGCTGGGCTGGCCTGACAGAAAACTCAGTGGCGTTTCTTGCTCAGGCCTTCGAGTAAAAATTGTAGTCAGGTCCCAATGACATCGTCGGGACCCGACATGCATGTGTTAAAAAGGACCCCCGACTTTGGGCGGGTGTTCTTGCTGCCTGCTCAGGAGAGCAGGTTAAAGAACCAACCTGTTGGCTCCAGGGTGGCTAAGGAACTTGGGCAATTTTAACTACCCAGCCTCCCGATGTCTGCCAGGCATGTAGGATTTAAATCCCTCCTTGTGTTTCTGCATGTATAATGGATTTGTGTTTTTTAGGGTGAATGATCTATACTCACAGAAGCCCACTTCACAGATATAATTTAAAAGCAAATAAAGTGGAATTAATGAACACACATTTGATTTGGAAATTAAACATCATTGCATTTTACATTCAATTAAAATGCCAAATCTTTGTGACTCGTGGTACTTTGAGGGCGACGAGGACCCTGTGTGCTTTGTGTACCCCTAGTTCATGCTCTCCTTGTACGTTGACATCTGTTTTAATAACTGGAAGTCCCTTTGAGCTGGGCATATTGTTGTCATCAGAAATGTAGCTGCTATTATCTAACATAACCACAAATGCAGAGAGGATGACCTTAGTTGGACTTAAATTGATATTGCCAGAAGTTATAGGGTGAATTAACGACTCACTCTATAGAGCAATGATTCCCTCTTTACCAAAACTACTTAGTACGACTCACATATACAAATACTTGGTATTTGACCTCCAGCATCTGCAAATCCTTTGGGGACACAATTTTAGTGCAACACTTTCACATAAGTCAAATATCCCATTTCTCTTTCTTTTTATTTTTTAAAGCGCATTTGTGGCATAACTTGGACTATTTATCAATATTTTTGAACTCTATTAATCTTGCTAAGAATATGGAACATTTTTCTCCGTCTCTTAAGACTTTATTCTATTTTCCTTTGAGAGTTCTAGTTTTAATGCCAGCTGCCCGATACTTTAACATGTGTTTTGAAAGCAGTTTGTCATGCCAAGTTTAGAACATAGTGAGACCTTCAGAATGGCTATCACAGCATGGCTCCGTTTAGAACTCGCTTCTGATTGTGAAACAAATTGGGAAACTTTGGCAAAAATATTTATTATCACTATTATGTTGCTTTGCATCTCAGAAACCCTAATCCACCTGTGAACAAGTGGCTTTGACTGATGAAATAGAAAGCTGGGTACTGGGCAGCAACTTCACTGTAAAATACATCGCTGTCTTTTGCTGTTTTTGATGTTCAGCGTTCGGGAATCACCAACGCAGAATATACATTTAATTACGAGCCCAAAATACTTCTAGTTACATGCTTTTTGTTATCAAATGCATCAAGGTACTCACTGCTTCATCTTGTTGAGGGTGGGGAACAATTGACACCAAATAAAAGAAAGACTTGCATTTATATAGCGCCTTCCATAACCTCAAGACATTCCAGAGCACTTTACAGCCAGTGAAGCACTTTTTGAACTGTTGCAATGTAGGAAATGTCAATTGCGCACAGCAAGCTCCCACAAACAGCAATGTGATAATGACCAGATAATCTGTTATTTTGTGGTGTTGATCGAGGGATAAATATTGGCCAGGACACCGGGATAATTCCCCCCTGCTCTTCTTCCAAGTATTGCCTTGGGATCTTTTATGTTCATATGAGAGGGCAGACAGGGCCTCAGTTTAACGTCTCACCTGAAAGACAGCACCTCCAACAGTGCAGCACTCCCTCAGCACTGCACTGGAGTGTCAGCCTAGATTTTTGTGCTCAAGACTCTGGAGTGGGACTTGAGCACAAAAAATACATCTGTAGCCTGTCATAGTTGATTTATCTGAGCCCTTTCGTCCCTCCCCATGATAGCTGTTCTCCTTCACCGGTCCTCTGGAAGGCAGGAAGACAGGTCTTGGTCTCCTCCACAGTTATTGCATTGATGTCTTTCCATTTCTCAAGCCAACTGAAGCTACACAGACACATGAAGGGATGGGCAGAGCAGCAGGCTTTTCCCCAGCTGGAGAATGCAACCAAACAGCCTTGCTGAGAATTAACAGAGTGCATTGCATATCCAGTTCAGCAGTTTCATGTAGTGGCTGCGTCAGTGACTACCGCTATAGTCTAGTCAGTTGGTACCAACTTGGTAGCACTCTCGTCCCTCAGTCAGAAGGCCCTAGGTTCAAGTTCCATTAAAGAGACTTGACAAAATTTAGACTGACACTCCAGTCCAGTACTGAGGGAAGTGCCGTCCCTTGGATGAGACGTTAAACCAGGGCTCCATCTCCCCTCTCAGGTGGACATAAAAGATACCCATGTGCTATTTTGAACAAGGGGAAATTCCCCCCAGTGAGCTGGACAAGATTTATCCCTCAACTAACAGCTAAAGACAGATTATCTGGTCATTATCGCATTGTTTCTTTTGGGATCTTGCTGTGCACAAAATTGTCTGCCACATTTCCTACATAAACTCGAGGTGATCCAAAACTCAGCAGCCCATGTCCTAACTCGCACCAAGTCCCGCTCACCCATCACCCCTGTGCTCACTGACCTGCATTGGCTCCCAGTTAAGCAACGCCTCGATTTCAAAATTCTCATCCTTGTTTTCATATCCCTCCATGGCCTCGCCCCTCCCTATCTCTGTAATCTCCTCCAACCCCACAACCCCCCGAGATCTCTCTGCTCCTCTAATTCTGCCCTCTTGAGCATCCCTGACTATAATCGCTCAACCATCGGTGGCCGTGCCTTCTGTTGTCTAGGCCCCAAGCTCTGGAACTCCCTGCATAAACCTCTCCGCCTCGCTACCTGTTTCCTCCTTTAAAACGCACCTTAAAACCTATCACTTTGAACAAGCTTTTGGTCACCTGCCCTAATTTCTCCTTATGTGGCTCGGTGTCAAATTCTTTGCCTCATAATACACCTGTGAAGCACCCTGGGACCTTTCACTACATTAAAGGCACTATAAATAGAAGTTGTCACAACAGTAACTACATAATAAAAAAGTACTTCATTGGCTGTAAAGTGCTTTGCGACGTCCTGAGGTCATGAAAATTGCTACATAAATGCAAATCTTTCCAATGTAGTGCGGACCTAGACTGGGCCTATCTTGTTGTAATAATGTGCTCTGTGAAATCTGTTTCGGTTCATAACGATCAGCAATCCTGTAATGAGTTATATCTGTCTCGGAGCAAAAAAACAACTGTGTGTAAACAGAGAAAAATTTCATATGTAAAGGCTGCAACATTTCCTGAATTATTTTCTGTACACAGAAACCTCCTTTCCATGGTAACCCAGTCAGAGTGGGTAACAAGGGCTTTGCACCTTCTGCTTTCTGCCCTGGGTCCTATTCAGCCGCATTCCCACCTGTTCCAAAGTAAGTTGGAATTCGGCCTTTAATTCAATCAACATTGTTGCGTTCTTTAATGCTCTTCCTCTGTGTGCACTCTCCTTACAAACGTGGCCCGAGGCTGCAGAAATAGGCCTGTCGAAATGCAGTCAGAGCGTTGAGGACTTCACACTGTTTTGGCTCAACCTTGTTTGACAGATCCCATTGTCCCTCTTTAAGACGTGTCAGGGAGGCTGCGTCTGTCAAAAACAAAACAGACCAAATTATCCACATTCCCTTCATCCCAGCAAAATGAATGCAGGTAAAAAGCATTGTACGAAACCTTTGTTGGCCCCGTATGATGAAAAAAAAAAGAAGGATTGGTTATCTTGAAACTTCTGTGGCATTCTTATTCTTTCATTGATAATGGGTGTTCAACTGCTTACTACTGCAGATGGCCCCTATTCAGGCGGACCCACTGATGGGAGTTGTCATTCACACTGCTTTCTCTCTTACTCAATTACCCACCAGTTAGTGCATGATAGCCACAACTCAAAAAAAAAACTTTTTTTGTTCCTGCAAACTTTCTGTTTCTTTATATTTTAATCGGGTGGCTGAAATACATGGCAGGCAACCAGCTGACATTCGAATGTTGTCTAGAAAACTACCAAAGGAGTTTCAAGTGATTTTTGAAATTTGGATCCATCTGCTGAAATGTGCTGGTCATTTAAACATCGATAAGGTGGCCTCTGACTTCTGTTTTAGAAACCGCGATTCAAACAAGATTTCTGGGTGTGCTTTTTAAAAATTCTATTCTACTTGTCATGGCATACTACATTTGGCCATGGTGGGAGGAACTTATTACCTTTATATAATCACTAACAGCAAGGAACTGTGAGGAAGAACATTTTGTAACTAAAAAAAAGTGTGTTTAGTTTTGCTCTGAATTTGCTCTGTGATTATTGATGACTGTTAACCACTTTAAAATAAACAGGTAAACAGCTGTGTTAAAATAGCACAGACAGGAATTTATAAAGAGGTGATAGGCGACACTTTAACAGCAGCACACAGAGGAAATTAAACTCACCTTCACTCATAATGCTAATTTTAAAAAATATATAGAATTACTGTATGTAAGTAAGACATTACTTCATGTTTAAGTAGTATAGGTAATTTATTTATTTATTTATTCACAGGATGTGGGCATCGCTGGCACATCAGCATTTATTGCCCATCGCTAATTGTCCTTGAGAAGGAGGTGGTGAGCTGCCTTGTACAACTAAGTGACCCTTTCAGAGGGCAGTTAAGAGTCTGGAGTCACATATAGGCCAGATCAGGTAAGGACGGCAGATTTCCAATTCCTAAAGGACGTGAGTTTTTTTGACAATAGTTTCATGGTCACCATTACTGATACTAGCTTTTTATACCAGATTTATTTAATTAACTGAAATTAAAGTCCTGAGATTTGAACTCATGTCTCTGGATCATTAGCCCAGGCCTCTGGCTTGCTAGTCCAAAAACATATCCACTGTACTACTGCACCTTTAAGGTACTAAATGACCACCAGCAAAGAAATGCTCAAGGTTCTTGCTGATGTTTTTATCGATTGAAACTATATAACACAATTAGTGAAATCACTGGATTTGATTTATAATTTATAGACGGAACGAAAGAAATGTAAATTGAGAATTTTAGTCTTGACCATCAGAGTTGATTTCAGAATCAGAATCTTGCCGCTCAGAAGGAGGCCCTTCGGCCCATCGTGTCTGTGCCGGCTCTCTGAGAGAGCTACCAATTAGTTCCACTCCCTCACCTCTTTCCCCATGGTCCCTTGCAAATGTTTCCTTTTTTAAGTATTCATTCTGTTCCCTTTTGAAAGCGACTTTTGAATCTGCTTCCATCGCCATTTCAGGCAATGAACTTTAAAAGTTTTGTCTAACTGTGTTATACAGTGTTGGCTGTAGATGGCACTAGCGAGCCACGATGGGATAACTTAGTCACTTGGCACTGTAGCTCCTTAACTTGCTCGTGTAAAGGGCATTTCCGAAATCTTGTACTTGATGCCGCAGTCGTTCTTATTTTAAACACGGGATCGACTTCAAAGGCCTGATAACTCTGGCTTTGTGATACTGATTGATTCTCACTGTCTACCTATCAAAGTAAAAATGTTTTGAATATGTATGGTGGGCTTTTTGATTTTTTTTTAAAAAAAGCAAAGCGTGTCTGAAGAGTTGAAGTTTGTGAAGTGAAAATATAAAATATAATCAGGGTTCTTCTCTCACGTTTTTTTTTAAGTGGTCAAAATGGCTGCCATTTAAAAAGTGGGAGTGAAGTGAGTTTTGATGGAAACTCTTTTTGGAGTTCACCTGCAAAACATAAAACATTAAACGGTGCCACCCGACCTGGGTGACACTCCAGACATTTACAAGACCCTTTTTTTTTCTCCCCCCTTTTTTTGTTTTTTTTTGAGTTTTGATGGAAGTGTTTTTATTAAGAACAGCTGGCGTAGTCCCAATCCTGAAGTCTACAAATGAGGCATTGCATTAATTTCACTGATTCACATTGACTTGGAAAGGGGGTGAAATGAGCAAATGGGTGCTCGGGAGATATCCCTGATGTCGGGCTAACTAGCTGTAATATTTCGGGAGCTCAGCCTGGGGTAAAGGCGCTCACAAGATGCTGCAGCATTGCGCCCTGCATATTTTAAACCCACTCATTCACAAGGGTTAAAAGGGCCCTAATGAAAATGTAATCAGATGAGCACATCATCGGCGAGTCTCATTTTTAGCAATTCTCTTTTATTTGAAGAGGCTTTATGTGTTGCTGAAGCTCATTCTGCTGCATTGGTAGCGTTCCTTTTATATTTAAAATAAAAAGCAGGGCCAGATGATCCAATCTATTTGCATTTCGACCCTGGGTTTGTGCTGTTGAGATCACCTTTGGTGTGCTCTTAACGTAATGATTTACATCTTCCCCCCCCCCCCCCCCTTGCACTGCCACCCGCTAACCCATTTCAGTAACGAGGCATCCAGACACTGTGGTCTGCTCCGTGAGAGAAGCTGCTTATTAGCCTAAAGTAACGGTGCTGATCTGGGGTCGAGTGAAGCATCCTAACGTGTATGGCTGCTTTCTGGAAGAGGCGTAAAAGGATCAGATTTGAAAGAATGCTGTTAATCCACAGCCTAATGAATGTCGATTGCAGTGTGACAAATGACCCTCTCAGATTTTTTAAGAGCACCTCTCCGTTTATGACGATTGTAGGGTGTGGGATTCTCCAGTGCATTCTGGCATCAGACGGATATTACTTGTTTTCCGCCAGATCTTGCTCCCCTCCTTTTCTGAAGGCGTTGACCCCTTCCTAGATTAACAGTTCCGTGAGAGGCAGGGGATTCCTCTGACATCTCATCCAGAGGCCTTAATGTTCCCAAGAGCGCCATTTTAACAACAACAACTTGTATTTATATAGCGCCTTTAACGTAGTAAAACGTCCCACGCCGCTTCACAGGAGTATTAAGACAAAACAAATACATTTGACACCAAGCCATGTAAGAAGAAATTACGACAGATGATCAAAAGCTGGGTCAAAGAGGTAGGTTTTAAGGAGCGTCTTAAAGGAGAAAAGAGAGGTGGAGAGGTTTAGGGAGGGAGTTCCAGAGCTTGGGGCCCAGGCAGCTGAAGGCACAGCCACCGATGGTGGAGCGATTATAATCAGGGATGCTCAAGAGGGCAGAATTAGAGGAGCGCAGACATCTCGGGGGGGTTATGGGGCTGGAGGAGATTATAGAGATAGGGAGGGGCGAGGCCATGGAGGGATTTGAAAATAAGGATAAGAATTTTGAAATCGAGACGTTGCTTAACGGGGAGTCAATGAAAGTCAGTGAGCACAGGGGTGATGGATGAATGGGACGGTGCGAGTTAGGACACGGGACAGCTGAGTTTTGGATCACCTCTAGTTTACATCGGGTAGAATGACATAATCACAGAATGACAGAGACATAGTCAAAAACGCAATGGGCCCTATGCTGAAGAAGGTTATATGTGGAGGCATGACCATAGAATTGGTCAAAGTCATGGGTTTTAAGGAGGGTCTTTATGGAGTAGTGGGAGGTACATTTGGCCTGCTCCAGAGTTCAAACATAGACTACCCAGTTCATTACTTACATCCTCAAAATCCTGGAACTCCCTCCCAAACAGCACTGTGGGATCACCTTCACCACACGGACTGCAGTAGTTCAAGAAGGCGGCTCACGGCAATTAGGGATGGGCAATAAGTGCTGGCCTTGCCAGCGATGCCCACATCTCAGGAAAGATTGAAAAAAAAACATCCTCCAGTTGATTCTCTCACCTGTCCAACCCCCTCTTGAAATGACTGATGTTATCAGCTTTGACTATCTCCCTGCACAGTCTGAGCCCAACATTGCACAGCCTCAGCGCCCACCAACAGACTATTGGACAACTGGGTGGGCGCGCAGAGGGCATCACAGCCCCGGTCAACGTCTTTAACTGATGTTCACTCAGACCCACCCTGGATAGCAGGAGCGCTGGACAATCTTCCCAGTCATATTCCAGTGCCCTACCACTAACTGAGCATGGACCTGAGTCGGAATCAGGGAGCTTCCTGGCCTCTTACTGGATAAATGTACTGAGCCACAGCGGAGCTCCGATGTTTGTGGTTGTTGCCACTATTTGTGCATTAGCCGAGCTTTCCTTCTCACTTATTGAAAATGAAGGGGGAATGTGTCAGTTGTAATTTTCACCTTTGACATGAAATATTTATTACTTTGCTTTTGTGCCATTTACATTCGCCCCTAGAGCTGACCATCATTGAAGACCAGACCTGAGTAAAAACATCAGGCCTCTCATCTGTGTTCGAAAATAACGGATTGACTGAAAAGCATTTGAGCCCCATAGGGCTTGGGGGAGCCCAGAGAGGTCAGGGGGGGTGTCCCAGAGAGGTCAGGGGGGGTGTCCCAGAGAGGTCAGGGGGGGTGTCCCAGGGAGGTCAGGGGGGGTGTCCCAGAGAGGTCAGGGGGAGTCCCAGAGAGGTCAGGGTGGGTGTCCCAGAGAGGGCAAAGGGGAGTCCCAGAGAATCAAAGGGCAGACCCAGAGAGGTCAAAGGGGAGTCTCAGGGAGGTCAAAGGGGAGTCCCAGGGAGGTCAAAAGGGAGGTCAGCGGGGAGTCCCAGTGAGGTCAGCGGGGAGTCCCAGAGAGGTCAGGGGGGAAGTCCCAGAGAGGTCAGGGGGAGTCCCAGAGAGGTCAGGGAGAAGTCCCAGAGAGGTCAGGGGGGAAGTCCCAGAGAGGTCAGCGGGGAGTCTCAGAGAGGTCAGGGGGAGTCTCAGTGAGGTCAGGGTGAGTCCCAGAGAGATCAGGGTGAGTCCCAGAGAGGTCAGGGGGAAGTCCAAGAGAGGTCAGGGGGAAGTCCCAGAGAGGTCAGGGGGAGTCCCAGAGAGGTCAGGGGAGAGTCCCAAAGGGGAGTCCCAGAAAGGTCAGGGGGAGCACCATTGTTGATACAGTTTTGATGTGGATAGTCCCTTAGTACAGTCACTGATAATGGGACATATCACTACAGTGCAGATGATCAGTTCCAGAGAATAGTGGACCTCTTGCTGTCTCGTGTGGTGGACAGTGATTCACGGAATTCCTTCAAGCGAGAGCTGGAGCTGGTTCTGGCTGGGGCGGAGATCAGCTTGTACAAAAGGTAGGTGCTGCATGGCATTATCAGGGCCAGAGCGATTTATTGGACTAATTTCGATTGCCTAAAGGGGTCAGAGAGGAAATTTCTAGATTTTGTTCCCCTTCCCAAATTGGCCTGGGTTTTTAAATCTGGGTTTCGGTCCCTCCCACAAGATCACATGGTTTCGGGTGGGGGTGTGTGTGTGTATCTGTCGAGGTGCACAAGGCATCGCAATTGTGTGCGACAAGCTGGATGGACCAGGGAAGCTTTTACTGTCTGTCATTGTTCATAGGCTCATAGGTTCCCATTTGCACTTTTGTGCTGGGCCATTCTACATTTCTACATTTTCTACATTCATACAGCTGGTGGGTCAGAGTGACCCTGCCTATGCTGGTATTCTGCACATTAGCCCTGGCAGGACATCCAATCATCTACTTTTTGCTCACCTTTTTAGAAAGAACCTTATTTCTCTGTCATGAAGACAAACATCGAAGCAAAGCAGTTTCTATACTTTTGTCTTCCAGATTACTTTCAATTAAAATAAAGTACTGGTCGGTGTTGGGGACTTTTCCCAGTGAAAACACATTGGGTTTGGGTTCATCTGAGAACCGGCATTGCTGGCATCCAAGGGGAGGATTTGACCTCTGTTTCTTTTAATAGTGATGTCTATTAAGTTCCTTAAAAAACAAGATAAGCACACAGCAGAAAGGATTAATCTGTGCCAACAGAATTCTATCAACGTATTGTGCAACATGTTTTACAATTCTACCATTTATGGAAATATTATTGTTGTATTTATTGGAAGTTAAAGGGCCTGTGGGACAGAAGTCATTCAGAGCATGTGATCACTGTCTCTGCCTGGAACTGGGAAAATATCATGCAGCTTGTACACCTTCCTGGAGGATCCTATCAACAGGTCCCCTCACACAGACTCTACTGCCTATCCCTGCAGAGGGAGCAGTTGGTTGATGCCAATGAGAGCACCTTAAGATGTCCCGAAGCACTTTACTACCACAACTTGTATTTATATAGCGCCTTTAACGTAGTGAAATGTCCCAAGGCGCTTCACAGGAGTGTTATGAGATAAAAAAGTTTGACACTGAACCGCATAAGGAGAAATCAAGGCAGGTGACCCAGAGCTTGGTCAAAGAGGTATGCTTTAAGGAATGTCTTGAAGGAGGAAAGAGAAGTAGAGAGGTGGAGAGGTTTAGGCAGGGAGTTCCAGAGCTTCGGACCTAGGCAACAGAAGGCACGGCCGCCAATGGTTGAGCGATTATAATCAGGGATGCTCAAGAGGGCAGAATTAGCGGAGCGCAGACATCCCGGAGTAGGGGGCGGGGGGGGGGGGGATGGGTTGTGGGGCTGGAGGAGATCACAGAGATAGGGAGGGGCGAGGCCATGGAGGGATTTGTAAACAAGGATGAGAATTTTGAAATCGAGGCGTTGCTTAACCGGGAGCCAATGAAAGTCAGCGAGCACAGGGGTGATGGGCGAACGAGACTTGGTGCGAGTTAGGACACGGGCTGCAGAGTTTTGGATCACCTCTAGTTTATGTAGGGTAGAATGTGGGAGGCCAGCCAGGAGTGCGCTAGAACAGTCAAGTCTAGAGGTAACAAAGGCAATTTATAGACAATGAAGTACTTCTGTTGTCACTGTTGTAATGAAGGAAATGCGACAGCCAATTTGCGCACAGCAATGTGATAAATGACCAGATCACCTGCTGTAGATGTTGGTTGAAGGATAAATGTTGACCAAGATACGAGCTCCCTTGCTCTTCTTCAAATAGTGCCATGGGATCTTTTACGTCCACCTGAGAAGTCGGACAGGTCAGCGTTTTGAAGTGCCATTTGAAAGTGCTCCCTTAGTACTGCACTGAATTGCTAGCCCAGATTTCTGTGCTCAAGTATCTGGGGTGGGACTTGAACCCACAGCCTTCGGACTCAGAGGCGAGAGTGCTACCCACTGAGCCACGGATGACAGCTTCTCAATTTCAGCAAGTTTCTTTTTATTGGAAACACAACTGTTTCAATTGTTAACTCAATGAACCACACTCACCAGAAAGGACACGGATTTAAGGTCATTGTGTAAAGAACCAGTGGAGAGATGAGGAGGTTGTGATTTCTTTAGGCAGCGAGTTGCTATGATCTGGACTGCACTGACTGCCAGACTGATGGAAGCAGATTCAATAGTTACTTTCAAAAGGAAATTAGATATATATTTGAAAAGGAAAATATTGTATGGATACAGGGAAAGAGCAAAGGAGTGGGACTAATTGGAGCGCTCTGTTAAAGAGCTGGCACAAACACAATGGGCCGAATGGCCTCCTTCTATGCTGTATGATTCTAGGCTAAAGCATTTGACTGGAGTCGTGTTCCTATCCTGATCTGAGCCTCCATTTTGTAAAGCCTCCCATTTCCTGAAACCCGTACTGTTGGGCCTAACATTTCAGAGAGAGCCTGCTCACTTTGCAAAGTGAAATGTCATTTGTTTACAGGCAGAAGTCTGACAGTCTATCGAAGGATATTTGTTAACAATTATATGTCTATTAAGCAGCACTTGATCAGTCAATGTGCAAATAGCCAGCTCTCTGGGGTTTAGCTATCGACAACTGCCTGCCAATAACCAATCCAATATGCTTCAGGAAGCAATGCAGCACAAGGAGAAATTAGGTGGACTGAATAATCATTAGTTTAAAGCGCCTGAGGTCTAACATTATTTTTTTTTTAGTGAGCATCATAAAGTATAAGTTAGCAATTGTTGAAAGGAATGCTGTAGTCAGAGAATGAACTAATTATACTTGGCTTCACAGCATGAGGAGAAAGGTTAGAGTACGTTTTAGATCGTGTTCAAATTTATTACAGACAGTGACATCTGTATAATGTATTATTACAGTCCACTTGTGTTATGGTGCCCCACAGGTTACAAAGCCTTCCTCACTTACACCGCACAGCTCCCTTCACTTTAGGTCCCTTGTTCTAGTGTCACCCACACTGTCTGCCATATGCTAACAGACTGGTGAGACAAATGGTCATTTCTCTATTGATTTATCCCTCATTACAACACCAATGAGCAGCTGTACTGTGTACTTACTGTATGGTGATACTAACAAATTGCACAAACTATATCTTCTGCACCGTGGGCTTAACTGGCAGTAAAGTTGCTCAGGGCAGCGACGGATTGGCGTGCACGTGTTACTTTGAATGGTTGTGAATGCTGCTCCATTTCCTGTCTGCTGTGTGGCATAGACTTGCCTTAAGCTCCACCGCACCCTGCCCTGCTGCATCACTCCAGTTAGATCCTTATAGGAGGGCAGCTTATTATAACGCCATCCTCATTCTCAATCCAAAAATGGCCTGGTCCATGACGCGAATGAAAGACCGTGGCATCCAGTCACAAATTTTCGAAGGATAAGTCTGCTCTCCATCACTTTGTTTGATGTGAGAAATCTACAAAGGGAAGTAAAAGGAGCCCCAATCAGGTGAACTGTGGAGGAGGGACACCTTTGATATGACTGGAGAGCTTCCTCTTCGCGTGGTCATGAGTTTCAATGGGAACACTATGAAACGTGGAAAAAAATCAGCCATTTTGAAACACCATAGATTATACTGACGAGGCTTCAAGGACATCATTACCCTCGGTCACTCATGAAAATGTTAAATATAACTGTCATGTATTCAACTATCATTGTAACCCAGGTATAAGCTGACCTAAGTTGTACACCTTGAGAACATTGACCACAAGGGGGTGAACTTGTGGGAGACACTCCTAACCTCGACTTTCAGGTATAAAAGGGGAAGCTCCACCCACCTTCATCACTTGAGGTCTTGGTAATAAAGGTAACTGGTCACAGAGTGACCTTCTCTCAAGTATGGGCCTCGTGTGTATACTGTATAGTAAGGACATATCAATAACTCTAATGAAGGAAAATGTTTCCCAAATGTATGCTTTACTTCAAATTTCAAAATATCCTTTCCTCAATCCTTTGATGTGAGCAAGAATAAGAGAGTGAGGGCCGACTGTTAAGCATCCCCTTTTTTAGTGCCTGTGCCAACAATAACATAACATACAAAATTAAACCCCAGTACAATATTAATGATTCACTGGAGCTCTCTTTTCACCGTATCAGTAGCAACATCTCATGCTCACAGTGACCTGTTATTACTTAAAGTAACATTCTTTCTTTCATTGACCTAAATGGGTCACTTTTAATCGCTGCCAAGCTAGTCATCCATTAGGCTCTTAACAAGGATGTGGGCTATGGTTGTGTGTATATACGTATGTGATTGTGTGTGTATGTGTGTGTATATAATATACAGATATAGGTTTGCCTGAAATCCAGCCGAACTCTGACAAAAGATTATTGCATCTTAACAAGGGAATAATGTGAAATGTGTTTTTTCAGAATGGATGCTGTTTCTCCCTGTCTGGTATCACCAGACAGTCCTACAGTGACTACAAAAGCATTTTCCATGTAATGATTTGAGCGGCACTTCTTTGCTGTCAGTTTATTCGGCAGATGACAGAAACATGTGAAGAAAATACACTGCGTGTAAACACATCTGCATCAATCACATTTATTTTTCTGCGGGCTTTGTGACAAAGTTAGTGTATGCTAATAATGATTTAGAGTGAGCCTGATGCCTTGCCATTTCCAAATGGAATCTATATAGTTCTCCCAGTTGCTCTGTTGTGTGGTATTGTCAGCACTTAGTGAAGCAGCTGGATATAAAGAGAGCTGGAACAAAGCTTCCTTCACTGTCATGAGCTGAAGTAACATGTTGGTATTAAAATAATAAATAGAAAAATATTAGATTCATATATTTGTGAAACACTCCCAAGCAGAGAAATGTTCCAGGAATAATTATATTTCTGTCATTTTCAAGTTGAAGCGCTATGTATTTGGAATGCACATTAACTAATTCACTCTGCTCTCATGCAATATTTTAAAATGGATGCCTTGGTCTTTGTTCTGTCAGGGTCGTTGCTGTAAGATATTGCCTGACGGAAAACTTCAGGATTGTAAAATACAAGCACTGACATATTAAAAAGTTTTGACGGCATTTTAGAAACTCAAAATAGCCTTCATCTCAGGCCTACTAAACACCATTGTCCTTCGTGTATTCAGCACCGAGCTGAGGGATTTATTCAGAATAGAAATGATATATTTCAAAGTGTAAATCAAACCTGCTCTATTACCACTCGTGACATTCAATCAAAGAATGCAAAAAAAATATATAATATACAAAAGCTCCATAATGGTAAACACTGTCTTTTAGAAAATCTTATCAAATAGGTTCAGGGACACTTTACCATTGCTCATACTCCGTGCAATCCATCTGCATTCATAAACCGGCAGTATTCATGCCAGCTGTCATGTGTTATCCTAAGCTCTGAAATATTTTACATCCATTAATTCGGAATTACTCCAATTACAAGCTTTCGGTATGTCAAAGCCCTTGCACAACAGAGACGAGTTGCAGAGCACGCCGATGCACCAATCACAGCGCTTCCCTGGCGTCAGGACCAGATGCAAGCAATTTAGTTTTATTTCTGCATATTCAGTTCGAGGCAAGCACTGGCTTCACCTTCGACCCAAGCCTGCAGGATTCTAACCTCCCCATATTAAACCTCTTTGCTCACTTATTCCTCTGCGCTCCTTCCCCCGTTAAGCATGCATTTCACTCCATAGCAACCCAAGGCGGGCGTGCTGGCTCATACGACCAACCTAATCAGCAATTATTTGTGGGTGGGTTGGGGGAAGAATACAGTACTCTAATATTATTAGACGCCGTACAGGAAGTACAGTTGAGGTCTTTCCCTCTCCTGTGACTCTCTCGCAGTTTGCACTGCACCATTTTTACGTGACTATTTTATCTCTCCGACGATAGCCCGAAGTTCCATGTTTATTTTTAACCACTGACTATCAGGTACAGTTGCAACAAAACAGAACTCTCCGAAGATCTTGTCCGCAATATCTCATTGGCATCATAAACATCTAAAAAGGTCATAGCTGGGGGGCACACTTATCCGTACTATCTGCATTTCATGATGATTAAACATGGGTTTTTACATTAACCTTTATCTGGACAATAACTGAAATTCAAGGCATTGTATGCTTAATTATACACTAAACACATATTTATCGTATGAGGTGAGGTTTCTCTGTATTTTGATAATGAGTTAATCTGAAAGCTAGAAGCACCAAGGAAGTAATTAATACTGTCCTTTTGCCCGCAGAAATCTGCAGTTTTTCCATGGATTCCACTGGCCTGAATAATATTTCTCGCAATGGCATCTTACACCAATCATGAATATTATTTTTCAATCATCTCAGAATACAGCAGCATTGGTTAAGGGGAGGGGAGAGGAGGGGTGTATATGTGGGGGGGTTTGGAGGCTTGAGGGGCGGGGTGGGTGGTCACTAGTCCCCCACACCGGGAACGGCCGAGCATCCTCCCTCTTCTGCTCTCTGCATTCCCCCTTTCCGAACTTAATTCCATCTGTCGGAAGGCTCTTCCTTGGGCTTCTCCCACGCTGCCTCTTCACCAGCTTCTCTTGTGTTCCTCCTCCTCCTGCTCCTTCCCTCTGCTCGAGGGCCATAGCTATTTACCGGCACAGATTGTGGGGTGGGAGAAGTGCCAAAAACACAGGAGGAAATGAAAATTAGGGAGGAGCAAAAAGAAAAGACATCTACATTTCCAATTCCCTGTATCCTGGAATTTGCATTATTAAAAAAACAGACGATGTAAAAATGGAGTTGAAGCAAAGACAGGAAACCACGTCCCGCTGAAAGGCAAAGGATTTGCTTTTGTTTATCGCCAATGAAATTGTTCCATTAATTATTTGTGTTTGATGGTTGAACGATCCAAATACCTTACAATTAAACTTCTAAAACCCTCTACCTCTGATTTTTACAACCCCCTTGATGATCGCCTTGTTGAAAGGCAGGAGGTCCACTTGGTCTTCTGAGTATGTCGGTTGTTCTCACACTGAAGATACAAGTCACTTCCTGTCAGAATCTAAAGCAATTATGAGGCCAGTTCCTTAACCTTTTGTTTGAGAGCCACTTAAAACAGCCACGAGACAATATAAAGTGGCTGCAAAACTACCAGCTGCCACAGAGATTTTATTTAATTATTATAACCAACTGCATGCTAATTGCAGGCTAGTATGATGTTAAGGTTTATTAAAGTGAGCGATTTGGGGATTTTCTGCTCATTTGATGTCAATGTATGTACCAAAGAAGCTGGTTAGGAAAGTTCTGGAATTATTAACTCTTTCCCCTCCTTTTAATGATTGCAATTCTGAACATCATTAAACGATTACAATTTGGGTTTTTTTCTTCACAAGGTGGTTCATTGTATGTGAAACACTTTTGAGTTTCTGAGGGATGAGTAAGGTGCAAGTTTTTCTTTTGGTCTTGCAGTATACCAAATCATTGAATCTGTTTTGCTTTGAGAACCTGTGGATTAAGAACTGAAAGTTTTGATGATACCTAATAACACTCACGGTGGTCACTGATTGGAATGTGCATTTTAAAGTGTTCAAATAATGTTCCAAATTAGATGGTGAAGAAATGATAAGATGATAGGCAGCCCATAGGTACATCATCATCATCATCATAGGCAGTCCCTCAGGATCGAGGAGGACTTGCTCCACTCCCAAAGTGAGTTCTTCGATGGTTGAACAGTCCGATACGAGAGCCACAGTCTCTGTCACAGGTGGGGCAGACATTGGTCAAGGGAAGGGGTGGGTGGGACTGGTTTGACGCGCGCTCCTTCCGCTGCCTGCGCTTGGCCTCTTCATGCTCCTTGCGTCGAGACTCAAAGAGCTCAACGCCCTCCCGGATGGACTTTCTCCACCTCGGGCGGTCTGCGGCCAGGGTCTCCCAGGTGTCAGTGGTGATGTCGCACTTTACCAGGGAGGCTTTGAGGGTGTCCTTATAACGTTTTCGCTGTCCTCCTTTGGCTCATTTACCATGAAGGAGCTTCACATAAAGCATTTGCTTAGAGAGTCTCGTATCTGGCATGCGAACTATGTGGCCTGCCCAGCGAAGCTGATCGAGTGTGGTCAGTGCTTCAATACTGGGGATGTTAGCCTGGTCGAGGACACTGATGTTGGTGCGCCTGTTCTCCCAGGGGATTTGCAGGATCATGTGGGGACTAAACAATGGTGGAGATATATTGATGCTGGTGTACCACAGAATGGTAAAACTTTGCTTTTCTCCCATTAGTCTTCACATGGCGAGTCCCAAAACCTTCACCCATAATGTTGGAACAAAGCATTTCTTCACAAAAAGAACCTGAGAAAAATGGAGGTTGGGTCATTCCAGCTCGTGTGAATACAGCCCCGTGCAACCAACTCATGAGCAACCTTGCCACAGTCAAGCAGCAGATCTGCTGCCCATCCTCATCAACAAGGGCATCAATCACCAAGTCTCGGAGCAGCTGCAGTGCATTCTGGAGGAGGAGGAGGAGGGGGAGGGTGAACAGCCAGCTGTCATGGTGCATATAGGTCAAAAACGGGATGAGGTCCTACAAGCTGAATTTAGGGAGCTAGAAGTTAAATTAAAATGTAGGACTTCAAAGGTAGTAATCTCAAGATTGCTACCAGTGCCACGTGCTAGTCAGAGCAGGAATCGCAGGATAGCTCAGATGAATGCGTGGCTTGAGGAATGGTGCAAGAGGGAGGGATTCAAATTTCTGGGACATTGGAACCAGTTCTGGGGGAGGTGGGACCAGTGCAAACCGGACATCTGCACCTAGGCAGGACTGGAACCAATGTCCTAGGCAGAGTGTTTGCTAGTGCTGTTGGGGAGGAGTTAAACTAATATGGGGGATGGGAATCAATGCAGGGAGGCAGAGGAAATAAAAAGGGGGCAGAAACAAAAGGGAGGAAGGAGAAAAACAAGAGTGGAGGGCAGAGAAATCAAGGGCAAAAATCAAAAAGGGCCACATTACAACATACTTCTCAAAGGACAAAGAGTGTTAAAAAAGCAAGCCTGAAGGTTCTGTGTCTCAATGCGAGGAGCAGTCATGATAAGGTGGGTGAATTAACTGCGCAGATAGCTGTTATCGGATATGATGCAATTGAGATTATGGAGATATGGCTCCAGGGTAACCAAGGCTGGTAATTCAACATTCAGGGGTATTCAATATTCAGGAAGGATAGACAGGAAGGAAAAGGAGGTGGGGTAGCGTTACTGGTTAAAGAGGAGATTAACGCAATAGTAAGGAAGGACATTAGCGTGGAATCCATATGGGTAGAGAAACACCAAAGGGCAGAAAACATTAGTGGGAGTTGTGTACAGACCACCAAACAGTAGTAGTGAAGTTGGGGAGGGCATCAAACAGGAAATTAGGGGCGTGTGCAATAAGGGTACAGCAGTTATCATGGGTGACTTTAATCTACATATAGATTGGGCTAACCAATACTGTGGAGGAGGATTTCCTGGAGTGTAAAAGGGATGGTTTTCCAGACCAATATGTCGAGGAACCAACTCGAGAGCAGGCCATCCAGACTGGGTCTTGTGTAATGAGAGAGGATTAATTAGCAATCTGGTCATGCGAGGCCCCTTGGGGAAGAGTGACCATAATATGGTAGAATTCTTCACTAAGATGGAGAGTGACACAGTTAATTCAGAGACTAGGGTCCTGAACTTAAAGAATGGAAATTTTGACGGTATGAGACGTTAATTGGCTAGGATAGACTGGCAAATTATACTTAAAGGGTCGACGGTGGATAGGCAATGGCAAACATTTAAAGATCACATGGATGAACTACAACAGTTGTACATCCCTGTCTGGCGTAAAAATAAAAAAGGGAAGGTGGCTCAACCGTGGCTAACAAGGGAAATTAGGGAAAGTGTTAAATCCAAGGAAGAGGCATATAAATTATCCAGAAAAAACAGCAAACCTGAGGACTGGGAAAAATTTAGAATTCAGCAGAGGAGGACAAAGGTTTTAATTAGGAGGGGGAAAATAGAGTATGAGAGGAAGCTTTCTGGAAACATAAAAACTGACTGCAAAAGCTTCTATAGGTATGTGAAGAGAAAAAGATTAGTGAAGACTAATGTAGGTCCCTTGCAGTCAGAATCAGGTGAATTCATAATGGGGAACAAGGAAATTGCAGACCAATTGAACAAATACTTTGGTTCTGTTTTCACTAAAGTAGACACGAGTAACCTCCCGAAAATACTAGGGGACCGAGGGTCTGGCGAGAAAGGGGAACTGAAGGAAATCATTTTAGTCAGGAAATGGTGTTAGGGAAATTGAAGGGACTGAAGGCTGATAAATCCCCAGGGCCTGATAGTCTGCATCCCAGAGTACTTAAGGAAGTGGTCCTAGAAATAGTAGATGCATTGGTGGTCATTTTCCATCATTCCATGGACTCTGGATCAGTTCCTATGGATTGGAGGGTAGCTAATGTAACCCCACTTTTTGAAAAAGGAGGGAGAGCGAAAACAGGGAATTATAGACCGGTTAGCCTGACATCGGTGGTAGGGAAAATGCTGGAGTCAATTATTAAAGGTGTAATAGCAGAGTATTTGGAAAGCAGTGACAGGATCGGTCCAAGTCAGCATGGATTTATGAAAGGGAAATCATGCTTGACAAATCTTCTAGAATTTTTTGAGGATGTAACTAGTAGAGTGGATAAGGGAGAACCAGTGGATGTGGTGTATTTGGACTTTCAAAAGGCTTTTGACAAGACCCCATACAAGAGATTAGTGTGCAAAATTAAGGCACATGGTATTGGCGCGGATAGAGAACTGGTTGGCAGATAGGCGGCAAAGAGTAGGAATAAACGGGTCCTTTTCAGAATGGCAGGCAGTGACTCGTGGGGTGTCACAGGGTTCAGTGCTGGGACCCCAGCTATTTACAATATACATTAATGGTTTAGACAAAGGAATTGAATGTAATATCTCCAAGTTTGCAGATGATACTAAGCTGGGTGGCAGTGCGAGCTGTGAGGAGCATGCTAAGAGGCTGCAGGGGGACTTGGATAGGTTAGGTGAATGAGCAAATGCATGGCAGATGCAGTATATTGTGGATAAATGTGAGGTTATCCACTTTGGTGGCAAAAACAGGAAGGCAGATTATTATCTGAATGGTGACAGATTTGTAAAAGGGGAGGTACAACGAGACCTGGATGTCATGATACATCAGTCATTGAAGGTAGGCATGCAGGTACAGCAGGCGGTGAAGAAAGCAAATGGCATGCTGGCCTTCATAGCGAGGGGATTTGAGTTTAGGAGCAGGGCGGTCTTGCTGCAGTTTTATAGGGCCTTGGTGAGGCCTCACCTGGAATATTGTGTGCAGTTTTGGTCTCCTAATCTGAGGAAGGACGTGCTTTCTATTGAGGGAGTGCAGCGAAGGTTCACCAGACTGATTCCCGGGATGGCAGGACTGACTATGAGGAAAGACTGGATCGGCTAGGCTTATACTCACTGGAATTTAAAAGAATGAGAGGGGATCTCATAGAAACGTATAAAATTCTAAGGGAACTGGACAGGTTAGATGCAGGAAGAATGTTCCCGATGTTGGAGAAGTCCAGAACCAGGGGATACAGTCTAAGGATAAGGGGTAAGCCACATAGGACCGAGATGAGGAAAAACTTTTTCACCCAGAGAGTTGTGAACCTGTGGAATTCTCTGCCACAGAAAGTTGTTGAGTCCAGTTCATTGGACATATTCAAAAGGGAGTTAGATGTGGCCCTTATGGCTAAAGGGATCAGGGGGCATGGAGAGAAAGCAGGAATGGGGTACTGAGGTTGAATGATCAGCCATGACCATATTGAATGGTAGTACAGGCTCGAAGGGCCAAATGGCCTTCTCTTGCACCTATTTTCTATGTTTCTATGTTTCTATGAAGCAGGTTAAAGAAATGTGCAAAAAAATAAAGGGCACAAAGGATAAATAATGAGGGCCGATACATTGCAGAGTCAAGCCCGAAGGAGAAGTGAGTTATTGCTCTGTAAATGGTTGATCTGAATTACTTTGTTTTACTTGAACTGAAGGCTTAATGTACATCTTTGTTTTTGCATGCTAAAAGAAATTTGTCAGAATTCTTCTGTTGAGCTAGAAGGTGGAAGCCCCACATGTTGCAGGACAGGACAGACAGGCCGGAAGGCTTGACCCCTGGATTGTGCTAAGTTAGCTGATTGTATCCTTTAATCACACCTGCCTTCCACCCTATCATAGTGTTGTGTATGCAATAACTGTTCGACTGAGTACTGTTTAACTCCAAGAGGTATGACCTTGGCTTTGCTTTATTAAGGCCCAAAGTGACTAATATACATAATGGCTGGCCTTTTATACTTGGGCTGCACACACGTGCATGCAGCCCAATGGCCTCCAACAGTGATGCCATCTAGTGGCTAGTGATCCCAAAAGTACATACATGACACACAGAGCTTCCCTTTTGTTCGTTCCTCCCCTCCTTTCCCTGCCTCTGTGCTTGCTTAGAAACAGTTGCATCTCTAACTTCTTCCAGTTCTGATGAAAGGTCATCGCCCTGAGATGTTAACTCTCTTTCTTTTTCCACAGATGCTGAGTATTTCTTGCATTTTCTGTTTTTATTATAGCTGATAAAAGACGGGTGGCATTTGGCCTATTGGAATTGGCCTCAGTACCCTTGGGCTTAGGAAATGGGGGAAGGGGGCGCGGAGGGATACGCTCTTGACTGTTAACCAAAAACTCCTGCTGGAAGGCTCAGTGGATGAAAATAGAACGTGGTTTGGCCATTCCTCTTTGACAGCACACAATCAGGTAATTGCAAACACTCAGGCCGGAAAATCTACGAGTCCTGCGTGAAGTGGAGCAGGAATTATAACCCACTGAACCTGCTGAGGGAGGCTGGCACCCATCAGAAATCCTGAGTTCAACTCATTTAAATAATGCCAGCAGGACAAGGGCTGGTGCCCTGGGGAGGCAGATACGCCAGGAAAGTCCGGAACATTTGGGAAAGGGACAGGGCACCGTCCATATTTACAGGGCTCCGAACAGCTATGAAGCTGGGACGAAGGACTGGAACGGCTGGAGCTAAAGAAAGAAAAAGACGAACTGACTTCTCTGAGGCCAATGTAGACCTTCTGCTAGCCCAAGTTAGAGGGAGTGGGATCCAATAATTCGAGCACCAGGGAAGAATCTATCATAAGCAGCAGCACGGGCCCATGTGGAAGGAGAACCTACATAAGCTCATGGACCTAATTGTCATGTTGGAAGAATTTTAATGACCTCGGTATGTCAGCAAAGATAAGAGTGTTTTCAGATGAATAACCAGCAGGTAACTGAATTACAGCGAGGTACTTGAGAATACCCTTGAACAGTAGTCAATCATTGGACTTTAGGGTATCACATGGAACTATATCACTTGTTTTAAAAGCAAAGTCATTTGGCAGCACTCATGTCAAGTGTCTCACATCCTGTAATGATTGCTGGAACATTGATGTTTCACATCCTAGGTTCTTGCTGCCTGATCCCTGCTATTACTACCATCCACTGCACGAATCCTGACTGATTATGACAGCAGGATCTGGAGAACTGCAGCATCCAATTAACACGAGGCATTCCTCCTGCAGGACAGCACTCGATGCCAGGATACACAAGTCCAGTGATGGAGAGCATCATCTGACTTTTACCAGCACATGAGGAGGAGGCAATGGCAATAATTGGCTTCAGCTCTCGCCTAGCAGTTGGCAAGGGACATGTGAGAGTCTCTGTGCCTCTAGGGCTGCATGAGAACATCTAATTTTTCTTATTTCATGTCTTTATGTATCTTCAGGCTTGTAACACATCTGCAAAGTAGCTGATTAAGATAGAGCGCTGCTCAAACACACCAAAGTTAACAAGATTGTTTCCCTCCAGCAACTGCAAAACAAGATAGAGTGGAGAAGGGCAACAGTTTGCAGTCCTTTCTACTTCTGGCAACACTGGTGATCACTCACTCACTTCATCATTCACTATGTCTGTTTCCCAGAGACACCCACTTGAGGGGGTACTGAGAGTGTCGATGAGGAATTGACACATGTTGAGACACAGCATGCAACAACAACAACATCTCGCATTCATAAAGCGCCCTTAATGTAGTAAAACATCCCAAGGCGCTTCACAGGAGCGCTATCAGACAACACTTGAGACCGAGCCCCATCAGGAATGTAAGGACAGGTGACCAGCAGAGGATGCAGAGATGGAAGTGCAGCCTGACGTACTTCAGCAGAGACGTCAGACATCTCAGCCGCCGACTGCCGAGCAAATGGACGATGATCTTGGGGACCTGCCACAAAGGGAAGAGCAGCAGATATATGTGGCGATTCCGCGTGGCTTTTACCAAGAGGTGCAGCAAGAGGCTGAGGTGGCACTGCTCTCCCGTGTGCCAAGGTCGGAGAGGGTGTCAACACATTGCAGGGCAGCCTCGATAAAATGGCAGCTGCAAACTTTTCACTTCATGAAGGGATCAGGCAAGTTAGTCAACGCAACACTTTGCAGCAGTGGTCTGCATTTCAGACCACAGGCCCTTGGGTGGCAGTTAGAAGAAATGTCGGAATAGGACAGAGAAACGTTCATAGCATCACAAGGCGTGTAAATGGAGACAGAACCAAATAATTTTCTTGTAAATAGTTGCATTAAATCACTTGACTAATTGATGTAAGCACGGTTTGGAGTCTCTTCTATGACAAGGTAATATACTGATCGTGATGCTCGGGCTCAGGATGTGATAGATTGCTGTAAGAGGCAAGGATTTTACTTAGAGCATAGAGAGCTTGGTGAGAGGTGGTAGATCTTTGATGGATGCTTACTGCAAGGCATCCCTGGGCCTATCCGAACACTAGCTTGCTGATTTATTATACTTGCCTGCGTGTGTGTTTCACTGTAGATTTCCTGTGCAACACTGATGATCCTACAAGGAAGTGTCATGAGCCATGGAAGTCAAGGATATTCCATGTCACCCAGCATCCATCTTAGCCCTTGCCCCTGCTGTTGAAATAGAGCTGAGAGACTGGACTGCTGAAATATAGAAGCATAACGACAGCTCCCATGTTGTGAATTGATGTACGAAAAGATGAGTCTGTCATCCCGAATGAGCTGTACGCTTAAAGGACTGGAAATCTTTGCAGTTCATATAAATGCAGAACCTCGGTAAAGCATTTTGGAACATCCTGTGGTTGTGAAAGGCACTATATAAATGCAAGTCTTTCTTCCTTTTATAGGGGGTTTACATTCGGGGCGCACAATCCCACATAGTTGCAATTGATAGCCCAACAACCCTGGGGAATGCGGTAACTCTGAAGAAGTTTGGGGGGCTCACTTGGTCACTGTGTGGGAGTATGGTCAATGTGGTGTATGAAATGATACAATGAACTCCGTACTCTGAGCCAGTGACTAGGTGTAACCTGGTCAGTCTTTAATGGCTTCCAGAAGCGAAGATACAAAGGTGAAGTTCAGCTTATATACCGGGCCCAGTACGAGTGTACCCATGACCCTAAGACCTTTGACGGTAATGCCCCCTGGTGGTGGGCAGACCTTATGTACATACATTACAGTCAAACTATCAATTGAGCCGGCTTGGCAAAGAGGGCATTGGTGACTTGCCTTTATAGAAGAGCGCGCAGCGAATGTACTGATCAGGCAAAAGTTCCCCGGGGCTTCCTGGAATGAGACCTGTGGCATAAAAGCTGAGAGCTGTGGTCACAGGCTGTGCACCTTGCTTGTAGGTCTCTTAAAAGCTTCATGTGTGAAGCACAGCCTCCTGAGAATGGTCACGGAAATGGGGCTGGATCTCGAGATTTTGCTGGATGGGCAGGTGAAGCCAGAGTAACTCTGCTTCCCTTGTAGCCTGTTGCAATGAGTCCGAAGATTTGGCCACATGTCTCCATGAGCAATCTCAGTTCAACAATGTGCCTTTAACCGAGTACCTCCGCCTTGATGAAGGTCCTGACAAACTGCGCCATTTAAATAGTGTCGCACAGTTTCAAGGGTGGATGGGAAAGTCTTGAAATTTAGGATGGGTGAAGTTGTCCCTTCCTAACTCTGTCATTTGCATGGGGCTGCCATTTGGGAGGTGGTCACTTCTTGTGCGCGCACTGACACCGAACAGAATTTATGCCGGGGGATTTCTCCAGCAGAATTCCTGTCGGACATTCTTGTCCCCTAAAAGCTGTAAACCCCTCACTCTAGACTGACATACGCAGATTAGCCATTTGGGTGAGATGTTACAGGGATATCACTGCCTGTGAAAGCAAGACTCTGTTAGAAAGGGTTAAATAATTGAACAAAAAAACGACTTGTTCAGAAAGTGGGCAGGTTCACAGAGGCCCAATATTGGGCGAAGCAGCGATCAAAAAGCTTTCTCCTTATCAGACCTCAGTTTTAGAACCAGAGGAGAGACACAAATAATAGGAGAGAATATGGGAGAGAAATAGCAGGAGGGAGGGGAGACAGGAATAGCAGGAGGGAGGGGAGACAGGAATAGCAGGAGGGAGGGGAGACAGGAAAGAGCCAGAGGCTGTGGATGAGTGAGAAACATGGTGTTTTTTTGAGGATATAACTGATAGAATGGATGAGGGAGAACCAGTGGATTTTCAGAAGGCCTTTGATAAAGTCCCACATAAGAGGTTAGTGTGCAAAATTAAAGCACATAGGATTGGAGGTAATGTATTGGCATGGATTGAAAATTGGTTAACTGACAGGAAACAGAGAGTAGGAATAAACGGGTCTTTTTCGGGGGTGGCGGGCAGTGACTAGTGGGGTACTACAGGGATCAGTGCTGGGGCCCCAGCTATTCACAATATCTATAAATGATTTGGATGAGGGAACCAAATGTAATATTTCCAAGTTTGCTGACAACACAAAACTAGGTGGGATTGTGAGTTGTGAGGAGTATGCAAAGACGCTGCAAGGTGATTTAGATAGGTTGAGTGAGTGGGCAAACACATGGCAGATGCAGTATAACGTGGATAAATGTGAAGTTATCCACTTTGGTAGGAAAAACATAAGGACAAAGTATTATTTAAATGGTGATAGCTTGGGAAGTGTCGATGTACAGAGGGACCTGGGTGTCCTTGTACACCAGGCATCGAAAGCAAACATGGTGCAGCAAGCAGTTAGGAAGGCAAATGGTATGTTGGCCTTCATTGCAAGAGGATAGGAGTACAGGAGCAAGGATGTCTTATTACAGTTATATAGGGCCTTGGTGAGACCACACCTGGAGTATTGTGTGCCGTTTTGGTCTCCTTACCTAAGGAAGGATATACTTGCCATAGAGGGAGTGCAGCGAAGGTTCACCAGACTGATTCCTGGGATGGCAGGATTGTCGTATGAGGAGAGATTGGGTCAACTGGGCCTGTATTCACTGGGGTTTAGAAGAATGAGAGGGGATCTCATTGAAACGTATAAAATTCTGACTGGATGTGGGGAGGATGTTTCCCCGGGCTGGGACGTCTAGAACAAGGGGTCACAGTCTCAGGATACGGGGTAGGAAATTTAGGACCGAGATGAAGAGAAATGTTTTCACTCAGAGGGTGGTGAACCTGTGGAATTCTTTACCAAAGAAGGCTGTGGAGGCCACGTCACTGAATATATTTAAGAGGGAGATAGATAGATTTCTAGAAACAAAAGGCATCAAGGGATATGGGGAAAAAGCGGGAATATGGTGTTGAGATAGAGGATCAGCCATGATCATATTGAATGGCAGTGCAGACTCGAAGGGCCAAATGGCCTACTATTGCTCCTATTTTCTATGTTTCTATGTTTCTATGAGACCACCGATTAGTTTTCTGAGACGTATGAAGGTTGGTGGAAGCGTTGGATACACAGCTTCTGTTAAGCAATGGTGGGCATTTGTTAGGGCAACAAAATTATTCCAAATGAAGAAACAACCCACCCATGAATATCATCATCATAGGCAGTCCCTTGAAATTAAGGAAGACTTGCTTCCACTCTAAAAGTGAGTTCTCAGGTGACTGCACAGCCCAATACGGGAATTACAGTCTTTGTCACAGGTGGGACAGATAGTGGTTGAACGAAAGGGTGGGTGGGGAGTCTGATTTGCTGTACGCTCCTTCCGCTGCCTGCGCTTGTTTTCTGCATGCTCTTGGTGATGAGACTCGAGGTGTTCAACGCCCTCCTAGATGCTTTTCCTCCACTTAGGGTGGTCTTTGGCCAGGGACTACCAGGTGTCGGTAGGGATGTTGCACTTTATCAAGGAGGCTTTGAGGGTGTCTTTGAAACATTTCCTCTGCCCAACTGGGGCTTCACTGCCGTGTTGAAGTTCCGAGTCGAGGGCTTGCTTTGGGAGTCTTGTGTCGGGCATGCAGACAGTGTGGCCCGCCCAACGGAGCTGGTCGAGTGTGGTCAGTGCTTCAATGCTGGGGATGTTGGCCTGAGCGAGGACACTGACGTTGGTGCGTCTGTCCTCCCAGGGGATTATCAGGATCTTGCGAAGACATCGTTGGTGGTATTTCTCCAGCGATTTGAGGCGTCTACTGTACATGGTCCATGAATCTGACAACCTTCAATTATCTGAGCATGCGTGGCATTGCATTGATCAATTATTGTATTGGAAATGGCCATTTCCTATTTGAGTTGTACAGCAATGAAGCCTTGCTCCCAGTGACTATTTCACAATTACTTAAGTATTTCTTTCACGTGACGTTTACTGAACTGAATCTTGTAGGAAGATTTAATTGCATATTTAATGAATTCTCCTTCATTGTATGTGTGCTGATGATTGTTCCAGGAATGAGTTGAGATAATGAATTATAAAGAAACTCCTTTGAAATGGTACTATTGCTGCCTGCACCGAACCTCCCTTTGTATCTGGCCTTTGTATATTATCCAATTCTAGATAGACTTTTTAAATCTTAGAATTTTTATGTAACACATATTTCATTACAAATCTATTTTTAATCCACTGTCAATTTGTGGCCTTGATTTTTAAATTCTCGATATTTATTGCTCCCAGAATGGTATCCCCCACCTCCCACTGGCGATGCCTCAAACACAAGGTTTTCACTGGGTTGTCACTCATGCCACTGGCCTGAAGCTGTATCCGCCCTGTATTGAACAGGTACCATTACCCATGCTCTCCATGCACTCATGGTCATTGTCCAACATGGCCACAGGAATGATGACCCACTTCAGGATGCCACACACAATGGTCCATTATTCCACCTTTTATATTCCCGTTACCAAACAAACTTAACCGGGCCGAAATTGCTCTCAGTGGGAAATTGGGGAGGGCGCTTTGACTTAACCGGAAATTTACCGTCTGCCGGGAGTCAAAGAGAAGAGCCGGAAAATTTGGCTCTTTAACTCTGGTGTCACCTCCCAGCGCTTTGGGGCGCTGTTTGAGGTGGTGTAGGAGCAGGTTTGCGAGGTGATGATGTCAGCGCATTGCGGACGTGCCGCGTCGCGCTGATACATTGCAACGTCCCTCCCCTTCACTTAAAGGCCGACGTGGAGCCCACTGGGCCACCATGGAGGGTTTTGGCCGGGCCAGCGGCCCAGCTCCCAAGAGGGTGTGCCGGGCTGCCTGTTGGCGGCCTGGCCGAACCAGCGGCTGCCATTGTCGGGCTGCCTCAGGTGTCGGCCCGACAATTGAAACAAAATGGCGGCCGCAGCAGTGCACCCTTCCCTTTAAGGGCGGCCACACCGCCCAGCTGCTGGCAGCTGTTCACCTTGTGGAGCAATTTCCCCCATGGGGCTGTAAAGGATCGCCGCCGGGTGGTAAGGGGTTGGCGGGGCAGAAACATGGAGCCCAATGGAAACCCATTCCCGCCGCCCCTGGCTCGGGGGCAATTGCCCCCAGGTGGAAAGGCCTTACCACCACATTAGAGGCGGTAACGGGCCTTAAAGAAGAGGGCAATCTCCGCACCCCCCTCCCCCCCGCTACCCCCAGATGTTTCTGTGAACACATTGAAAAAAAATTGAAAAGATGAAATGGCAAAATAAAGGCCGAGAACAATGTACAGGAGAGAGTGTCATATGAAAAATATTTTCTATAACAACTTGCTTTAATATTCCAAGGCGTTTCAAGGGCACGTAATCAGATAAAAATTGACATCGAGCCAAAGGTGGAGATCTTAGGGCCATCCCTGATAATGTTTCTGTTGGGCTGTCACACCTATAAGAATATATTTTTTCTTCTCACAATCCACTGCCCCCATAAATTCTCCTCTATTTAACATTAAACATCCACAAGGTTTTCATTTATAGTAAAATATCTCTATGCATTATGTCCCATTAATAATAATTTCCTATAGATTTTCATATTTATTATTTATAATGTAAATTCATAGATATGACAGCACAGATGGAGGACATTGAGTCATTGGCACCGATATTAACTCGGAGGCGGGAAGGGAGCAGACGCGGAAGAACGGGTTTCCCTCAGGCCCTGCCGAATTTAACAGCAGGGCCTGAATGACATCTTGTGTCTCTGTTTCCCGGCTACAGCCAGCCACATTGAAAGGCAGATTGGCGGTCAGGCGGGAAGGCCTGTGATGCCAGGCCGCAGTCGGGGAGCAGAGAGGAGGGAGGAAGAGATTGGTGGTTGTGGGGACATCGATGGGGGACATGGGGGGTGGGGGGGGGGGAACCGGAGAGATCGGGGCAGAGAGGGGTCCGTGGACCATCGAAGACATCGGGAGAGCATCAGATAACGGGGTGGGGATGGTATGGCTGGTCCGATCACTGGGGAGGTTAACAGGTTTGCTTGGTGGGCCGGGGTGGGCCGGGGGGGAGTACTCTAGCTGCTCCTGACCCACTAGCCGTGCTGGAAGGGCACTTACCTGTTCCATGCAGGTGTCCTCGCCTCCCTTTAGCTGCCGGGTTTCCTGCAGCCTCATTAAAATATTTAAATGAGCGACCCGCCTCCTAGGAGCGGGTTGGTCAGCCACCCACAGTCCCGCCTCCGTTAAAACCGGAAGTAGGTGGGTTTGGGGTGGGTTGGGTTTGGATTTTATTCACATTTTTACTTCCCACTCGACCAAATCCCACCCATTTTGGAGGGTTAAATTTGCCCCCATTGTGCATATACTGGTACTTTGGACTGAAGTTATCTGCTCCAATCTCATTTCTCTGCTATCTCCCCATTCTCCTTAAAACTTTTCATATTCATAATGATCCAAATTCCCTCTAAAATAAAATTTGATTGACTTGGTGTCAATAGCTACTAGAGGTAATGTACCCATATTCTGGTAACCCCTTGCATTCAAAATATTTTTCTAACCTCCTTTAAGCTTTTAGTACCAATCCTAAATTCCTGCTTTCTTGCAATCAATTCACTAACGTGTTGAAATAATCTTTCACTATTTACTCTCTCAAACACTTTCAAAACTTTGAACCCTTCTATTAGTTTCCACTCCACCCCTTTAATCTCTGTTTCAGTGAACACAGCCCTCGCTTTTCCAATGTCTCATCACAATGTTACTCCCTCATTCATGGTATCAGCCTGGTGAATCTAAAGTGCACCTTTATCATGGCTCCCATATCCTTTCTATAAATGGAGTGTCACAAACTGTACACTTAATGCCAGCTCAGGCCGAACCAATGCCTTATACAGATTCATCAGCACTCCCCTGCTTTCTGGCTCACAGCCTAATATGCAAATCCCAGAATTTGTAGAAAAAAAGAAAGATTGATTTTTTTCACCCTCAATCCGACTATTGTATCTGATCCAATCCTCACAGTTTGTCACTTCCCCTAATTAGGTGTCATCAGCAAATGTTGACATTATTCCCTCTTTCCTGGTTTCCAAATCATTAATGTAGCATTAGCTGTGGCTCGGTGGGTAGCACTGAGTCAGAATGTTGTAGGTTCAAGTCCCACTCCAGAGATTTGAGCACAAGATCTAGGTTGACACTCCAGAGGGATGTTTAATCCCTAAAATAGTGGGTTGGGGACAGGTGAGATGTGAAAATTTAAATAACCTCAAACCAAATCCAACCTGCTCACTTTAATGGAGGCGGGACAAAGAGGGTGGTCATCTAAATATTATAATGAGGCTGCGTGCCTCATAGTTACCCTATCTTCCAGGTTTAACCCTGGTCGGCCGGGTTTCCCAGGCCTCGGGAAACCTGGTAGCTGAAGGGAGAGACGGACTGCTTCGTGGGACAGGTGGGGACAGGTGGGGGCAGGTGTGCTCACTCCTCTTCCCTGCCCGCCATCGGACCCCGCTCCCAGGATCAGAGATCAGACTCCAGAATCCACCAGCCCGCCAGATCAGTGACTGTCCCCGCACCTCCCCCCCCCCCACCCCCCGCATGCTATCAGTAACTCAGCTTTAGGCTCTCTACCTGCTCCTGGGCTGCAGCCTCCGCTGGTACATCTCCCACCCAACGGGGAGCCGAGCCTACCAATCAGGATGCCCTCTGGGCGGGGTTCCCGCTGTAAAGAAGGATGCACACTGTGCTGTTACAACTGCATAGTGTGCGGAGTTCCCGACCAAAACTCTCCCCTCCCCCCTCACAAAACCCACCCGAATAATTATCGGGGCCTTCAATGCAGCACTGAAGGAGTTCTACACTGTCAGAGATGCCATCTTTTGGATGACACATTAAACCGAGGCCCCATCTATCTTCTCAGGTGGACGTCAAACATCCAATGGCCCGATTTCGAAGAATGTTTCCTCAGTATCCCGGCCAACATTTATCCCTTAACCAACATCACTAAAACAGATGATCTGGTCATTTATTTCATTGCTGTTTGTGGGACCTTGCTTTGCGTAAATTGGATGGTGCATTTCCTACATTACAACAATGACCACACTTCAAAAGTTCTTCATTGGCTGTGAAGCATTTTGGAATGTCCTGAGGTCAGAAAGGTGCTATATAAATGCAAGTTCTTTCTTTCTTTCTATATGAAGGACAGGCCCGATCCCAATACTGAACCTTGGGGCACACTAATTGGTAAATCTTGTCAATCTGAGAAACACCCATTTACTCACATTCCCTGCTTTCTACCCATCAGCGAATATTCTGCCACTTCGCATTTAATATAGTCGGCCTTGATTTTCACAACAAGTCTTTTTATGAAATGCTTTTTGAATACACTGCATTCTCCATGTTGATATGCTCAGTAATTTTCTCAAAGTATTCAATTAAATTAATCAAACACGATCAGTCCTTTGGAAATCCATGTTTACTGTCCCCGATTAGCTCTTACCCTTCTAAACATAGACAAAAGCTTTTCATTGTAAGGTCTCTGACAGTCTTCTTACGAACAACATGAGGTCTACCAGTCAGTAATTACTTGGCTGCTACTTAGTGCCACTGCTATTTCATCGCTAACCTCCTTCAGTATTCTGGGCTGCTGATCATCCGGGCCTGGTGAATTATTAGGGCTGGTTTTCCTATTGTTCCCTGGCTCTCAGGCCAGGCGTTTTCAGGATGTGAACAATTCTATCAGAGCCACATTCATTGCCTATCCCTGGCTGCCCCAAGTAGGTGGCGACAGGTCTTCTGGAGATGCATCCCTTGTGCTAATGGTGCTCCCACGATGGTGTTAGATAGAAACATAGAAAATAGGAGCAGTAGTAGGCCATTCGGCCCTTCGAGTCTGCACCGCCATTCAATGTGATCATGGCTGATCCTCTATCTCAACACCATATTCCCGCTTTTTCCCCATACCCCTTGATATCTTTTGTTTCTAGAAATCTATCTAGCTCCCTCTTAAATATATTCAGTGTGAATTGGCCTCCACAACCTCTAAGTTAGAGAATTCCACACGTTTACCACCCTCGGAGTGAAAACATTTCTCCTCATCTCGGTCCTAAATTTCCTACCCCGTTTCCTGAGACTGTGACCCCAGCCAGGGGAAACATCCTCCCTGCATCCAGTCCAGTCAGAATTTTATACGTTTCAATGAGATCCCCTCTCATTCTTCTAAACTCCAGTGAATACAGGCCCAGTCGACCCAATCTCTCCTCATACGACAGTCCTGTCATCCCAGGAATCAGTCTGGTGAACCTTCGCTACACTCCCTCTGTGGCAAGTATATCCTTTCTTAGGTAAGGAGATCAAAACTGCACACAATACTCCAGGTGCGGTCTCACCAAGGCCCTGCGTAACTATAGTAAAGCATCCTATACTCCTGCTTCTGTAACGAATTCTATAATATTGACCCAACAACAAAGATGTTGGCACAATTTGATTGGCACTGCCCTGTGGCAATGGCTTGCACTACAAATGAGGGGTAGATGCAATTAGGAGCCTGAGAGCAACACCAGCCGCGGCCCCAGAGGCCAAAGGTCCTACCCGGGGAAGAAATTGAAAGCTGACCGGATTTTCATACTGAGGTGCTCACTTGCAATAATGCCCAGAAAATTACAGTGGGCTCCCCATATTCGGCTGGGGCGCATGGGCACGGGTCCCGTAGGCCCATGCGTTAATCAGCCCCTGCGTTAGCAATCCCACGACACTAGAGCAGGGAGCTCTCTTGGTCACCCATATATTATTTTCCAGTCTAAATGGCTGCAGCACAAATAATGGTGTAAATGCAGCAATTGACGATCACCATTGACCGTAGTGATGGACTGAGCGGTGAGAACGGACTTTAACTGGCTTAGGCCAGCGCACCAGCAGAATGGCGCAAGTATCAACAACAACAACAACTTGTATTTATATAGCGTCTTTAACGTAGTAAAACATCCCAGGGTGCTTTGCAGGAATGTTATAAGACAAAACAAGTTAGTTTGACACCTAGCCACATAAGAAGAAATTACAGCAGATTACCAAAAGCTTGGTCAAAGAGGTAGGCTTTAAGGAGCGTCTTAAAGGAGGAAAAAGAGGTGGAGAGGTTTAGGGAAGGAGTTCCAGAGCTTAGGGCCCAGGCAGCTGAGGGCACGGCCACTGATGGTTGAGTGATTATAATCAGGGATGCTCAGGAGGGCAGAACATGAAGAGCACAGACATCTCGGGGGGTTGTGGGGCTGAAGGAGATTACAGAGACAGGGAGGGGGTGAGGCCATGGAGTGACTTGTAAACAAGGATGAGAACTTTGAAATCGAGGCGTTGCTTAACCGGGAGCCAATGTACGTCAGTGAGCACAGGGGGTGATGGTGAACGGGACTTGATGCGAGTTAGGACACGGCAGCTGAGTTTTGGATGACCTCAAGTTTACGTAGGGTAGAATGTGGGAGGCCGGCCAGGAGTGCGTTGGAGTAGTCAAGTCTAGTAGTCAAGATTTATCCCAGAAAATCATGGCGCAATGCAGATAAAGTCATAACTCACTTGCTGCATAATTTCCTGGAACTTCTACGTATTAACAAGACCGGTACTGCGTCGTTACTATGGCGCGAGTTACCAGCAAATTCCAGCCCATTATTTCCAGAACGTTGAATAGATGGGCAGAAATGATTGCAGCCATGGAAAAGTTTACCTCTGTACCCTGGATTGCCCTCTCCCCGTGTAACCTGCGGCTCTCCTTCGGTAGTATGGTAGTGGACTTTAACCGGCTTCGGCGAGCGCATCGGCAGAGCGCGTCCTTCTGTAAGCTGCCGCTGGATTGCTCCACACCCTCCATTGTCTCTCCCCAGGAATGACCTGACCACTGTGTCGCCGTAATGTTTGCAGATGTTGGATGGACACCAACGCTCCTTTAAGCTGCACAGTTGTGTAGCTGCTCGCAGCTCCCACGCAGGCCGCACGCCGGCTTGACAATCGGAAAAATCGCGCCTGCACACTGGGAATGCGAACAGGCCGTGCAGGGCATTCAGGGGGCTCACCCACCCAAAACAGAAATGAGAGGGAACATTGGCAGAGACCCCGTTTACGTGCGTTTGTGTGAGAATGAGAAGGAGAGGCTGGGGGGGAGAGAGAGGCAGAAAAAGCCGCAGCGGTCTGGAGAAGTTTGGATGAGTCCTTTGTGGTTGTACACCACGAGAGGTGGACATTTACCGAGTCTGTTTGCGGCAGGGACCCTCGTGAGAAAGCTGGCAGCAAAAGTTCCCCATTTCGGGTGTGATACGTGCTCAAAAAAACGACCCACTGTAACCCGTTTTTGTCCAAATCTTTGCTCTCAAAAAGGGCGAGTTACCATTAGACTGAAATGCTGTCACATAATTTGGACAGGAGGTGAAATGATCAACACTGCTCTCTGGAACTATATAAAAATAACAAAAACTTTCTGTCTCTATAATTAGGGACAATATACATCTGCTTTCCAGATTGATCTCCTTTTGAATTGTAGGAACTCTAGAATCTCAGGTGGTGGGATATTTATACAAGTCATACATTGTTTGTGTGCACTGGCATGAAGGAATCTGCTGTATAAATAAGAGCGTGTTAAGAAGGGATAATATGCTGTGTAATGATTGAGTTAATAATTGATTGCTAAAACAAGTACTGTATTTCCCAGCAGTCCTTAGATTTCACCCCCTGGAGGTATGGGTACTACATGTGAAATGTTTAGCTTGAAAATGTGTCAAAGGAGTTGTCACCAGAACAGGCCTGCAAGCAGTTATGGATCATTCTTTGCTTCCCAACACTCATGCCAGTGACCCCTTTCGCCTCTGGTTGTGCTGGATCCATACCGGTACTAATAGAAACAAAAGCAGTGCTCACACATACTCAGGGAAGGTCACTTAAAACAGCCAACAAGGCTGCCATCCTTACATAGCTGCGTCACCTCTGCCCTTTGTCACCTGAACTTTGCCCCTAATTTACAACAGGTCACTTTGTAACAACTGGTGCTTGCACAGGTCAGCACAAATGTCTACAGTGGAAATGACATTAAAAACCAAGACAGCGCCATTATGAAATGTTTACAAGGCCGGCTACATCTGGTTTGCCTCAAGGAAAGCACGGCAGAACTTTCACCAAAGACGGCACCTTATGCTGATGAGAACAGCAGTTTGAACCAACAACTTGCAATTTAGCCATCAAGATGATGCTTGCTTTACATGAGGCTTAGATATATATTCATTACTTGTTTTACTATAGTGGTAGGTATTGCATAGACCAAATGAATAATAGTACAATCCTCTTTTACATTTGTGTAGTCCTCATTTCTTTTCCAATCTGCAATGTATTCTCTCATAAATCCATGTTGAAAGACTTCCTTGAAGGTGCGCTTTGTGGACATATAGAAAACTACCTAATTGGGCTGGATTTTTGGCTTTGCTATTTTCGGGGCGAAAACAGAGGCGGGGTGGGAAAGTTACCGGCCGGGTAATGTCTGCGCTGTGTGGAGTAATTTTTCCCATCTGGGCCCTGCGCCGGGGTGCAGCATAAGGGAGGCGTTGTACGACTTTCGTGCAAAAATAGGGACCTCACCAACGAAAGTGCGGGGCCGGGAATGCTCCGAGAGAGGTCTCGGGAGGGGCAAATATAACCAAAAAGAAAATTCACAAAAACATTCAAAAACATTGCCCACACTACCGCAACACAAATTGCTACAAACATGTAAAAGAATAAACACTGGAACTTATCATTTTTGTAGTTTATCCACTTCACCGCCGCCAGCAGGGATGGACCGCTGTGTTTTCCCTGGCGGGCATCGCGGGGCGCGTTTCGGGGATTACGGGTCGGGTGCGAATGGACACTACCGCCGGTGTTGCAATGACAGGCGTAGCACACCTGGCACAGCTCTTTCCGGCGGTGCTTCCCGCAGAGGGTCAAAACCCGGCGAAACCCAGAGCGCAAATGACCCGAATATCCAGCCCAATCATCATCATCATCATCATAGGCAGTCCCTCGAAATCGAGGAAGACTTGCTTTCACTCTAAAAGTGAGTTCTCAGGTGGCTGTACAGTCCAATACGGGAATTACAGTCTCTGTCACAGGTGGGACAGACAGTGGTGGAAGGAAAGGGTGGGTGGGGAGTCTGGTTTGCCGCACGCTCCTTCTGCTGCCTGCGTTTGTTTCCTGCATGCTCTCGGCGACGTTAAACTAATATTGCAGGGGGATGGGAACCTATACAGGGAGACAGAGGGAGACAAAATGAGGCAAAGGCAAAAGACAGAAAGGGGATGAGGAAAAGTGGAGGGCAGAGAAACCCAAGGCAAAGAACAAAAAGGGCCACTGTACAGCAAAATTCTAGAAGGACAAAGGGTGTTAAAAAAGCAAGCCTGAAGGCTTTGTGTCTTAATGCAAGGAGTATCCGCAATAAGGTGGATGAATTAACTGTGCAAATAGATGTTAACAAATATGATGTGATTGGGATTACGGAGACGTGGCTCCAGGATGATCAGGGCTGGGAACTCAACATCCAGGGGTATTCAACATTCAGGAAGGATAGAATAAAAGGAAAAGGAGGTGGGGTAGCATTGCTGGTTAAAGAGGAGATTAATGCAATAGTTAGGAAAGACATTAGCTTGGATGATGTGGAATCTATATGGGTAGAGCTGCAGAACACTAAAGGGCAAAAATCGTTAGTGGGAGTTGTGTACAGACCTCCAAACAGTAGTAGTGATGTTGGGGAGGGCATCAAACAGGAAATTAGGAGTGCATGCAATAAAGGTGCAGCAGTTATAATGGGTGACTTTAATATGCACATAGATTGGGCTAGCCAAACTGGAAGCAATACGGTAGAGGAGGATTTCCTGGAATGCATAAGGGATGGTTTTCTAGACCAATATGTCGAGGAACCAACTAGGGGGGAGGCCATCTTAGACTGGGTGTTATGTAATGAGAAAGGATTAATTAGCAATCTCATTGTGCGAGGCCCCTTGGGGAAGAGTGACCATAATATGGTGGAATTCTGCATTAGGATGGAGAATGAAACAGTTAATTCAGAGACCATGGTCCAGAACTTAAAGAAGGGTAACTTTGAAGGTATGAGGCATGAATTGGCTAAGATAGATTGGCTAATGATACTTAAGGGGTTGACTGTGGATGGGCAATGGCAGACATTTAGAGACCGCATGGATGAACTACAACAATTGTACATTCCTGTCTGGCGTAAAAATAAAAAAGGGAAGGTGGCTCAACCGTGGCTATCTAGGGAAATCAGGGATAGTATTAAAGCCAAGGAAGTGGCATACAAATTGGCCAGAAATAGCAGCGAACCTGGGGACTGGGAGAAATTTAGAACTCAGCAGAGGAGTACAAAGGGTTTTATTAGGGCAGGGAAAATGGAGTACGAGAAGAAGCTTGCAGGGAACATTAAGGCGGATTGCAAAAGTTTCTATAGGTATGTAAAGAGAAAAAGACAAACGTAGGTCCCCTGCAGTCAGAATCAGGGGAAGTCATAACGGGGAACAAAGAAATGGCAGACCAATTGAACAAGTACTTTGGTTCAGTATTCACTAAGGAGGACACAAACAACCTTCCGGATATAAAAGTGGTCAGAGGGTCTATTAAGGAGGAGGAACTGAGGGAAATCTTTATTAGTCGGGAAATTGTGTTGGGGAAATTGATGGGATTGAAGGCCGATAAATCCCCAGGGCCTGATGGACTGCATCCCAGAGTACTTAAGGAGGTGGCCTTGGAAATAGCGGATGCATTGACAGTCATTTTCCAACATTCCATTGACTCTGGATCAGTTCCTATCGAGTGGAGGGTAGCCAATGTAACCCCACTTTTTAAAAAAGGAGGGAGAGAGAAAGCAGGGAATTATAGACCGGTCAGCCTGACCTCAGTAGTGGGTAAAATGATGGAATCAATTATTAAGGATGTCATAGCAGCGCATTTGGAAAATGGTGACATGATAGGTCCAAGTCAGCATGGATTTGTGAAAGGGAGATCATGCTTGACAAATCTTCTGGAATTTTTTGAGGATGTTTCCAATAAAGTGGACAAAGGAGTACCAGTTGATGTGGTATATTTGGACTTTCAGAAGGCTTTCGACAAGGTCCCACACAGGAGATTAATGTGCAAAGTTAAAGCACATGGGATTGGGGGTAGTGTGCTGACGTGGATTGAGAACTGGTTGTCAGACAGGGAAGCAAAGAGTAGGAGTAAATGGGTACTTTTCGGAATGGCAGGCAGTGACTAGTGGGGTACCGCAGGGTTCTGTGCTGGGGCCCCAGCTGTTTACATTGTACATTAATGATTTAGACGAGGGGATTAAATGTAGTATCTCCAAATTTGCGGATGACACTAAGTTGGGTGGCAGTGTGAGCTGCGAGGAGGATGCTATGAGGCTACAGAATGACTTGGATAGGTTAGGTGAGTGGGCAAATGCATGGCAGATGAAGTATAATGTGGATAAATGTGAGGTTATCCACTTTGGTGGTAAAAACAGAGAGACAGACTATTATCTGAATGGTGACAGATTAGGAAAAGGGAAGGTGCAACGAGACCTGGGTGTCATGGTACATCAGTCATTGAAGGTTGGCATGCAGGTACAGCAGGCGGTTAAGAAAGCAAATGGCATGTTGGCCTTCATAGCGAGGGGATTTGAGTACAGGGGCAGGGAGGTGTTGCTACAATTGTACAGGGCCTTGGTGAGGCCACACCTGGAGTATTGTGTGCAGTTTTGGTCTCCTAACTTGAGGAAGGACATTCTTGCTATTGAGGGAGTGCAGCGAAGATTCACCAGACTGATTCCCGGGATGGTGGGACTGACCTATCAAGAAAGACTGGATCAACTGGGCTTGTATTCACTGGAGTTCAGAAGAGTGAGCGGGGACCTCATAGAAACGTTTAAAATTCTGACGGGTTTGGACAGGTTGGATGCAGGAAGAATGTTCCCAATGTTGGGGAAGTCCAGAACCAGGGGTCACAGTCTAAGGATAAGGGGTAAGCCATTTAGGACCGAGATAAGGAGAAACTTCTTCACCCAGAGAGTGGTGAACCTGTGGAATTCTCTACCACAGAAAGTAGTTGAGGCCAATTCACTAAATATATTCAAAAGGGAGTTAGATGAAGTCCTTGCTACTCGGGGGATCAAGGGGTATGGCGTGAAAGCAGGAAGTGGGTACTGAAGTTTCATGTTCAGCCATGAACTCATTGAATGGTGGTGCAGGCTAGAAGGGCTGAATGGCCTGCTCCTGCACCTATTTTCTATGTTTCTATGTTTCTATGCTCCCGGATGCTCTTCCTCCACTTAGGGCGGTCTTTGGCCAGGGACTCCCAGGTGTCCGTGGGGATGTTGCACTTTATCAAGGAGGCTTTGAGGGTGTCCTTGAAACGTTTCCTCTCCCCACCTGGGGCTCGCTTGCCGTGTAGGAGTTCCAAGTAGAGCGCTTGCTTTGGGAGTCTTGTGTCGGGGCATGCGAACAATGTGACCCGCCCAATGGAGCTGGTCGAGTGTGGTCAGTGCTTCGATGCTGGGGATGTTGGCCTGATCGAGAACACTGACATTGGTGCGTCTACCCTCTCAGTGGATTTGCATGATTTTGCGGAGGCAGCGCTGGTGGTATTTCTCCAGTGTTTTGAGGTGTCTACTGTATATGGTCCACGTCTCTGAGCCATATAGGAGGGCGGGTATCACTACTGCCCTACAGACCATGAGCTTGGTGCCAGATTTGAGGTCCTGGTCTTCAAACACTCTCTTCCTCAGGCGACCGAAGGCTGCGCTGGCACACTGGAGGTGGGAATCACGAGATACAGCTTTCTGTTTTAATGCATGCTGGCTGATCTGCCCACTGTCACTGTCACTGTGTGCTAAGCAGAAGCAGGAGCCCAGGAGCTCGAGAGAGAGAGAGAGAGAGAGAGAGGAAAGTTGAGGGTCGGGACCCTGAGGTAGGAGAGTACCAGACTGGGAGCTGCAGAGAGGCAACGAGGAAAGCAATACGCTGGAAGAGTGGAGCAGTGAAATCTGAACGATGGGAGAGGGGTTCGGAGCATTGATAGAGCCGATTCCAGCATTCAATTAACTCATGGCTGATCTGTATCTCAACTCCATTTACTGCCTTGCTTCCTTATCCCATAATACTCTTAGCAAACAAAAATGCATCAATCTCAGTTTTGAAATGTTCAATTGTCCTGGCCTTTTTGCAACAATTCGGACTGCATTGCAAGACTCCCCCAGATCAATTGTGGCACTTGAAGTGTGTGTTCAGTGTACCAATGGGGTGCTCATTGATAACTCTTGTGGAGTCACACACCTCATTATGTCTGTGCTGCTGTCCTAGGATTGTGCGGAGGTGTCATGAACCATAGCCGGAGAGGATAGTCTGCATCCCAGGAGCCACTTTGTCCTCTAACTTTTAAGGATCAAATATTGACTGTACCATGCACTGTCTTAAAATGAAGGCGCCCTAAATGCTGCCTGGGAAGCATGTATTAACTTGCATAATGCAATGCTGATAGCTACAAACAAACTGAGCATCATTGAGAGCTAGTGAGTTCAAGTTCCACTCCAGAGACTTGGGCTCAAAATCTAGGCTGACACCTCAGTGCAGTATTGAGGGAGCGCTGCACTGTTGGTGCTGTATTTTGGATGAGACGTTAAACCACGGACCTGTCTGCCTTCTCAGGTGGATGTAAAAGATCCCATGCCACTATCTTGATGATTGTCCCGGCCAATATTTATCTCTTAACAAACACCTAACCCAGATGATCTGGTCATTGCCTCATTGCTGTTTGTGGGAGCTTGCTGTGCGCAAATTGGCTGCTGCGTCTCTTACATTACAACAGTGACAACACTTCAAAAATACTTCATTGGCTGGAAAGCGCTTTGGGATACCTGGAGGTTATAAAAAGCAGGATATAAATGCAAGTTTGTTTGTATCGTTTGGCAATGTTCTTCAAAAATTGAAGGTATGCGGGCCTTTGTCTATGTGTTCCAGTGCAGGTGGTAGCAATTTGTAGGTACAGAGTGCCGTATGCATCCTTTCCTGCTTGGTATCCCTCACTGCTGATCCTCTTCCTCCTCTCCCAAGAAACAAAGTTATTGCAGAATTTCCATTGGAAAACCATGCATGACCCAAGGCCTTCCCACATCCCTTGAACTACATTTGAAGTGTAATTGCTGTTGTAATGTGGGAAACGTGGCAGCCAATTTGCGCACAGCAAGCTCCCACAAATAGCAAATTGACTAGATAATGACCAGATAATCTGTTTTTAGCTATTAATTGAGGGATAAATGTTGGCCAGAACACCAGGGAGGGCTTCGAATATTGCCATGGGCAGACGGGGCCTCGGCTTAATGCCTTTTGCTGACAGCAGCTCCGACAGTGCAGCGCTCCCTCTGTACTGCACTGGAGTGTCAGCCTAGATTTTGGGCTCAAGTCCCTGGAATGGGGCTTGAATCCACATCCTCCTGCTCTAGAAGTGGGAGTGCTACCCGCTGAGCTACGGCTGACACCTACCAGTGTTAGATGAGCGGATATGATGGAAAACATGACATTACCGCACCTTTGCACAATCATTTATATGCACCTATCCACACAGTGATCAACACTTTAAAAGCACGTTCAGAGAATCTGTTTAGGGATATGGAGGGAATAGATGTAGATCCCGCATTAAAGACCACCCCCCCCCTAATATTCTGCTTAGATCCACCTGATCCACACATAAATTGGTCAGAAGCGGATCAGGAAATCCAAGCTAGTTAGCCTGTTCACTTAATAGAAGTTTGACCCGTTGGTGTAGCATAGCCAATGAACATCCCAGAGAAATTACAGGGTTATAATGGTAAGGAATGTGAATTATAATAAATAATGTATAGATGGATTCAACCAAGGAAGCAGTTGATGAGTGTATATTAGAGCTCTTACAGATTATGGCACTATCTCGATGATCTCAGTTATTGATTTTCAACCGTATTATAGATAAATATTCGTTATGATGATGATTTGGGCAAATCAAGATTTCTGAAAGGTAGCATTACTGCACTCGCTATATAAGGCTGTGTGGTGCTCAAGACTTAATATAACATACAATATTTATATGTCCAACACCAAGAAGAACCATATAACCCACCCCCTTGACCATGCTTTATGCATTGAATAAATTATAGTATCTTAAGGGAAGGGGCCTGCTGGATAACCAATCATCATCATCATTGGCAGTCCCTCGAAATCGAGGAAGACTTGTTTCCACTCTAAAAGTGAGTTCTCAGGTGGCTGTACAGTTCAATAGAGGAATTACAGTCTGTGTCACAAGTGGGGCAGACAGTGGTTGAAGGAAAGGTTGGGTGGGGAGCCTGGTTTGCCACACCCTCCTTCCGCTGTCTGCGCTTGATTTCCGCATGCTCTTGGCGACGAGATTCAAGGTGCTCAGTGCCCTCCCGGATGCTCTTCCTCCACTTAGGGCAGTCTCTGGCCAGGGCTTCTGTCATATGTTGACGCTTGGGGTCACTAGACACCAGAGGGTGCCACTGTCGGAGGTCATCGGGCTATACGCGCATGTCGAGGAGGCGGGAGCTCGGAGCAGTCAGTCGAGGAGGCGGGAGCTCGGAGCAGCGCGAGTCCGGGGTCGGCGAGAGGCCTATAAAGGCCAGCGGTAGTCAGTCAGTCGAGGAGGTGGGAGCTCGGAGCAGCGCGAGTCCGGGGTCGGCGAGAGGCCTATAAAGGCCAGCGGGAGTCGAGCAGTTCGAGCAGTCAGTCGAGGAGGCGGGAGCTCGGAGCAGCGCGAGTCCGGGGTCGGCGAGAGGCGGGGCTTGTGCAGCTACAGGGAGAAGGCAAAAAAACAAAGGTGACGTCACAGCCTAGGGGGTAAGTGATTGGCTGGTGATTGGTGAGTAGTTTTTCTTTTTCTTCTTATATTGGTCAGTAACTTTTAACATTGTTATTACCAGTTTAAGTGTATCTAAGGGTTAAGACATGGCAGGAGAGCTCGGTCGGGTGTTATGCTCCTCCTGTACCATGTGGGAACTCAGGGACGCTTCCGGTGTCCCTGACGACTATGTGTGCGGGAAGTGTATCCGCCTCCAGCTCCTGACGGTCCGCGTTACGGAATTGGAGCTGAAGGTGGATTCACTCTGGAGCATCCACGATGCTGAGAATGACGTGAGTATCACGTGTAGTGAGTTGGTCTTACCGCAGGGAAAGGGTCCACAGCCAGATAGGGAATGGAAGACCAGCAGGAAGAGTAGAGCAAGGAAGGTAGTGCAGGGGTCCCCTGTGGTCATCCCCCTGCAAAACAGATACACCGCTTTGGGTACTGTTGAGGGGAATGACTCATCAGGGGAGGGCAGCAGCAGCCAAGTTCATGGCACCGTGGCTGGCTCTGCTGCACAGGAGGGCAAGAAAAAGAGTGGGAGAGCGATAGTGATAGGGGATTCAATTGTGAGGGGAATAGATAGGCGTTTCTGCGGCCGCAACCGAGACTCCAGGATGGTATGTTGCCTCCCTGGTGCAAGGGTCAAGGATGTCTCGGAGCGGGTGCAGGACATTCTGAAATGGGAGGGAGAACAGCCAGTTGTCGTGGTGCACATTGGTACCAACGACATAGGCAAAAAAAGGGATGAGGTCCTACGAAACGAATTTAAGGAGCTAGGAGCTAAATTAAAAAGTAGGACCTCAAAAGTAGTAATCTCGGGATTGCTACCAGTGCCACGTGATAGTCAGAGTAGGAATCGCAGGATAGCGCAGATGAATACGTGGCTTGAGCAGTGGTGCAGCAGGGAGGGATTCAAATTCCTGGGGCATTGGGACCGGTTCTGGGGGAGGTGGGACCAGTACAAACCGGACGGTCTGCACCTGGGCAGGACTGGAACCAATGTCCTCGGGGGAGTGTTTGCTAGTGCTGTTGGGGAGGATTTAAACTAATATGGCAGGGGGATGGGAACCAATGCAGGGAGACAGAGGGAAACAAAAAGGAGCCAAAAGCAAAAGACAGAAAGGAGATGAGGAAAAGTGTAGGGCAGAGAAACCCAAGGCAAAGAACAAAAAGGGCCACTGTACAGCAAAATTCTAAAAGGACAAAGGGTGTTAATAAAACAAGCCTCAAGGCTTTGTGTCTTAATGCAAGGAGTATCCGCAATAAGGTGGATGAATTAATTGTGCAAATAGATGTTAACAAATATGATGTGATTGGGATTACGGAGACGTGGCTCCAGGATGATCAGGGCTGGGAACTCAACATTCAGGGGTATTCAACATTCAGGAAGGATAGAATAAAAGGAAAAGGAGGTGGGGTAGCATTGCTGGTTAAAGAGGAGATTAATGCAATAGTTAGGAAAGACATTAGCTTGGATGATGTGGAATCTATATGGGTAGAGCTGCAGAACACCAAAGGGCAAAAAACGTTAGTAGGAGTTGTGTACAGACCTCCAAACAGTAATAGGGATGTTGGGGAGGGCATCAAACAGGAAATTAGGGGTGCATGCAATAAAGGTGTAGCAGTTATAATGGGTGACTTTAATATGCACATAGATTGGGCTAGCCAAACTGGAAGCAATACGGTGGAGGAGGATTTCCTGGAGTGCATAAGGGATGGTTTTCTAGACCAATATGTTGAGGAACCAACTAGGGGGGAGGCCATCTTAGACTGGGTGTTGTGTAATGAGAGAGGATTAATTAGCAATCTCATTGTGCGAGGCCCCTTGGGGAAGAGTGACCATAATATGGTGGAATTCTGCATTAGGATGGAGAATGAAACAGTAAATTCAGAGACCATGGTCCAGAACTTAAAGAAGGGTAACTTTGAAGGTATGAGGCGAGAATTGGCTAGGATAGATTGGCGAATGATACTTAGGGGGTTGACTGTGGATGGGCAATGGCAGACATTTAGAGACCGCATGGATGAAGTACAACAATTGTACATTCCTGTCTGGCGTAAAAATAAAAAGGGGAAGGTGGCTCAACCGTGGCTATCTAGGGAAATCAGGGATAGTATTAAAGCCAAGGAAGTGGCATACAAATTGGCCAGAAATAGCAGCGAACCTGGGGACTGGGAGAAATTTAGAACTCAGCAGAGGAGGACAAAGGGTTTGATTAGGACAGGGAAAATGGAGTACGAGAAGAAGCTTGCAGGGAACATTAAGGCGGATTGCAAAAGTTTCTATAGGTATGTAAAGAGAAAAAGGTTGGTGAAGACAAACGTAGGTCCCCTGCAGTCAGAATCAGGGGAAGTCATAACGGGGAACAAAGAAATGGCGGATCAATTGAACAAGTACTTTGGTTCGGTATTCACTAAGGAGGATACAAACAACCTTCCGGATATAAAAGGGGTCAGAGGGTCTAGTAAGGAAGAGGAACTGAGGGAAATCTTTATTAGTCGGGAAATTGTGTTGGGGAAATTGATGGGATTGAAGGCAGATAAATCCCCAGGGCCTGATGGCCTGCATCCTAGAGTACTTAAGGAGGTGGCCTTGGAAATAGCGGATGCATTGACAGTCATTTTCCAACATTCCATTGACTCTGGATCAGTTCCTATGGAGTGGAGGGTAGCCAATGTAACCCCACTTTTTAAAAAAGGAGGGAGAGAGAAAACAGGGAATTATAGACCGGTCAGTCTGACCTCAGTAGTGGGTAAAATGATGGAATCAATTATTAAGGATGTCATAGCAGTGCATCTGGAAAATGGTGACATGATAGGTCCAAGTCAGCATGGATTTGTGAAAGGGAAATCATGCTTGACAAATCTTCTGGAATTTTTTGAGGATGTTTCCAGTAAAGTGGACAAAGGAGAACCAGTTGATGTGGTATATTTGGACTTTCAGAAGGCTTTCGACAAGGTCCCACACAAGAGATTAATGTGCAAAGTTAAAGCACATGGGATTGGGGGTAGTGTGCTGACGTGGATTGAGAACTGGTTGTCAGACAGGAAGCAAAGAGTAGGAGTAAACGGGTACTTTTCAGAATGGCAGGCAGTGACTAGTGGAGTGCCGCAAGGTTCTGTGCTGGGGCCCCAGCTGTTTACATTGTACATTAATGATTTAGACGAGGGGATTAAATGCAGTATCTCCAAATTTGCGGATGATACTAAGTTGGGTGGCAGTGTGAGCTGCGAGGAGGATGCTATTAGGCTGCAGAGTGACTTGGATAGGTTAGGTGAGTGGGCAAATGCATGGCAGATGAAGTATAATGTGGATAAATGTGAGGTTATCCACTTTGGTGGTAAAAACAGAGAGACAGACTATTATCTGAATGGTGACAGATTAGGAAAAGGGAAGGTGCAACGAGACCTGGGTGTCATGGTACATCAGTCATTGAAGGTTGGCATGCAGGTACAGCAGGCGGTTAAGAAAGCAAATGGCATGTTGGCCTTCATAGCGAGGGGATTTGAATACAGGGGCAGGGAGGTGTTGCTACAGTTGTACAGGGTCTTGGTGAGGCCACACCTGGAGTATTGTGTACAGTTTTGGTCTCCTAACTTGAGGAAGGACATTCTTGCTATTGAGGGAGTGCAGCGAAGGTTCACCAGACTGATTCCCGGGATGGCGGGACTGACCTATCAAGAAAGATTGGATCAATTGGGCTTGTATTCACTGGAGTTCAGAAGAATGAGAGGGGACCTCATAGAAACGTTTAAAATTCTGACGGGTTTAGACAGGTTAGATGCAGAAAGAATGTTCCCAATGTTGGGGAAGTCCAGAACCAGGGGTCACAGTCTGAGGATAAGGGGTAAGCCATTTAGGACCGAGATGAGGAGAAACTTCTTCACCCAGAGAGTGGTGAACCTGTGGAATTCTCTACCACAGAAAGTAGTTGAGGCCAATTCACTAAATATATTCAAAAGGGAGTTAGATGAAGTCCTTACTACTCGGGGGATCAAGGGTTATGGCGAGAAAGCAGGAAGGGGGTACTGAAGTTTCATGTTCAGCCATGAACTCATTGAATGGCGGTGCAGGCTAGAAGGGCTGAATGGCCTGCTCCTGCACCTATTTTCTATGTTTCTATGTTTCTATGTGTGCGGGCCCAGGTATATAAGTGCTGGTACCATGCCTTTTAGTCACTTTGGGCGCAAATAAAGTGGACCAGGTTTACATTTGAATGAGTTTACAGTAACAAGTCTGTCGAGTCATTATATACATAACAGTTGGCGACGAGGTGACTTAAGAACCTCCGCATGCACAATGGGCACGATTGGAATTCTGGAGAGATTCGTGGATGGCGAGGATTGGGCGGATTTTATCGACTGCCTGGATCAGTATTTTGTGGCCAACAACATGGCGGGAGACGATGACGCAGTTAGGCGCTGGGCGGTTTTCCTCACTGTTTGTGGTTCAAGAATATATGGCCTCATGAAGAATCTGCTCTCATCTGCACGTCTAATGGACAAAGAATACAAGGATTTGTGTGCTTTAGTACGTGACAATCTCAAGCCAAACGAGGAGATCATCATCTCACGCTATTGCTTCTACACACATGTTCGTGCTGAGGGCCAGGATGTGTCGGGATTCGTTGCCGACCTGCGACATCTGGCTGAACTGTGTAAGTTCGGGACCGTGTTGGAAGACATGCTGCGAGATTCCTTCGTGATAGGCATCAACCGTGATGTGATTCTCCGGAAGTTATTGGCTGCAGAAATGCTGGATTTGAGCAAGGCGATCGCGACTGCCAAGGCATGCATGACAACTGATGATAATTTGAGACAGATATCATCAAAAAGTCGGAGCTCCACGACAAGTACTGTAAACAAGATTGTGTCATCATCTGGCAGAGCTGCCTATGGCAGGGCCTACTCGACTGCTTACATGAAACCTGTAGCTGCTCAAAGTCTGCTAACTGGTATGAATCCTATTTCACCCTGTTGGCGTTGTGGGGGCAATCAGCGGCCTCATCAGTGTCGGTTTAGGCAGTACATCTGTAATGGCTGTTCCAAAGTAGGGCATCTTCAGAGAATGTGCCCACAACTGAGCAAGCGTGCTGCTGCTCATCACATTGGTGATGATGATCAGTCTAGTGCTGGCCCAGATGCACAACCTGAGGAGGAAGTGTATGGTCTGTATTCGTTCTCGGGAAAGAGCCAGCCGATAATGGTCAATGTGAAACTGAATGGCGTGCCGGTATTGATGGAGCTGGACACGGATGCGTGTCAGTCGATAATGAGCCAAAGGACATTCGACAAGCTGTGGGACACTGACGCGGTGAAGCCTAAGCTGAGTCCAGTCAATGCCAAGTTGCGTACTTACACTAAGGAACTCATACCGGTGATTGGCAGTGCAGACGTCAAGGTGTCATATGATGGTGTGGTTCATGATCTACTGTTATAGATCGTCCCAGGTAATGGTTGAATGCTGTTTGGCAGGAATTGGCTCAAGAAAATCAAGTGGAATTGGAACAATATCAAAGCGTTGTCATCGGTGGATGACACTTCGTGTGCTCAAGTGTTGAAGAAGTTTCCTTCTTTGTTTGAACTGGGCATTGGTAATTTTACGGGAGCCAAGGTGCAGATTCACCTGGATTCTGATGCAAGGCCTGTCTATCATAAAGCTTAGTCTGTTTCCTATATGATGAGGGAGAAGGTTGAAATTGAGCTTGACAGACTCCAATGTGAAGGGATCATATCACCGGTCGAGTTTAACGAGTGGGCCAGTCCTTTTAGAAGAGTGATGGCACTGTCAGGATTTGTGGAGACTTCAAGGTTATGATTAACCTATTTTCAAAACAGGATCAGTATCCATTACCGAGAGATGATACCTGTTCACCATGCTAGCTGGTGGAAAGTCGTTTACTAAACTGGATCTGACGTCGGCCTATATGACACAGGAGCTTGTCGCACTTCGAAGAAACTCACCTGCATCAACACCCATAAAGGACTGTTTGTCTACAACAGGTGCCCTTTTGGAATTCGTTCGGCTGCAGCCATATTTCAGAGGAATACGGAAAGTCTACTACAGTCCATCCCTAGAACTGTTGTGTTTCAAGATGACATTCTGGTCTCAGGTCGCGACACTGCTGATGAACAATCTTGAGGAAGTTCTACATCGACTGGACAAAGTGGGACTCAGGCTGAAATGTTCAAAGTGTGTCATGGCACCTGAAGTTGAATTTCTGAGGAGGAAGATTGTTGCTGATGGCATCAGGCCCACGGATTCAAAAACTGAGGCCATCAAAAATGCACCCAGGCCTCAGAATGTGACGGAGCTGCATTCATTCCTTGGGCTACTCAACTACTTCGGTAATGTTTTACCCGGATTGAGCACTTTACTAGAGCCACTGTACATGCTGCTCAGAAAAGGCGACAACTGGGTCTGGGGTGTATTATGATAGAGCTTTTGAGAAAGCTAAGAATCTGCTCTGTTCAAACAAACTGCTGGTTCACTATGATCCGTGTAAGCGTTTTGTATTGCCTGTGATGCTTCATCATATGGGGTTGGCTGTGTACTCCAACAAGCAAATGAGTTGGGTAAACTACAACCTGTTGCGTATGCTTCGAGAAATTTGTCAAAAGCGGAAGGTACATACAACATGGTAGAAAAATAAGTTTTGGCCTGTGTGTATGGGGTAAATAAAATGCATCAGTGCCTATTTGGTCTTAAAATGGATCACAAGCCACTCATTTCATTGTTTTCGGAAAACAAAGGTATTAATACCAATGCATCGTCCCGCATTCAGAGGTGGGTGTTGATGCTGTCTGCCTATGATTATGTTATTCGTCACAGACCAGGCACTGAGAATTGTGCTGATGCATTGAGTCATCTGCCTTCGCCCACCCCAGATATGGAGACACCTCAACCTGCAGATCTACTGTTAGTAATGGAGGCTTTTGAGAGTGAAGGTAGGATCTGGACCAGCCATGACCCTATTTTATCGGTTGTAAAACGTTGTGTCCTCAGTGGTGATTGGTCTTCAATACCCATGGAGATGTGTGATGAGACCAAACCTTACAACCGTCACAAAGATGAACTGTCCATTCAGTCAGATTGTCTATTGTAGGGCAATCGTGTTGTTATACCCAAGAAAGGCAGAGAAAAATTTGTGCATGAACTACATAGTGCTCATCCTGGCATTGTCATTATGAAAGCCTTTGCCAGGGCTCATGTTTGGTGGCCTGGAATTGACTCTGATCTAGAATCATGCGTGCATCAGTGCAATACTTGCATGCAGCTAAGTAAAACACCAGCGGAATCTCCACTGAGTCTTTGGTCGTAGCCATCCTAACCTTGGTCAAGGATACACATCGATTTTGCGGGCCCTTTCCTGGGAAAGATGTTTTTTGTTGTGGTGGATGCATATTCAAAGTGGATAGAGTGTATTATGTCATCCAGTACGTCCACAGCTACCACTGAGAGCCTTCGTGACATGTTTGCTACTCACGGTTTGCCTGACATTGTTGTGAGCGACAACAGATCTTGCTTCACAAGTCTGGAGTTTCAAGAGTTCATGACACTCAATGGTATTAAACATGTGAGGTCAACACCATTCAAACTTGCTTCGAATGGTCAAGCAGAGAGTACTGTTCAAATGATCAAGCAGAGCATGAAACGTATAACTCAGGGTTCACTGCAGACTCGTTTGTCACGCATATTGTTTAATTACAGGACAAGAGCTCATACACTTACTGGGGTCTCCCCTGCTGAACTGCTGATGAAGAGAAGTCTCAGGACCAGGCGCTCTCTTGTTCATCCCGATTTGAATGATCGTGTTGAAAACAGATGTCAGAGTCAGCAATTGTATCATGATCGTGCTGCTGTGTCACGTGATATTTCTGTCAATGATCCAGTTTATGTATTGAACTATGGTCAAGGTCCAAAGTGGATCACCAGTACTGTGACAGCCAAGGAGGGTAACAGAGTGTTTATTGTCCTGCTCAAGAATGGGCAAACATGCAGGAAACATGTTGATCAAGTGAAACTGCGGCACACGGATGAACTGGAACCACTTGAGGAAGATGCCGTCAGTGACCAACCAACCAATGGTCATTCATCACAGGACTTTGCTGTCATTACCGAACATGGACTTTCAGTTTCTGACATGGTCATTACCACTCCCATCAGATCGGCTATTCAGCCTCCAGTCATAACTGACTCAGAACGCTCGCCCAGAACTGGAGTTGAACTGAGACGATCAACTCGTGAGCGGAAAGCCCCAAGACCGTCTTAATTTGTAAAGAGACTGTTACTAAGATCTTGAAGAGTAATTTGTCATGTATTGATGCTTGGGGTCACTAGACACCAGGGGGCGCCACTGTAGGAGGTCATCGGGCTGTATGCGCATGTGTGTGGGCCCTGGTATATAAATGTTGGTACCATTCTTGTAGTCACTTTGGGCGCGAATAAAGTGGACCAGGTTTACACCTGAGTGAGTTTACAGTAACAAGTCTTTTGAATCATTATATACATAACAGTTTTCCAGGTGCCGGTGAGGATGTTGCATTTTATCAAGGAGGCTTTGAGGGTGTCCTTGAAATGTTTCCTCTGCCCACCTGGGGCTCGCTTGACGTGTTGGAGCTCCAAGTAGAGCGCTTACTTATGGAGTCTCGTGTCGGGCATGCAGACGATGTGGCCTGCCCAATGGAGCTGGTCGAGTGTGGTCAGTGCTTCGATGCTGGGGATGTTGGCCTGAGCGAGAACACTGACGTTGGTGCATCCATCCTCCCAGTGGACTTGCAGGATCTTGCGGAGGCAGCGTTGGTGGTATTTCTCCAGCGCTTTGAGGTGTCTGCTGTATATGGTCCATGTCTCTGACCCATATAGAAGGGTGGGTATCACTACTGCCCTGTAGATCATAAGCTTGGTGCCAGATTTAAGGTCCTGGTCTTCAATATAAACATTGTAATGTCCTGAATTGACTTAATTCTGCACAACATGCAAATTAAATAATATAGGAATATTCTGATATATTAAAAATAACTGTGCATAATAAGTTATGCTTTGTCTTAATAATTAACGGCAGTTTTGCATATCTATAATTCCACATTAATCCTATTCCAGCTTGCTGAAATTGTTCGAGAAGTTCAAAGGGGATAATTAGCCTGCTCGACCTAAATTGCCAATGGGATAAAACTAATTTAATCAGAGTGTGATTCCGTTAACGGCGCATGGGTTACACAATGCCATCAAATGCTGCATGTGCTGAATCCCTTGCAGGCAGTTAACCAAAAATATACAACCAGACGAGTGCGATGTGAAAAGTTCACCTCTTTGACCTGTTTCTGCGAACACGACTTGTGCGCTTCTCCCTCGGATTAAACCTTTTCTTGACTGGTACCATTAAAAAAAAATGGAAAATGAAGACGCGGCCTTGTAACTCTACCCTTGCCGACTCATTCGAGTTGCAAGGATAAAAGGAACAATAGCCATTTTATGTGGAAAAGGTTTTTTCATCGTCAGCCGTAGAGATCTAAACAGATTACACTGTGCCTCGCCCTCCAAAATCAGAAGCCAGGGTCGGAAGAATGAACAGGCAGAGTTCTGTTCAAATTGTGGCTGGTGCCTGCTTTCATCCCGTATTCTCCCACACATGCCCTTATTTCTCTACTATCGCCCACCAATGAGGGCCCATCTATAGCAGAGAGTAGGGCCCACATCAAAGAACTTCTCAGCTAGTAGTTTGCAGTTAATGCTGGCACTATTGAGTGCAGTAGAGAAGAGAGAATGAAAGGCCTGCTTCTTACACAAGGATACCAAAGAATAGAACAAAACCCTCTATTCTCTCTCCCAGCATAATACCACAAATCAGAATGCTTGTATACAACACATCTGAGGATTTTCTGCATTAAAACTCTTTCAGTTTACAAACAAGAAACCTAAATGAGAAGAGAATCAAGCCTAAATGAGAAAACAGTCTACTGTGAGCATCACAGATATTCATTAATTCTGCAAACTTAAAACCTGCTAACCATTCCCCTCTCGTGATATCACTTCAGCTACAAGCAATGTATGGCAGACAACTCTTATTCTAAATGATGGAATGTAACAGTACACAGACTGCTTCAGATAACATCAGATCAATATATTATGTACATCTCGTACAACAACTCGTCGATTGATAACTGATAATTTTGTAATTTTTCTCCGATTATTAACGTTGTCTTGCGAGCCACCTTCCCTCCATCTTCGGCTTCACACAAGCCCCGCAAATACTGTAATACTGAAGGTGCGCTCACGTGGGTCCAGTCATTTCCCGTGAGACTGAAGCCATTCTCAAGGGCTTTGATTCTGCTATAAGGCAGTGAGGAAAATAGAGAAAGGACTGTGCATTTAGTAGAGAAAGGACTGTGCATTTAGTGGAGACAGAGGACCCTGGAGTGAAAGGGAAATACTCACTGGGCCAGTGGGAAGAAGACGCTTGTACGGAAATGGAAAGAATTAATGAAGCACAAGCAGTGATTGGTCAGCAGGTGAGCAACACAGGGTAAAAAACGGGTATATAGTTAGAGGGAAAAGAACATCCCAGTGGCAAGGTATAGTGGCGGGTATAATTTCCTCCAACGAAATATTGGGAAGACCGAAGCCATTGTCTTCAGTCACCACCACAAACTCCGTTTCCTAGCGCCCAACTCCACCCTTCGCCTGTTTGAGGCAGAACCAGACTGTTCGCAACCCTGGTGTCATATTTGACCCTGAAATGAGCTTCTGACCACATATCCACCCCATAAAAGACCGCCTACTTCCATCTCGGTAACATCACCTGACTCCACCCCTGCCTCAGCTCATAAGAACATAAGAATTAGGAACAGGAGTAGGCCATCTAGCCCCTCGAGCCTGCTCCGCCATTCAACAAGATCATGGCTGATCTGGTCGTGGACTCAGCTCCACTTACCCGCCCACTCCCCATAACCCTTAATTCCCTTATTTGTTAAAAATCTATCTATCTGTGATTTGAATACATTCAATGAGCTAGCCTCAACTGCTTCCTTGGGCAGAGAATTCCACAGATTCACAACCCTCTGGGAGAAGAAATTCCTTCTTAACTCGGTTTTAAATTGGCTCCCCCATATTTTGAGACTATGCACCCTAGTTCTAGTCTCCCCGACCAGTGGAAACAACCTCTCTGCCTCTATCTTGTCTATCCCTTTCATTATTTTCAATGTTTCTATAAGATCCCCCCTCATCCTTCTGAACTCCAACGAGTAAAGACCCAGTCTACTCAATCTATCATCATAAGGTAACCCCCTCATCTCCGGAATCAGCCTTGTGAATCGTCTCTGTACCCCCTCCAAAGCTAGTATATCCTTCCTTAAGTAAGGTGACCAAAACTGCACGCAGTACTCCAGGTGCGGCCTCATCAATACCCTGTACAGTTGCAACAGAACCTCCCTGCTTTTGTACTCCATCCCTCTCGCAATGAAGGCCAACATTCCATTCGCCTTCCTGCTGCTGAAACCCTCATCCATGCCTTTGTTACCTCTAGACTTGACTACTCCAACTCTTGGCTGGCCTCCCACGTTCTATCCTGTGTAAACGTAAGGTCATCCAAAACTGCCCGTGTCCTAACTCGCACCAAATCCCCTTCACCCATCACCCCTGTTCTCGCTGACCTACATTGGCTCCGGGTTAAGCAACGCCTTGATTTTAAAATTCTTATCTTTGTTTTCAAATCCCTCCATAGCCTCGCCCCTCCCTATCTCTATAATCTCCTTCAGCACCACAACCCTCTGCATCACAGCACCATTAATCGCTCAACCATTGGTGAACGTGTCTTCAAGTGCTATGGCCCTGAGCTCTGGAATTCCCTCCCTAAACCCACCTGCCTCACTACCTGTCTTTCCTCCTTTAAGATGCTCCTTAAACCCTACCTCTTTGACCATGCTTTTGGTCATCTGCCCTAATATCGCCTTATGTGGTTCGGTGTCAAATTTGGTTTGATAACGCTCCTGTGAAGCGCCTTGGGACATTTTGCTGCCTTAAAGGCGCTATATAAACACAAGTTGTTGTTGTTTTTCATGGTGAGCCAGAAAGCTTGCGGTAATTTTCTTCCTCTTTCTCTTCCATGCCCAAAGGCACGTAAGGCCACCCATTTCTTCCACCGCTTTTACATCCAGCAGATCCAGCTCGGTGTTGTTTCCGTAACAAAGACCCTTTTTTATGTGGATAGGTCGTTAACCTGACTCACAGCCCTCTGCCAAGACGACTGGCTGGATACGATGGGGGACGTCACCACCAATTCCATCAATCGTCAGCACCCTGCTGGGTGTTGAGCCAATATTCACCTCCGCTTGCCGGGCCTGTCTAGAGTGCGGATCTATCCGTTACCTTTCCAGCTCAGGAGCGGTAATGGCACTCCGGAGCCAAGGCTCACGTGATTTTAGGGCTGTGGCAATAATTTTTTTTTAAATTAATCAACATTCAGCTATATGCCTTATTCTACCAGTAAACAGTGATTCCACATGCTCATAATCCACAATCTTCTTTATAATTTAAATTGCGCAAGTTTGAAGCAGGAACATGTTTCTCTCACAGATGTTGAAATATAGTCAACAGAAAGAGAAAGAAAGATTGTGGACCTTTTAAAATGTTCGTTTGGAAGCTCTACATTTTAATGTTCGACTATACTGTAATTAAAAGCTGTAAATCTGCTGAATTAAATCTTTGCATTCAGGGAATGAATAACATCCTGTACAGCAAGATTACATTTGGAAAACAGTGAAATGTACCACCTGCTCATTATAGGCCATTTAACAATAATTGCTTACAATCCATGTTCTTCAGTTCAATTATATCTCAGAACTTCATTAGTTTCTCTGCGCTGTTTTGCAGAGGTGCAGAGCTCCTTCAGACAATCAGCTTGCTTGTTGTATTTCCTAATTAAACCACTGATAAAATCATTACACTTTTGAAACGGGAATTCAAAATGAAGGTAACGGCCCTGAATTTTATTTCCTTTTTCTCCCACCCAATTTTCTCTCGGCAAGGTGATGAATCTCACAGTCACACAATTCCACAGGTGCTGGGGTCCTCTCCAACCTTGCTCAAATGGCTCCTCTTTATCTGCGGGTCTTAGAAAGAAAGAAAGACTTGCATTTATATAGCACCTTTCACAACCTCAGGTGCTTTATAGTCAATGAAGTACTTTTTGAAGTGGACTTACTGTTGTAGTGTCGGAAATGCGACAGCCAGTTTACACACAGCAAGGTCCCACGAACAGCAATGTGATAATGATCAGATAATCTGTTGGTTGAGGGATAAATATTGGCCAGGACAATGGAGAGAACTCCCCTGCTCTTCTTCGAAATAGTGCTGTGGGATCTTTTACATTCACCTAAGAGGCCTGACACCTCAACCATTGGCACATCCCTCAGCACTGCACTGGGTTATCAGCCTAGATTTTTGTGCTTGATGTCTTTGGATGGGACTTGAACCCACAACCCCTCTGACTCAAAGCCAAGAGAACCTTCGGACTCAGCCACGGCAAACACCTCGACTAGACATCAATCGGCATTATTTTATCTCTGGGGATGAAATGGGTTGATGCCATTGATAAAACTTGTTTTTTTCCAATCATTTGTAAGTGGTTGACAGGCTATTCTACTATGGTGTGTGTCAACAATGAACTTGAACCTATTTTGAGAGCAACGTCTAGACACATACTTTGCAGCAAGGGTCAGGAGACAGAAATCAGGCTGGAGTCACTGATGCCTCCTGTAGAGCCCCCAACTGTAGTGCTGGCCATGATCAGCCAGCTCAGAACACACCAGGATTAAATGTGGAGTCTTCTTGGATCAAATCTCTGCATTTTGTGGTCAGCATTTAGAGGAGCTCCTTCACATCAGCTTCATGATCATATTTCAAGAATTCTGCAAATACGTACATTTGAATGATTATATTGAGTAATTGGATAAGAGTGAGATACGAAGACTGAATAACAACACAAAACCCTTCCACTCTGCAATCCCATTTAAATTCAGATGGATAAGCAACTTTTGTGATGGTGTTTAGGGTTCCAAATTGAATGAGTTCAGGCAGACTTAAATCTGATTCCCAATGGATGTAAGTCCCCTGCACAAATACACCCATTAATTCAACATCACTTGGGGCAATGTCCCTCAGAGAAACTGTAGATATATTGGAGAATGGAAATGTCATATCAATAAGAGGCAGTCATCTCAGGTTAGGGTTAAGACAGGGTGCCCATGCTGTACAGACGGAGCATTACTCCGCATCAAACACACCTACCCTGGGAATGCTCTGACTATTTGGGGTATTTCGTATGAAATCTTCAAATATTAATCGGTGTCGATACAAGGATGTTTTTTAAGAGAAATATTTTATCTTCAATAACTTTATGGTCTAAATAAAGTAAATAAATTATAGATTAAGGATGATTGTAACTCATGGACTGAGTTCCAAATTTACATGGACAGTGTTGGTTTTACTGAACAAAACTGTATTCCAGATATGGCAGTGGAGATTGACTGCTTACAGCTTTTCTGGAAGGCGCTGGGTGGATTTTTGGTGATCACACCATATGGAAGAAAAGATAAACCATTCAGTAAATAACTCATGGGTTTGGGGACTTCTTGATTGTCTGTGAGCAGTAGGGGAGAAATTTTTGACCGAGGATTCCTGAATTGGCTGCAGGTCTTTCTTGACTTCTCCCAGGAAATGGGGGGAGAAGGAGGGCTGACACATGGGGACGAGATCAGACAAAAAATGTCTTGAGTGTATATGGGCTCGTTGACCTTATTCAATCCTAGATCCATAACATAGCAAAACCAAAGCCTAGCAAGCAGGGCTGTGATCCGACAGTATCTGTAGGTAGTATCTGTGGACTGTCTGTGAACAGGGAATTTTCTGTGCATGGTCTGTAGTTATGCATAATCTACCATATTTTTTTCAAACATTGCGTTGGAGGAGGATAATCGAGGAAAGACCCTGTTAGTATGTTCTGGTGTAATATAACTTTCTGTCATTCCTACCATCTTGCTAAGTGGCTGTGAAAAGCCCTTTGGATGTGTCTTTGTTTGTTGAGCTTCATATCAAATAAAAGGTAGTGCTGCACAATGGGCTAAACTTTCACCTTCATTTTCGACAGGTTTTCAGCGATTTTCTCGGCAGTACAGCTGTTGTTGCTGGAGAAACCGCCTGGCGAAAGTTTCCCCCTTTGTTTTTGAACGCCCAAATCTCAAAAGGCCGGCCGGGAGTGAACCGCCAATGTGCACATCCGAGACAATCGCCAGGGCGTAAGCTCGGCCTCAACGGAAGCCCGTCCAGATCGTCGAGGGAACCGCCCTGTGAAAGCTGCTGAAACAGGGCGGTAGGTGAGTAATCTACAAATAAAGGTAAGTTAAAGGTTCTTTATTTTCTTTAATTGTAAAACGACGATTGGCTTTAAAACTATCTTGGGAATGTTTTTTAACTTTTAATTTTTTTTTTAGTGAAATTTAAAAAAAGGTTTTCCTCCCTCCCTAGGCCGCAGCCTTGGATTAAATTTTTTAACATTTTGTAGGAACCGCCCGTTTCACTTAGTTTCCCCTTTAACCGCCGAGAAACCACTGAGAATAATGGTGCAAGATCCATTTTCTTGCCAGGCGATTATTTTTAAATTAATAATGGAAATTTTCACCAGCATTACTTGCAAAACGTTAGCAGTTTTTCTGGGTGGGCAATCGGGCGTTGAGGGTCTCTCGGGAAAGTCCATCCCAATGTTCCCAATAATTTGCGCTTAGTTAGTTCTGCATGGCCTGTTTCTTTTAGTGCAAGGTTCTTTTAAATGTCTGCGCATGCGCGGTATTTACAATGGAGAAGGCGGCAAGCTGCCTGTGCGGGATCCTTCCCATCACCACTGGTGCTACAGGGGCAACTCTTCCCCCTGTAATACCGCAAGGGAATGCAGCAGGTGCCTCTGAACATTATTGGATGAGGAACAACAGAAGAGGACAGACCAAGAGCGACGAGGACAACATAGGAGGGTGCACAGGACCTATCCAAACATCATCATCATCATAGGCAGTCCCTCGAAGCGAGGATGACTTGCTTCCATGCCAAAAAGGGATGAATTCACAGGTGTTTCAATGAAGGACCTAATATTCCAGGTCCAGAACTACACGTTGAAGGGTGGAAGATGCCTTTGTGTGGATTTTTTTAACGTGTGGTGACCGTTGCACACCAGTCACCACACGGGCTTGACAGAGCTAGGTCTTGGTCCAGTGGCAAGGATTAACCAAGACAACTGGAGACCAGCTCTGCTGCACAGACCTAGCGCGCACACACATGTGGACTGGCCCGTGCTGCCCCTAGGCCCTCGCCTCTTCTGAGCCCCAAACTCATGACTCTCCTCGGCCCTGACCTGTCCCTCCTGCTGTACCTGCCCTCACTGCAATCAGCCGTCGCCCTCCTGCAGCAGCACGCGCTGCTCCCTACAGTGACATGCCACCACACGTTGCTCTCTCTAATGGCCCCGGCCTGCTGATGATGCTATCCATACAATTCTGATGGGTTTAGACAGGTTAGATGCAGGAAGAATGTTCCCAATGTTGGGGAAGTCCAGAACCAGGGGTCACAATCTAAGGATAAGGGGTAAGCCATTTAGGACCAAGATGAGGAGAAACTTCTTCACCCAGAGAGTGGTGAACCTGTGGAATTCTCTACCACAGAAAGTTGTTGAGGCCAATTCACTAAATTTATTCAAAAAGGAGTTAGATGAAGTCCTTACTACTAGGGGGATCAAGGGGTATGGCGAGAAAGCAGGAATGGGGTACTGAAGTTGCATGTTCAGCCATGAACTCATTGAATGGTGGTGCAGGCTAGAAGGGCCGAATGGCCTACTCCTGCACCTATTTTCTATGTTTCTCTACACCTGCACCATCTCTATCATACCTGCATAGTACTAGCATCTAGCGAAGAAGAATCAGACTCCACAGAGAGACGGTCACAGAACTATGCCATCTCCTGTAGCCAGGTCTAAAATTGCAGTCCAGCACCAGGGCTGCTTTAACATTGCAATGAATGTGAGGCAATGGCATAGAATAAAATGAATACTTATTTAGAAATACACAGGTACATTAAATCCAGCCAGCGCATATTTGTAAGAGGAAAGTTGTGTCTGACAAATTTAATAACGTTCTTGGAGGCAATAATGTCATGCAATGATGAAGGGAATGCAATGGATGTTCGGTATATGGATTTTCAAAAGGTTTTTGAGAAGGAGAAGACTAGGAGGCTTGTTAATGAAATGAAGGTGCACAGGGACAAGGGGAATATGGCAGGATAGGAACAAAGTTGGCTAAAGGGCAGAAAATGGAGAGCAATGGTAGCAGGTATTTTTCAGACTGGAGAGATATGAACGGTCATATGTCCAGAGGCCTGTGTTGGGACCATTGTTCTTTATGATGGATTATACATGATCTGGATTTGGTTACAGGGGGAACAATTCCAAAATGTTAAGATGACACAAACACAGCGACCGACTGTGAAGAGGGGTCTAAGTGACTTCAGAAGGGCATAAATAAAAACATATAACGCTGGAAACACTCAGCACGTCAGGCAGTATCTGTAGAGAGAAAAACAGAATTAACATTTCAGGTTAACGACCTTTGATCAGAAATGGAAGTTGTTGTCATTAAAGGTCGACAGCAGAATTGGGTAGACGGAGGAAATTTAACGTGGAGAAATGTGAGATGATACTTTTTGAGAGGAAGCATAAGGAGAGGAAATATACAGTAAATAATAACATTTTAAAAGCAGTAAAGGGGCAGAGCGACGTAAAGGTTCACAAATCTTTAACAGTCGGAGGACAAATTGGTAACGCTGTTAAAAAGCACATGATCCAAGGATTTATAAATAGCGGTTTAGAGTGCAAAGTGACTGTGCTTTTTCCCCTCTGATCCTCTTCACTTCCCCTCTTCTGCCCAGTGTCCTCTCGCCATCCCCTGCTCTATAAAGTGCTCGGAGATGCCCCTCTGTATGCAAGAGGAGACCTCCTGTGAATAACTGCCCTCAGTGGGAGGAAGCGATCACACACAGCTGTTGAATTGATGTAATTACCCAACCAGATGCTAAATCTTCCCTCGGCACAAAGCAAAGAAAGTTGGCATGATTACCTTTCACTCAGGGAAATCCGCATAAAACTTGGAGAAGTTGTGAGTGATGGATAATTTTATACTGCTCTAACTCAACGCCCTTGCTAAAGAATCCTGTATTATCCTAATAATTCGCCTTCACAGCTATATATTTATTTTGTAAATGCTCATCAAGAAGAACGATACGAATGCTGGGGTGGGGTGCGCAGCTTGACGCTGAGTAAAACTTCCTGTACTTTGCCCCCAGCAGTGGAGGTGAATGTCTGTCGGAGGTTCTCCTGCAACCTAGGCAGAAGAGCCGTGGAATCGCTGGAGGTATGGCATATCCTAAGTTACAGTAAACAAGCGGGAGAACTCCAGCCGGAGTAGGTCTCAGTTCCAACCACAGAAGAACATCCCTTGCTGCACCAATGAGACATTGGCCCAGAAATCCCGGCCTCTCTAGAGTGTGTAAGGACCCGGGAAGGCATCGGAAAAGCCGATTATCAACACACAGTGCGCATAGAAACATAGAAACATAGAAAATAGGTGCAGGAGTAGGCTATTCGGCCCTTCCCCTGCACAACCATTCAATAAGATCATGGCTGATCATTCACTTCAGTACCCCTTTCCTGCTTTCTCTCCATACCCCTTGATCCCTTTAGCCGTAAGTGCCATATGTAACTCCCTCTTGAATATATCCAATGAACTGGCATCAACAACTCTCTGCGGTAGGGAATTCCACAGGTTAACAACTCTCTGAATGAAGAAGTTTCTCCTCATCTCAGTCCTAAATGGCTTACCCCTTATCCTTAGACTGTGTCCCCTGGTTCTGGATTTCCCCAACATCGGGAACATTCTTCCTGCATCTAACCTGTCCAGTCCCGTCAGAATCTTGTACATTTCTATGAGATCCCCTCTCATCCTTCTAAACTCCAGTGAATACAGGCCAGTCGATCCAGTCTCTCCTCATATGTCAGTCCTGCCATCCCGGGAATCAGTCTGGTGAACCTTCGCTGCACTCCCTCAATAGCAAGAATGTCCTTCCTCAGATTAGGAGACCAAAAGTGAACACAATATTCCAGGTGAGGCCTCACCAAGGCCCTGTACAACTGCAGTAAGACCTCCCTGCTCCTATACTCAAATCCCCTAGCTATGAAGGCCAACATACCATTTGCCTTCTTCAACGCCTGCTGTACCTGCATGCCAACTTTCAATGACCGATGTACCATGACACCCAGGTCTTGTTGCACCTGCCGTTATTCGGATAATATTCTGCCTTTGTGTTTTTGCCACTGAAGTGAATAACCTCATATTTATCCACATTATACTGCATCTGCCATGCATTTGCCCACTCACCTAACCTGTCCAAGTCACCCTGCAGCCTCTTAGCCTCCTCCTCACAGCTCACAATGCCACCAACTTAATGACAGATCCTCCGCATCTCGGGAGCGAGGACATTTGCAAAGGCAAGATTGCAGTATTTACCCATATCTTGCCCAGCAAAATTCTTGCGCCTGATAAAAACAGGCACATAGCCTACTTTTACAGGCGTAAGAGTCTTAAAACACACATAAAATATAAAAAATAAAATTTAAAATACACATTTTATTTTTAAAAACTCTGCTCACGACGTTAAATTTATTTTAAACCATAATTTAAAAAACTTTTTAAAAACTTGGAAAAAAAAATGTTCTCTAAGGTATTTATTAACTTTCATTTCAATTAACTTTAATTATGTGTGGTGTGTTTTTTATTTTTTAATTGGTTTATTTATTTTTCTCAATTAATAACAACGAGGACTCGTAGATACGGAGTTCCCATTGGTATTAATTGAGAATACTGTACCTGATTGGTTGAGCAGTCACACGTGACTGCACCATCTCCGTGGGAACCTGGAGGACGGGAGCGCGCTTCACAGCGCGGGAAGAGAAGGCCTCCCCACCGGAATCCCACGCTCCTCCCGGACCACCAGGTACTTTCGGAAAAATTCTCCGGTCGGAGGCAATTGCCCGCGGGAAGCTCCCAACCGCTATTTCAGGGCCAATAATGTTTTCCCTTTCTCCCACCAACCATCCTTAGGCTTATCTGAGTGGCATTGCCCATTCATGTTGAACTAAACGCAGGATAGTGCTGTTGGCCCATGCCCACTGGGAACGGGCTTGAGAGCATCCCAAAACTTAATCACCAAAGCCAGAAGAGACGGAAGAGACTTCCATCCCATCATTCTGGGGCTTAATTTGAACCCAGGTGAAAGTCCAGTATCCAACGCAGTGCACCTTTGAGCATCCCATAGCTAAACTTCTACTAAATCATGGAAAACAAATCATTGTTTCTTACCAATGTTGTCACCATTAAGGATATATTCAATTGTTGCTCGGTGACAGAAGTTATTTCTGAAATTATGAGGTGAAATAAGTTTAATCTTAGAATTTGCAGTGATCTATGGTTATTTGCCTTCACTGGTCCTGCCATATATTGTAAGGATTTGCACAATCCACATACCAATTGAACGGTATATTTTCCTCTGTGTGCAAAATTCCTTTACTAAACTGTCAATGGTTTAAGTAAAGAATTGCGTCTTTAATTTTGCACACACAGGAGAACATTCCTCTCCTTGTTGTCTGGTTCCAGCAGAGAATGCTTGTACCTTGTCTGGCCTCCTTACGCAACTGAGGAAAAATCAAATCAAATAGTTTTGCATCTCTCGGGTTCCAGAAAGGGGCTGATGCTCTAAAGAATTAGGCATTGACTTCCGGCAATAAACCCAAAGCACACTCATCGGCAGTGCAAAGGGTACAGGTCGTTGCCCTGTGGAAATGAGTTGAGAGAAAGTCACCCTTTTCAACAGACAAATGACCACTTGTGATATAAGAATAAAGAGTTATTGACTGCTAACCCTGCTGTAACCTTTTATTGATTGAGTACATTGACAGAACTTTTCAGAACATTATTCTATTTACACTGGAGGGTGCTAAGAATGGCAGGATTTAATCATGTCATGGTATTGCTGTAAATATAGCTTGTTAAAGAAAACAAATTGATGCAATATCTTCCATGTTTGTATTAATCAATATAGTAAGTTTCAATCTTTCAATAAATAGCTGTATTCTATAGGCCTCCATCTACCGATGATGACTGGTTTGTTCAGTGTATATAGATGCTATTGTTTCCATCCACAGCAGTTCTTTGGATCTGTGTATTAAACACTGTGCTATGCATTAAATTATTCCTAGCACTCGTCGAGGGGGTCGTTCAGCCCGACTGCCTGCCTCTCTTCTGCGGTTACATTCGAGCCAGGGTGTTCCTGGAGATGGAGCACGCAGTGTCCACCGGTACGCTCTCGGCCTTCCGCGAGAGGTGGGCGCCGGAGAGACTGGAGTGCATCATCACCCCCGGCAACCAAATTTGAATTTGATCCGTTTAATGTCCAAAGTTTAATTTATTTATTTGTCGGTTTTAGTGCCCTTTTAATAAGGGGGCACTTGATTTATAGGTTCAACTTAAAATAGTTGTATCTGCAGTCAAGAAGAACAATCTTAGGAGGAAAAATTTGGTTGGATAGCGCCCCTCACAAGCAAAATTCACGAGGGGCATTAAAGAGTTTGTAGCCACGAGCGTCGGCATTAGCTCCACTCGGCAAATTCAGTGTGCCGGTACCGGTGGCGTTGAGGAATATCGCCCAGGTGCGTCGCGCTGGTGTGCAACGCCCCCGGTATCGACACGGAAGCAAAATTTGGTTTGCGCGCCCCCTAGTGACCCCGCCAGAGAAAGCTGTCCCGGGGCGCTTAGGGAATGAATGACTGCATGAGGTAAGTGTGATTGACCATTTTTTATTTTTTGCGATTTAACTTTATTTGGGGTGAGTAATGTATCGGGAATGTTTTTGTGTTTTTTGTTTTTTGTTTTATTGCAGGGAGGCCTCTCTTAGGGCGCTATGAAGCCAGCTCTTTAGCTCGAGATATTCAGTTGCTCACCTGGCCTAGCGCCCGAAGAGAAGTGTGGAACACTTCCCTCGTGCTCCACTCCACTCTCAGGGCGCAAAGACTGAATTTTGCTGTTCCCGTCGCTAAAGGTTTTCCGGCGCTAAATTTAGCGCCTGCCGACATTAGTGCCTTGGGAGCCCTCCAACCAAATTTCTAGCCCCATGGTGTTAGATATATAACCATGTGCAGAGTAAAGGTTTTAAAAGATAAAAGATAGGACCAGAAAAGACCATTTCAGAATATTTGGCTGGCCTCAGACTACAAGAAAGCAGAAATAATCCGTGTAATAAATCTGTACAAATGTTTCCTTTCACACAGTCATTTCAGCGGTCAGCTTTATACATAAGGACATTTGTTTTGGTTAGGCAGATCACTGGAAGTTACCAACTTGATCAAATATTTGGGATTTCAGATTCGTTCCGTACACTACAATTCCCAGCATGAAGCTTGAAGGGTGGTAATACATTCAAGCACAACTACATGAGGTCTACATTTGTGATCTCCCTTTATTATCGTTTCCTATAAAATCCCCGGTGGAAATAAATGCAATAATTCAACCAGGCTGAATGGAAATGATTCTCAAAATACGATTACCAAAAGAAGAAAAAAATCTGGTACAATTCTGAAACCATACACTTTCTGTCGAGCAATTTGCTTTACTTGTTACTGAGGCTCTGAAACATGGAAATGAATTTGAAACAAATTTTTTGTTATAGATGTTCAAAATTGATTCCTAGCAAGTAGATTTTTGTGTTACAGATTGCAATGTGATACCAGTCATTTCTATCCATGAAACAAAGGGAAATTTTCTAATACTTACTGAGTATCATTAACTCGTCTTCCTGCACAAGACTCACAGACTATTATCTTTTCCAGCCACTGTATATATTTATCAATGCAAGTAACTTTGCAGAAGATTCCAGTTGGCACTGCAGAGAACTACTATCTCTTGGTCAAGTTGCCTATCTAAAGTTAATTATACTGTAACAGTAAGCAAAAGTCACTTTATTTCAGTTTAACACCCAAGATAACGTGAGAATTACAGAAGAGTACGGCCATTCGGCCCATCTTAATCGTGTCCCCCTTCTTCCATTGAAGCATCCACTTGTTTGTTAAATTATTCCAGGTTTTTTGTCTCCATTACTCCATCTGGAAGTTTCTTGCACACGCTGATCACTCCTCGAGGGTAACTTTGACTTTGGGGAGATGGTACAAAACAGCCGATATCGAACTAGCAGACCATTTTACATCTCTCCTGATTTCCATTTCTATGACTTCAATTGCATGAAAGTTGAGAGCGATGTATAACGTGCATCTGATTCGATATTGGCCGTTTTACACTGTCGCTCAAAATCAAAATTACCCTCTTTTTTGTGAAATTGAATTTCCTGATGTCAGTTCTAAAATTACCTTTGACTATTTTGAATCTGTGCCTCCTAGAATCATAGATTCACAGAATCGTACAGCACAGAAAGCGACCATTCAGCCCAGGTGCCTGTGTCCGCTCTTTGAAAGAGTTGTCCAAGTTAGTCCCACACCCCAGATTTTTCCCCCATAACCCTACAAATTAATTATTTTCAAATACATGTCAAATTACTTTTTGAAAGATCCTATCGAATCTGCTCCCGCCACCCTTTCAGGTGATAAGTTTCAGATCATAACAACCCTCTGTGTGAAATAATTTCTTCTCATTTCCCTTCTAGTGATTTTGTGAAAATATTTTAAATCTATGACCTCTGGTTACCAACCCACATGCCGGAGGAATCGGAGAGGAGAGGAGGGAGGGACCGACGAGTAGCGGAGGTCGGAAGCCTCGAGGAGAGGATGGACAAGGCACGGAGGAGCGGAGAGGTCGGAGCCCAGAGGTGGAGCAACGTGGACAAGACGAAGGGAAGGCGTAGCACGGGCCAATAGCGAGGCTGTGAGGTGGTCAGGCTCACATTGCGTACTATGAATTCTACGTAGAGCGAGGTCCTGTGGGAAGGAGGAAGGAAGGAGGACAGTAGGAGTATGTTTGAGTTTGTGTGTGTGTATTGGCACATGCGGCAGAGCCTGGTCCCCAGTCATCTTGGATTCCCTTGCCACTGGACCGAGACTTTGCTCCGTCCAAGCCCGTGTGGTGGCTGGTGTGCAACGGCCACCCCACGTTAAAAGAATTCATGCACAGGTGTCTTCCACCATTTAAAATTAGTTCATCAGTCACCTGAGTACTCATTTTTAGTGTGGAAGCAAGTCATCCTTGACCCCGAGGGATTGCCTATGATTGATTGATTGATGGAGGAAACAGTTTCTCCCTATTCTCTCTATCAAAATCCCACATAATTTAAATACCTCTATTAGGTCTCCCCTTAACCTTCTCTGCTCTAATGAGAACAATCCCAGCTTCTCCAATCTCTCCACATAATTGAACCCCCTCATAGAAACATAGAAATTTACAGCGCAGAAGGAGGCCATTTTGGCCAATCGTGTCCGCACCAGCCGACAAAGAGCCGCACGGCCCTTGGTCAGCAGCCCTGAAGGTTACATATAACGCTATGAACAATGAATAATGGCGGAAAGGTAAAGAGCACCCAGCCCAACCAGCCCGCCCCACACAACTGCAACACCCCTTACACTGAAACATTCTACACTCCACCCCAACCGGAGCCATGTGATCTTCTGGGAGAGGCTAAAACCAGATAAAAACCCAGGCCAATTTAGGGAGAAACAATTTGAGACAATTCCTCTCCGACCCATTCCGATGATCGAAACTAGTCCAGGAGATCACCCTGGCCGTATTCTATTCCCTGCAGTACTTACCATTATATCTGTACTGCCAACAAAACGTCATCCAGTCTAATCCCAATTACCAGCTTTAGGTGCGTAACCCTGCAGGTTACGGCACTTTAAGTGCCCATCTAACCATCTCTTAAAAGTGGTGAGGGTTTCTGCATCCACCACTCTTCCAGGCAGCAAGTTCCAGGTCCCCACAACCCTCTGCGTAAAGAAGCCCCCCCTCAAATCCCCTCTAATCCTTCCACCAACCACCTTAAATCTATGCCCCCTCATAATAGACCCCTCTACCAATGGAAATAGATCCTTACTATCCACTGTCCAGGCCCCTCAGTATTTTGTACACCTCAATAAGGTCTCCTCTCAACCTCCTCTGTTCTAATGAGAACAAACCCAGCCTATCCAATCTGACCTCATAACTAAGATTCTCCATTCCAGGCAGCATCCTAGTAAATCTCCTCTGCACCTCTCTAGTGCAATCACGTCCTTCCTATAATATGGCAATGAGAACTGCGCGCAGTACTCCAGCTGTGGCCGAACCAAAGTATTATACAATTTAAGCATAACCTCCCTGCTCTTATATTCTATGCCTCGGCCAATAAAGGCAAGCATTCCGTATGCCTTCTTAACCATCTTATCCACCTGGCCTGCTACTTTTAGGGATCTGTGGACAAGCACTCCAAGGTCCCTTTGTTCATCTACACTAGTAAGTGACCTACCGCTTAATGTGTATACCCTTTCCTTATTAGCCCTCCCAAAGTGCATCACCTCACACTTCTCTGAATTAAATTCCATTTGCCACTGCTCTGCCCACCTGACCAGTAGATTGATATCCTCCTGCAGCTCATGACTTTCCTCTTCATTATCAACCACACAGCCAATTTTAGTGTTGTCTGCAAACTTCTTAATCATACTCCCTATATTCAAATGTAAATCGTTGATACATGCCACAAAAAGCAAGGGATCCAGTACTGAGCCCTGCGGAACCCCACTGGAAACATTCTCCCAGTCACAAAAACATCCATCAATCATTACCCTTTGCTTCTTACCTCCAAGCCAATTTTGGATCCAACTTACCACTTTGCCCTGTATCCCATGGGCTTTAACCTTCATGACCAGTCTACCATGTGGGACCTTATCAAAAGCTTTGCTAAAGTCCATATATATTACATCGTACACACTATCCTCATCGACCCTCTTGGTTACCTCCTCAAAAAATTCAATCAGGTTAGTCAAACACAATCTTCCCTTAACAAATCCGTGCGGATTGTCCCTAATTAATCCTTGCCTTTCCAACAGATTTATCCTGTCTTTCAGGATTTTTTCCAATAATTTTCCCACCACTGAGGTTAGGCTGACAGGCCTGTAATTACTCGGCCTATCCCTTTCTCCCTTCTTAAACAAGGGTACTACATTAGCAGTCCTCCAATCCTCCAGCACCATGCCCAGATCCAAAGAGAACTGGAAAATGATGGTTAGAGGCCTAACTAATGAGTTGTAAAGGTTTAGCATGACTTCCTTGTTTTTTTATTCAATACCTCTATTTACAAAGTTAAGTATTCCATATGTTTCCTTAACTGCCTTATCAACTTGCCCTGCCACCATAAAGGATTTGTGAATATGCACCCCCAGGTCCCTCGATACTTACACAGCCCTCAAAATAGTACCATTTAGATTATACTGCCTCTCAATGTTCATTCTCCCAAAGTGCATCACCTCACACTTACTCGCATTAAATTGCATCTGCCACATATCTGCCCATTTCACCAGTCTGTTTATGTCCTCCTGAAGTCTATCCTTCTCACTATTTACTACATTACCCAATTTTGTATCATCCACAAACTTTGAAATTGTACTCCCTATACCCAAGTCCAGGTCATTTATATTTAATAAGAGTGATGGTTCTAACCCCACTGCATACTTCTCTCCAGTCAGAAAAACATCTGTTCATCACTACTCTCTGCCTTCTATCCCTTAGCTAATTATGTACCCCAGTTACCACTGTGCCTTTAATATCACGTGCTTCTATTTTCCAAATAAGTCTATTATGTGGTACTTTATCAAACGCTTTTTGTATAACAACATCTACTGCACAAACTTCATCAATTGCTAATGCATCAAATAACTCAATCAGGTTAATCAGACACAATTTGACTTTAACAAATCTGTGCTGGCTGTCCCTACTAACCCACGCTTCTCCAAGTGAGAATTCATTTGGTCTCTAGCTGTTCTCCCACCACTGACGTTAGACTGATTGGCCTGTAGTTACCAGCGTTATCCCTCTTCCTATTTTTGGACAAGGGTGTAACATTCTAATCCCGCAGTTTAATTTGAAGTCATATTATGGGTTCACTTTCTCTATAGCCTGCATAATTTTATATACTTCTATAAGATCATCTCTCAAATGCCTCATTTCCAACTCTCTCCAAGCTTTGCTCATAACTCAAGCTCCTAACACTGGGGATCATGACTCCTTTCTGCACTGTCTCCAATGTGTCAATGTCTCTCTCATGCAGTTTGACCATTACCTCTTCACACTTATATTCTACTGATTTGGCTATGGTGTTGAACATCCTGTTATCTCTGTTGGTTACTGCTCTGCATAGTTTGGACATGTTTAGCATTGTTCTATTAAGATTCCTAGGTGTCTTTCAGGTTCATCCTCTGCTATTTTAACACCATTCATGCAGCCCTACATCCCTCCAAGATCTCTGTGTTCCTCCAATTCCAGCCTCTTGTGCATCCCTGATTTATTTTGCCCCGCCATTGGAGGTCATACCTTCAGCTGCCTAGGTCCTAAGTTCTTGAATTCCCTCTGGAAACCATTCTGCCTCTCTACCTGTCATTCATCATTTAAGACACTCCGTTAAACCTATCTCTCTGACCAAGCTTTTGGTCACCTGGCCTTATATCTCTTTGTGTGGCTTGGTGTCAAATTGTGTCTGATAATGCTCCTGTGAAGCGCCTTGGGAAGTTTTACTATGTTAAAGGCGCTATAAAATGCAAGTTGGTGTTGTTGTTGTTCCTATGTGTAACACATAAATGATCTGGAATAAAAATAGAAAATGCTGGAAATCTCAGCGGGTCAGGCAGTATCTGTGGAGAGAAAGCAGAGTTAGCGTTTCAGGTCGAACTGGCGAGTGTTCGGAAAGAACAGATTCTTAACAAGCACTGAAAAGGGGGAGGGGAAGAAAGAACAAAGTGGACAAATTTGCAGTTGATATCAAACTAAGAGGGACAGTGGTTGCATTATATTTCATCTACCTTCTTACAAATTGTGTCCAATAGTAGAGCTGTTTCTTTTGATTCCACTGTCCCTCCTACTTTGATATCAGCTGCAATTTTGGCCACTTTGCATTGAGCTTCTGAATCCAGGTCATTTATGTAAATTAGAAACAGCAGTGTGCCCAGCACTAAGCCCGGAGGTACCCCACTCAATACTTCCCCCCTCTCATTCCAACATGGTTCCCCAGTACTCATTATTTCCTACCATTCAAGACGTTTCTTATCCATTCCCAGGTTTATCCTGTGTGGCCACAGTTTGAAGTTTAATTCCTAGCCTTTCATGTGGAATTTTTGGAAGACAAGACCTGCACTTTGGACTTACTGCAGTCCATTTGGGTTGTCACTTCCTCAAAGAAGTCGAGAAAGTTGTTCAGACAGGATCGTTGCCATCTGACTGCTTCTAATTGTGTTACTAGTATGCAGATGAACTTCAAGTTAATCCTGATAATTGATTCTATTATTTTATGTTAAATGGAAGTAAGTGGGGTCAGTGGTTGCCTATATCTGTCTTGTGACCCTTTTTGAATTCATAGAATCATACTGCATGGAAGGAGGCCATTCAGCCCTTTGGCCTGTGCTGGCTCTTTGAAAGAGATATCCAATTAGTTCCTCCCCCCTGCTCTTTCCCTATAGCGCTGCAAATTTTCACCCTCAAGCATTTATCCAATTTCTTTTTGAAAGTTACTATTGAATCTGCTCACACCATCCTTTCAGGCAGTGCATTCCAGATCATAACAACTTGAATTAGGTAACACATTAACCAGTTTCTAATCTATTAGTATACTCTCAGTGTCCATTGATTCCGTTAATGATTGTCAGTGTCTCACAAATCTCCTCCCTAGTCCCTCTCAATATTCTGGAATAAACAACACCTATCCCTGCAGAGTTATTTGTTTTGAATAAATTTAGTCTGTCTTAAACTTCCATCTCATGTATTGCGAAGTTATTTATTTCACTTGGGATATCTTTGTTCGAAGTGGACATGTTAATCGTTTCTTCCCTTGCGAATTCTCAAAGGAAAAATTCATCCAAAGTATTTACCATTTATGCTCAGTTTTGAGCCTGTTTGCATATTTTATGGTGTTCATCTCTGCTCTGACTGTTGTGGTACTGATTTTTGTTTTACTGTTACACTTAGCCTCAACTGCTTAGGTTTTTCCCTGATCCCTCTTTTCCTCACTGATAAGTTTTAATGAATTTCTGCATTTTCTTATATTAATCCCAGTGAGTCCATTCTCCTCTCTCCCTGCAGGGTTTGTACAGGCCAATGTTTCTCTTTATCTCACTTTTAATTTCGGGTTAATCCACTTCGGGTCACATTTGCTTAGTCAGAGCTCGTTGGTTTTGGGAATTCATTTATCCTGCATGCTCAGAGTTATACCTTTAAAGGTAATTCACTTATCTTCTACTGATGTATCTTATTTTTGGAAGGAAGCAGCAGGGAATGAAGGTATCTTTTGTCACTAAACATAGCGGTATTTCATAAAGAAAGACTTGCACTTACATAACGCCTTTCATGTGCTCTGGACGTCCAAAAGCACATTACAGCCAATGAAGCAGTTTGGAAGTGTAGCCACTGTTGTAATAGAAACATAGAAACATAGAAAATAGGTGCAGGAGTAGGCCATTCGGCATTTTGGGAACCCACCCAGGTTTCCAGAAGTCAAAAGTGCTTTTAGTGTGACTCTGTTTTCCCACTGCTTCAGTGGCATCCTCCAAATCTAAGACAGTCAGTGGTCATGACTACCCTGAATATTCACCCGAATATGTCATTCCACTGCCCCTCCTACTGGTAGCACGGTGTTGGCAGTACCAGACCAGACCACAGCAGTAATTGAGTGGGAACGTGGGTCTATCACCTCAAAGAATGGAACTATTATAGAGTTGCACCATTATATAGTGGGCCATGGGTACAGTTTTAAAAGAAAGTTTGACATGTTTCTGGTTCCACAAAATTAGCAGGTAGCGTTGTGAATGGCTACGGAGTCTGGATTGTGGATGTGATGTGTAACATGTAAAAATGCAACAGAGCGACTGCTGCCAACGAACCAGAAGTTACCAGAAGCTGCCGGAAACTGCGCAGAAGCATTCTGCACATAAATGTCAACTTTCATAACCTTCATTAATCCGATAGAAACACCAATTCAAAAGGGAACCAGTGGATGTGGTGTATTTGGACTTCCAGAAGGCATTTGACAAGGTGCCACATAAAAGGTTACTGCACAAGATAAAAGTTCACAGGGTTGGGGGTAATATATTAGCATGGATAGAGGATTGGCTAACTAACAGAGAACAGAGAATCGGGATAAATGGTATTATCTGGTTGGTAACCAGTAACTGGTGGGGTGCAGCAGGGATCAATGTTGGGACCCCAACTATTTACAATCTATATTAACGACTTGGAAGAAGGGACTGAGTGTAACGTAGCGAAGTTTGCTGATGATACAAACATGGGAGGAAAAGCAATGTGTGAGGAGGACACACAAAATCTGCAAAAGGACATAGACAGGATAAGTGAGTGGGCAAAAATTTGTTGGAAAGTGTGAGGTCATGCATTTTGGCAGAAAAAAATCAAAGAGTAAATTATTATGTAAATGGAGAAAGGTTGCAAAGTGCTGCAGTACAGTGGGACCTGGGGGTACTTGTGCATGAAACACAAAAGGTTAGTATGCAGGTATAGCAAATGATCAGGAAGGCAAATGGTATCTTGGCCTTTATAGCTAAAGGGATGGAATATAAAAGCAGGGAAGTCTTGCTACAGCTATACAAGGTATTGGTGAGACCACACTTGAAATACTGCGTGCAGTTTTGGTTTCCATATTTACGAAAGGATATACTTGCTTTGGAGGCAGTTCAGAGAAGGTTCACTCGGTTGATTCCGGGGATGAGGGGGTTGACTCATGAGGAAAGGTTGAGTAGGTTGGGCCTCTACTCATTGGAATTCAGAAGAATGAGAGGTGATCTTATCGAAACATATAAGATTATGAAGGGACTTGACAAGGTGGATGCAGAGAGGATGTTTCCACTAATGGGGGAGACTAGAACTAGAGGGCTGTAAAGCGCTATGAGACGTCCGGTGGTCGTGAAAGGCACTATATTTGGTCATTATCACATTGATTTTTGTGGAACCTTACTGTGCACAATTTGGCTGCTGTGTTTCCTACATTACTACAGTGACTAAACTCGAAAATAGTTCATTGGCAGTAAAGCGCTATGTGGCATCTTGAGGTCATGAAAGATGCTATGTAAATATAAGTTCTTTCTATTTATGGAAGTAAAATATTTACAGCCAGTTTATTGCAAAAAGGAAGTGTAACACTTCATACTGTGCTTCTTCAACAGCACCTCCCAAACCTGGGACCTCTACCACCTAGAAAGTCAAGGGCAGTAGGCGCACGGGAACACCACCAAGTTACACACCGGACATATATTGCCATTCCTTCACCATTGCTGGGTCAAAATCCTGGAACACCCTCCCAAATGGCACTATGGGAGTACCTTCACCACACGGACTGCAGCGGTTCAAGAAGGCGGCTCACCAACATCTTCTCAAGGGGCAATTAGGGATGGGCAATAAATGTTGACCTTGCCAGCGATGGTCCAATCCTGGAATGAATGCAATTTTTTTTTTAAATGATCCTCGATCTACAACTGCGTACCTCATGTACTGAAAACAAATACTGAACAGCAGTGTTTAAATTGTGCTTCATATTTACTAGGGATATACTGTTTTACCAGTACGTCACCTCGTCAACCTTAAATGCAGTAATGATAAAAGGAAATAGGAATTTCAACAAAAAGCTCCTGCTTTATTATACTCTAACAGTCCTCACCCCAAAAAGGAATAACGGGCCCTGTTTACGAAACCCTGTTCCCAGCACCGAGCCCCAGCAGCTGGGAATACTCAGTGACAATTTTCCCATGTGCTTCCTTTCCATTCGCTAAAGTTAATGAGAGAGAGGCCGAGCTGGGAGTTCGTTTCTGTAACATTACCCCTTCCATTTTAACTTGTCCATGAACGTTACCCGATTTTTGGATATCCTGGTCCTCTGAGAAAGACAACTGAGTTTTTTCTTTCATATTGAGATTTTCCAAATCTGTTTGAAACATACATGGCCAAGCTGTAAAATTTACAGCATACAGCCAAATCCATCAAGAGCCTCTTCTCCCACACTAAACTAAAGATAAAGGAAAAGGAAAGTCAAGGGCAGACCCCCGGATTCAAAATACCTCCATGATTTTGAAGAAGAAAGCAATATTTAAATTTGAATTTAACTCTTCTAATTCCTTGCTTTCCTACTGCTGCCATTTTGTTCCAGCAATACAGAAAGGAAAGACCTTAATCAATGCCAAGCAGTAAATAACTGGCATTGGCTCGATGGTCTGAATGGCCTCCTTCTGTGCTGTAACCATTCTATGAATCTAATCTTCTTTTTGGGCAGTCCCCTGGAGTCGAGGATGACTTGCTTCCACACTAAAGTGAGTTCGAAGGTGACTGATGAGTCCAATGCGGGATTTACAGATTTGGTCACAGGTGGGGCAGACGGTGGTTGGAGGGACGGGTGGGTCGGGTGCTTGGTTTGTTGTGCGCTCCTTCCTCAGTTTGTACTTGACTACTGCGCGCTCCCGACAAAGAGACTCAATGTTCGACACCTTCCTGAATGCTTTTTCTCCACTTTGAGCGGTCACGGGCCAGGAATTCCCAAGAGTCGCTGGGAACATCAAGTTACATTTTTTCAAGGAGTCCATATTTGAGGCCATAACCCCGAATAGTGAACTATCTGCAGAAACAACATCTGAGGTTTGGAGAGCTGTAGGTCACTTAACTACCCTTAGGAATTTGGCTTTGACTGCTGTGGAATTGCTGAACTGAGACCCTAAGGGGGATGGGCAGAGGAGACAGAAGAACATTCATCATGATTATGTTTGCTACTCTGGAGGAGTGGGGTCCTGGAAATGAGAACTGGGCTACAGAATGGTAGATGAGAGAGGTTGGTGTGTGGGTACATCTGTCCACCATGGTGTCCACCCTCCCGCTGTTTGTGCTTAGCTTCCGCACGCTCCCGTCGAAGAGACATAGGCCAGTCCTCACTCCCTTCCCAAACCAGTGAAAAGGAAATTGCTGCAGAACATCACACATAAAAGACGTAGTGCTCATTACAGTCTTTTACCTTTGGATTTGACGATCGTAGTAAACTATGTGATTCCCTTTGGCTGGTGCTTCTACAACAACACCTCCCAAAACTGCGCCCTCCATCATCTTGACAAGGGACAAGGGCAGCAGACCCATGGGAACACCACCACCTCCAAATTCCCCATCAGGTCACACACCATCCTGACTTGGAAATATACCACCATTCCTAAATCATTGTTGGGTCAAACGCCCTCCCTAACAGCACTGTGGGAGCACCTTCACCACACGGACTGCAGCGCTTCAAGGGCAACTAGGGATGGGCAATAAATGCCGAGCTCATTACCAATGCCCACATCTTGTGAATGCATTAAAAAATACTCCAAGTCTCAGCTGGTGCATCCTTGAAACAGTACAAAATATCATCAGCATTTCTTTGCACGTTAATGTTAATTTGTATGAATTCTGTCCCTCTATAGAAACGCTGGAAAAAATCCGACATGTCTGCCGATGTATTTTTTTAAATGTCACTGTATTTATGAGCCACTGATAGTGTTAGTGGCATTAATTGGCAAGGCAAAAACAGCAACAACTTGCATTTATATAGCGGTTTTAAGGTAGTAACACATCCCAAGGTGCTTCACAGCAACGTTACCAAACATAATTTGACAGCAAGCCACAGAAGTAGATATTCAGACATGACCAAACGTTTGTTCAAAGAGCTAGGTATTAAGGAGCATCTTAATGGAGGAGGGAGAAGTAGAGAGATGGAGAGATTTATGGAGGGAATTCATGAGCTTAGGGTCTCGGTATCGGAAGGCAGAGCCGCCAATGGTGGCGCGATGAAAATCAGGAATATCACAAAAAATCACAATGGAAGAATGTGCTCGGAGGGCTGTGGGGCTTGAGGAGGTTACAGAGATAGAAACATAGAAACGTAGAAAATAGGTGCAGGAGTAGGCCATTCGGCCCTTCTAGCCTGCACCGCCATTCAATGAGTTCATGGCTGAACATGCAACTTCAGTACCCCATTCCTGCTTTCTCGCCATACCCCTTGATCCCCCTAGTAGTAAGGACTTCATCTAACTCCTTTTTGAATATATTTAGTGAATTGGCCTCAACAACTTTCTGTGGTAGAGAATTCCACAGGTTCACCACTCTCTGGGTGAAGAAGTTTCTCCTCATCTCGGTCCTAAATGGCTTACCCCTTATCCTTAGACTGTGTCCCCTGGTTCTGGACTTCCCCAACATTGGGAACATTCTTCCTGCATCTAACCTGTCTAAACCCGTCAGAATTTTAAACATTTCTATGAGGTCCCCTCTCATTCTTCTGAACTCCAGTGAATACAAGCCCAGTTGATCCAGTCTTTTTTGATAGGTCAGTCCCGCCAACCCGGGAATCAGTCTGGTGAACCTTCGCTGCACTCCCTCAATAGCAAGAAAGTCCTTCCTCAGGTTAGGAGACCAAAACTGTACACAATACTCCAGGTGTGGCCTCACCAAGGCCCTGTACAACTGTAGCAACACCTCCCTGCCCCTGTACTCAAATCCCCTCGCTATGAAGGCCAACATGCCATTTGCTTTCTTAACCGCCTGCTGTACCTGCATGCCAACCTTCAATGACTGATGTACCATGACACCCAGGTCTCGTTGCACCTCCCCTTTTCCTAATCTGTCACCATTCAGATAATAGTCTGTCTCTCTGTTTTTACCACCAAAGTGGATAACCTCACATTTATCCACATTATACTTCATCTGCCATGCATTTGCCCACTCACCTAACCTATCCAAGTCACTCTGCAGCCTCATAGCATCCTCCTCACAGCTCACACTGCCACCCAACTTAGTGTCATCTGCAAATTTGGAGATACTACATTTAATCCCCTCGTCTAAATCATTAATGTACAATGTAAACAGCTGGGGCCCCAGCACAAAACCTTGCGGTACCCCACTAGTCACCGCCTGCCATTCTGAAAAGTACCCATTTACTCCTACTCTTTGCTTCCTGTCTGACAACCAGTTCTCAATCCATGTCAGCACACGACCACCAATCCCATGTGCTTTAACTTTGCACATTAATCTCTTGTGTGGGACCTTGTCGAAAGCCTTCTGAAAGTCCAAATACACCAAATCAACTGGTTCTCCTTTGTCCACTCTACTGGAAACATCCTCAAAAAATTCCAGAAGATTTGTCAAGCATGATTTCCCTTTCACAAATCCATGCTGACTTGGACCTATCATGTCACCTCTTTCCAAATGCGCTGCTATTACATCCTTAATAATTGATTCCATCATTTTACCCACTACCGATGTCAGGCTGACCGGTCTATAATTCCTTGTTTTCTCTCCCTCTTTTTTTAAAAAGTGGGGTTACATTGGCTACCCTCCACTTGATAGGAACTGATCCAGAGTCAATGGAATGTTGGAAAATGACTGTCAATGCATCCGCTATTTCCAAGGCCACCTCCTTAAGTACTCTGGGATGCAGTCCATCAGGCCCTGGGGATTTATCGGCCTTCAATCCCATCAATTTCCCCAACACATTTTCCCGACTAATAAGGATTTCCCTCAGTTCCTCCTCCTTACTAGACCCTCTGACCTCTTTTATATCCGGAAGGTTGTTAGTGTCCTCCTTAGTGAATACCGAACCAAAGTATTTGTTCAATTGGTCCGCCATTTCTTTGTTCCCCGTTATGACTTCCCCTGATTCTGACTGCAGGGGACCTACGTTTGTCTTTACTAACCTTTTTCTCTTTACATATCTATAGAAACTTTTGCAATCCGTCTTAATGTTCCCTGCAAGCTTCTTCTCGTACTCCATTTTCCCTGCCCTAATCAAACCCTTTGTCCTCCTCTGCTGAGTTCTAAATTTCTCCCAGTCTCTGGGTTCGCTGCTATTTCTGGCCAATTTGTATGCCACTTCCTTGGCTTTAATACTATCCCTGATTTCCCTTGATAGCCACGGTTGAGCCACCTTCCCTTTTTTATTTTTACGCCAGACAGGAATGTACAATTGTTGTAGTTCATCCATGCGGTCTCTAAATGTCTGCCATTGCCCATCCACAGTCAACCCCTTAAGTATCATTCACCAATCTATCCTAGCCAATTCGCGCCTCATACCTTCAAAGTTACCCTTCTTTAAGTTCTGGACCATGGTCTCTGAATTAACTGTTTCATTCTCCATCCTAATGCAGAATTCCACCATATTATGGTCACTCTTCCCCAAGGGGCCTCGCACAACGAGATTGCTAATTAATCCTCTCTCATTACACAACACCCAGTCTAAGATGGCCTCCCCCCTAGTTGGTTCCTCAACATATTGGTCTAGAAAACTATCCCTTATGCACTCCAGGAAATCCTCCTCCACCGTTTTTCTTCCAGTTTGGTTAGCCCAATCTATGTGCATATTAAAGTCACCCATTATAACTGCTGCACCCTTATTGCATGCACCCCTAATTTCCGGTTTGATGCCCTCCCCAACATCACTACTACTGTTTGGAGGTCTGTACACAACTCCCACTAACGTTTTTTGCCCTTTGGTGTTCTGCAGCTCTACCCATATAGATTCCACATCATCCAAGCTAATGTCCTTCCTAACTATTGCATTAATCTCCTCTTTAACCAGCAATGCTACCCCACCTCCTTTTCCTTTTATTCTATCCTTCCTGAATGTTGAGTACCCCTGGATGTTGAGTTCCCAGCCCTGATCATCCTGGAGCCACGTCTCCGTAATCGCAATCACATCATATTTGTTAACATCTATTTGCACAGTTAATTCATCCACCTTATTACGGATACTCCTTGCATTAAGACACAAAGCCTTCAGGCTTGTTTTTTTAACACCCTTTGTTCTTTTAGAATTTTGCTGTACAGTGGCCCTTTTTGCCTTGGGTTTCTCTGCCCTCCACTTTTCCTCATCTCCTTTCTGTCTTTTGCTTTTGACTCCTTTTTGTTTCCCTCTGTCTCCCTGCATTGGTTCCTATCCCCCTGCCATAGGGAGGAGTGAGGCCATGGAGGGATTTGAACATGAGGATGAGAGTTTTAATTGATGGCCCAGTACTCCATCAATGCTGTTGAAGTAACGGTGGATGAAGCTGAAAGACACCTAGGAATCTTAATAGACTCAAGGCTAGGAGGCCACAATTGGAGCACAGAGATCTCGGAGGGTTGTCGTGCTGGAGGAGGTTATAGAGATAGGGAGGAGCGAGGACATGGAGAAATTTGAAAGCAAGGAAGAGAATTTTAAAATTGAGAGATGTTGCCAGATATAGATCAGTGATCCAATATAGGACGGTGAGCATAAGGATGATGGGTGAATGGGACTTGATGCAAATTAGGATGCAGTCATCAGAGTTTTGGATGAGCTCAAGTTGGCGGAGGTTGCAAAGCCTTGTCTAGAATATTTAAGATACAAGCTGCATAGCGCACCATAGATGTATTTGTGACGGATCTCGGATCTATCCTGTTTCAATATTTTTTTAAAGTTTACATGGACAGATTGGATAGGCTGGGTTTGCTCTCATTGGAAAAGAGGAGGTTGGGAGGGGACCTTATTGAGGTGTACAAAATATTGAGGGGGCCTGGACATAGTGGATATTGGTGGAGGGGTCAATTATGAGGGGGCATAGTTTTAAAGTGGTTGGTAGAAGGTTTAGAGGGAATTTGAGGTGGGGCTTCTTTACGCAGAGGGTTGTGGGGATCTGGAACTCGCTGCCTGGAAGAGTGGTGGCTGAAGAAACTCTCACCACTTTTAAGAGATGGTTGGATGGGCACTAAAAGTGCAGTAACCTGCACGGTTACAAACCTGGAGCTGGTAATTGGGATTAGACTGGATGACCTTTGTGGGATGGCGCAGATATAATGGTAAGTACTGTAAGGAATCGAATAAGGCCAGGGTGTCTCCTGCACTAGTTTCGATCACCTGGATGGGTCCGAGAGGAATTTTCCCAGATTTTTTCTCCCTAAATTGGCCTGGGTTTTTATCTGGTTTTTGCCTCTCCCAGGAGATCACATGGCTTCGGTTGGGGTGGAGTGTAGAATGTTTCAGTATAAGGGGTGTCGCAGTTGTGTGAGGCAGACTGGTTGGGCTGGGTGCTCTTTGCCTTTCCGTCATTGTTCATAGGTTTATATGTAACCTTCAGGGCTGCTGACCGAGGGCCATGCGGCTCTTTGTCGGCCAGCGTGGACACAATTGGCCGAAATGGCCTCCTTCTACGCTTTAAATTTCTATGCTTCTATGTTTTTATGTTTCGATATGGGTGACTATGTGGTCCAGCAGTCCCAGGAGGGAGCTGTACTCACAGGGAATCGAGCTTGGGAAGGTGCGGGCTCTGATCAGAGATGGAAAATCACACTGTACACTCCCGGCAAGCATCACTCCATGCTGGGAGCACCTTATCTTTTGATATGAATTTGTAGCTGGGCCAAGTAGCATAATAAGTTTAAAACTGGACTTCTGTTGCTGAAGAAAATTCATTGCTCTTTGTGTGTCGTTGGAGGTGATGAATGCAGAAATGTAATCTAGAGTGAAGATAACGGCTTCAAAGGGAGTTGCTTCACCTCTGTTCATATTGATTGTTTTGCAGATAGCCTCCTTTGGGGGAGTTAGCCATTGTGAGAAAGAATCTGAGCTTTATGTGTAAATGCTGTCCAAATGGGATGTCCCATTAGGAAGAGTTTGCCTATTGAGGCAGGTTTGCTTTCTCCTGGAGATGCAAGAATCATATGGGATGCCTGAAATCAAGTATTTGAATTACAGCTCTTTTGTCTTTGAAAGGGGGTTTGATCTATCTGCAAAGGCAGTGCAGGCTGGAAATAAATATGAAAGCTCCTGGTGATTGTTTTTTTCAGTTCAATCAGCCATTTAGCTCCATGTCGCAGTAGCGGGCTGTAAGTCCAAGGCTGCGTGTGATGTATAACTTCAGTTAACCATCTCTGGGGGAAAAGGAATAGGAATCTTGAAGCATTTTGTTGAAGTCAAAAGATAGTTTAATATACTGGGGACTGTTAAGTAAAATATTGCCTGCTACTCTGATTTATTCATGCTTCTGTACAATTTTACCTCTTACAATAAATTCTATTCAGTAGTTTCAGCCTGAGTTACATAACATCAATGTGCCGTTTTCTCTCCAATTCTGAGAGATTATGACTGTACGAAGGTATCGCATATAATTTCCAATTTGTCAACTCAACAATGTATGGGTTCATTGTTCATCCAGTGATATATTATCCCAGAAATGTTGTGCAAGTCAAGTTGTGGGTCATATCAAGTGCAATGTTACTTAATATTGACGTTTATAGCTGGGGTATACATAGGAGGTATTTGGTGATAACCATGAATAATTGAGTGTTGAGGAGCAGCCCCCCAAATTGTAATCAGATGATTTTAACCATGCCCTCCACGACTTGCCTTCTTCTGGCCCTGGCTCCTGTTCCAGGCAGGTTTTGCCTGTATCAGGGAAGCTATTACAGCTTCCCCGCTCAGGCCTCGGGTTAAAATGGGTAGATTGAGCCCAATGAGGTCATCAGAGCCCGATCTGTATATTAAAGAGGGAGGGCCCCACTGGCATCGTGCAGGTGTCCTTGGTGCCTTAAATTGAAATTGGGGATGGCCAGATCAGGGTGGGAAAGGAATGGCTAACTGCCACACCCTCTGCCAGGTGGGGAAGTTAAAATTCCCCCAATTTGTCTCACTTCAGTAACATAATTAATCTCTTGACAGAAAAGATAACCATCCACTACCACATCGATATAATGTCGAAAAGCTCAATTTTATTCTCAGTCTTCCCAGTTTTTTAAAAACTAATTTTTTGTTGAGAAAGTGGGTTTAATTTCATTCCCGAGGGCTGTGAGATCTTCCTCACTTGCGGAAAAAGCACATGCAGCTGTTTCTCAGCAAGAATCTCCTGTGTATGTCCCAGTTCAATATTAAGTAACAAGAATCAGGATTAAGCCATTGCACTTTCCCACAATATAGTGTAATGAGTGTTGGGGAGGGGAACTAAAGACTGCAATTGAGTGATTTTAATGAAATATTAAAGACTTAAGTAGATTATAAGGCTCAGTAGGTTACCAGTTAATATTCCCTTTTTACTCTCTCACACTTACTTAACCATACAATCCTGTTATATGCAAAATTGATTTGAAACAGACTTGCATATGACAAGTGGTAAC